>NW_024340849.1:28255908-28386577 GCF_902729225.1 Pteropus medius | reverse complement strand
AAAGATCACAGGCCAGCTGTTTTAACTCTTTCATTCCAGTCTGTATGGCTAAACAACATGTTGAATTTTGTCTGTTTTGAAACTTTTTATAAAAGGAATGATATCATTTTCTCTTTTGCTTCGTGTTTTTGACACCTACTCATGTTGTTATGTGGCTTTCTAGTTTGTTCATTTTCACTGCTGATAGAAAGTATCATAAAATTGCCATACTTAATTTATTTATTCTTCTTTTAATGGAGTCTGGCCAGTTTTCAGTTCTGTTGCCATGACAAACAGATGCTACCATGAGTGGTCTTATACTTTTCTTTGTGTGTGTGTACGCAATACTTCTTATGTATAGGTATTTGTTTTATTCTTGCTTTGTAAAAATATTTAGAAATTTTTCTTCTTTTTCTCAGCCTTTTTCTCTGATCTTTGATAGTTTGATAGAATTTCCTTGGGAAATTGTGGTGTGTGTGTGTGTGTGTGTGTGTGTGTGTGTTTAGGGTCAGGAAGAAATTTTCAATAACTATATTTTTTTCTATAGAAATTGGTCTGTTTAAATTTCTTACCTTTACTTAGATTATATTTGCTAAATTATATTTCCTAGGAAATTAATTTTATCTGAATTTTAAAATTCATTGGCAAAGAAATATATAGTCTCTTTTGAATGTTTTTAATTTCTTCTGTTTTAGTACTTACTTTCCCTTGGTTATTTCTCACTTTTTGTAATTTCTCCCCTTTTTCTCTGGATCAGCTAGTGTTTTGTATATTTCTTTGTATGTTTTCAAATAATAATTTTGATTTGTGTATGATTTACATTGCCATTTTGTTTATAACTAAATGATTTTTATCTTTATAATTTCCTTCTTTTACTTTCTTTTAGTGTACTTTGTTGTTCTTTTTCTAGATTTTCGAATTGGGTATTTATTTCATTTCTTTTCATCCTTTAACTATCCTTGCATTCCTGGAATATAACCCACTTGGCTATGATTTGTTCTTTTTAAAAATGTGCTGTTGGAATTCTGTTTGATACTCATTTATTTAGGATTTTTATACAAGTAAAATTGGTCTTCCCTTCATCTTTTCCCTGCTTTTCTCTTTCCTTTTTGTTTGCTATTTTTATCAGTTGATGCATCACTGCTATGCTAGCATGATTAAAATGATGCTGGTGATCATGACACCACTCTTGTACATTGCTTCTGTGCAGTGCACTCCTGGTGGCTATGTCTATGAGTGTCTCCAGGGTACCTTTCTGATTGTTCATCCTTAGATCCTTTCCTGTGTTGAGATTTCCTTATCAGACCTCCTCTCTCAGTCTATATGGTCTGCCCTATGATTTGAGTTCCGCAGCCTTGGTGGCCGATATCTTGATACTGAGCTTTCTGCAAAGGCCTATGGCTACCTGCCCCTCTGCCTGCTTATCTTCTTGTATTACATTCATTCATTTGAGGCCCATTATATGGGGCCCACACACTCTTCTGGATCTGAAAATACAGAGATACAAAATCTGTCTCTGGCCCAACATTCATTCTGTAGTCTAAGATGAACAGATAGCCGATTCTCCCAGCAGCTAAATATGATGGTACAGAAGGACATAGAAGGTGCTGGGGGACCTCTGACTATTTGGGACATGGCCGTCTGGAAGCTGCACATGACATGCTACCAGCACTAAATGAATCCTTTATTTTTCTCACATGACAAAAACAAAAATCCGGTATAACCCGTTCCTTTCACTACCTCTGCAAATAACAGAATCTCCCAAGCTACAGACCTGGAGCTTTCCTGGACTTCTTTCTCATTCTTCTGTCCCCACACTTAAAAGTCTGATTGCTGAAAACTGCACTTATTTCTCTATTCTTCTAGCTCTGGCCCTCATCATTTCTTGCCTGCATTATTGCAATATCTTTTCATTCATTAGTTCCTCTATGACTTGGTTCAGCAGAACTTTATTGAGTATCTACACTATTCCAAGTTTTGAGACATAGCAGTGACTCAGACAAGGACACTGCCCTGAGGGAGTGCACATTCTAATGGTGTGCAGACAGTGACCAAGTACAAGAACAAGCTGCAAATCTGAGGCTGTGAGCATGTCTATGAAGAAAAGAGACAGGATGAGGGGGGATGAGAAACTGAGGTGCGGGCAAGGAAGGCCCCTCTGAGATGATGGCCTAAAGAGAGACAGTAACGCAGAGAAGAGCTGTACAGGAGCTCCAGCTTGGCAGGTATGAAGGGTTGAAAGGAGGTTGGTGTGACTGGAGGGGAAAGACCTAGGAGAGCAGCTGAGAGCAGAGTTTAGAGAGGTTGGCATCCTGCAGGGGCTACATCCCATGGGGCCTTCTCTGCTCTCTCCTCCTTCCTAACTTTCTGCAACTAAAAACAAGGTGGTCCTCCTGAAAATCCGCTATGACTATGCCATTCCTCTGTTGAATAAAACAAGCAATAGTGACTGAGTGATTTAGTGAATAAATGAATGAGTGAATGAATGAAAAACCTTCTTCATGGCCAGCAGGATGAAGCCCAAACTTCTTGGTACAAGGGCCCACATAGTCTGTGGCCTTTTCTCTGGCCATTCCTAAGATGTCTCTGAGGGTTCGGCCACATTCTAGGATTCTTCTTGTAAAAACAAAACCATGAGTGAATGCCAGCCCCAAATTTCATGTTATGCTGTTCCTGACTGCCAAGCCCAAGGCTGCCATTGGCTCTACTGGGATTCTGTGCCTTATTCACCCCTTCATGCACTCTGTTCTTTTTTTTAAGGAGATAGATGTTTTGTTGAGGATCTGAACTTTAGAAAGCCCTCATTGAATTCCATTTTATGGTGGTGTTTTGATAATTTTTCCAGATTTTTCTCCTCACTTAAACTCTCTGATCGTCTCTGTCTTCCTTGACAAAAGGCAGTTAAAGTGGATTTCACTTTATACACACTGTGTGCCTCTCTGAAAGGAACTGAGCAGAATGCTATTTGATCCTTGGATCTCTGAGGTTAGGCAAGGAATTAAAAATATCTGAATTCTACATTAGCCCCTAATCTTATCATTCCAAATGTGTGCTTAATAAGAAGCAGAATCAATACCTCAGGTCAGAATAAGTTCAAATGGTCTAGAATTTTTACATCTCAAAATGAAGAAAAAAGTAATTGGCTGGAAATATTTTTAAAATACTGTCATTGGTTAGGTACATAATCACTCTCAAACTTTCCCCAGAGAATGCCTTTTAAAGTGTTAAAGTTGAGATAATAAACGTGATTAAACAAATGCATAATTTCTTTCTTTGTTCTGTAGTTATACTGAAGAGGGAAGCTTTAGGAAGTAGAATTTCCAAGAGATTTTATAACAATAGAGCTTTTTCTGAACTTAAAAGTGATACCATTGGCTCAGGCTTCTACATGCAAGCCTATCTGACAAAGTGCAAACCAATTATTCCTCTGTACAAATACGCATCACTTTTAAGAGGAAATTAGGTGGGAAAAACCCTTTATCCTAGATGTCAAGTTTATTTCTGATATATATTTTTGTGGCTCACATATGCAGACTGTCTAGCTATTCATTTGATTGGGTAAATACGCAGTGGCAAGCACCTTTCAGTCTACAGACGGCACTGAGACGTGTGGTTGCGAAGACTGCAGAGAAGCTGAGGCTGCAGGATGGGAAAAGACACTGTTAAATCCTCATTAGAGCGAGCCTGCAAGGCACAGTCACACCTAGGCGCTGTGAAGGGATGTCAAGGCTGACCTTGCAGTGGGTGCCCTCTGCTTTTTCAGGTGGCACTCCGGCAGGAGGATGGCGATGAGACAGCAGAGCCACCCGCCAGCGGGCGCCGGGACCGGAGGAGGGCCAGCGTGTGTTCCGGTGTTGGCGCGGGAGAGCACCGGGCCCTGGACCGCAGGAGGAGCCGCAGGCACTCGGTACAGAGCGTCAAGAGTCCACTGTCGGCTCCCACGAGCCCCTGCTCCCAGTCAGCTCCTGGCTTCAAGCCCAGTCAAGTGCGAGATCTCCGTGAGAAGTAAGCATGAACCAGCCATGGAGAGGGGCGCAGGGTTACCGGAAAGAGGGAGGGTGGCTTCAATCCTACAAGTGCCCACTGTCATCCCCCCCACCCACCCCACTTCTCTACCATTAAAACACCAACCTAACCCAAATTCCCACGGAACTACCCCACTTCTCTACCATTAAAACACCAACCTAACCCAAATTCCCACGGAACTACCCAAGCCAAGGTGACCCTGGTAATGTGCACAGATCTTACGAACCCTACAAACATTTCTTCATCCACTTGTGTTTTTATATTATTTAATGTCTCGGTTAACATCTGTTCAGAAAAGCTGTGCATTATCAAACGGAAAAGAATCCAAAACACAAAGGTCTGACTTAGTAATAAATGGTATGCGATCACACATGTGAGGTTGTGAAAGGCCTGAGGTACTCATGACAGTACAGAAGTTGAGGTTGAGTTAAATAGAATAAATCTATCTGAATTTAAAATACACATATATAAAAACAAAATATATAATTTTATATACAAGTAAAATTTCAGTAAATTGTTCATTATAGACCAGAACTGTCTGAAGCTTTGAAGACCCCTGTCTGTTTCTCTCTCATATATATATATATATATATATATATATATATATATATATATATATATACATATATATATAGTACTATATGTATATAGTACATGTACATATGTATATATATATATACATATATAGTACTATATATATAGTACATGTACATATGTACATACTATATATATGTGTATATATATACATATATATAGTACTATATATATATAGTACATGTACATATGTACTATATATATATAGTACATATGTACATGTATATATACATATATACATAAAGTTTTTGTCAAACTTTATATATGTATATATAAACATGCCTGCATACTTATATGTGTGTGTGTGTGTGTGTGTGTGTGTGTGTGTGTGTATGTATTGGAATGATCTCTGTTCTTATGAACCTCACATCTGGGCTGGAAGAAAGTAAGACTGAGGGAGGTAGATAGGAAAAAATAGATTGACAGTCCCCTGAGGAATTATATATATTCAAAATATAAAGTTTGACAAAATCTGTGGGAACTCAGAAGTAGTTCCATAAAACACAGATGCAGTAAAAGAATGGCCAGGCTGCTCAGGGGTCTGAATCCAGTTCTGTCTTCCCAAGTGGATGCTGTCCATTCACTAGGATGAAGGGGCTCTGTGGACTAGTCCATGCCAACCAGGTCCACAGGGGCTGAGGGATAAACCAGTTGCCGGTGCACCACTTCCTGCTGCCAGCAGGGTGGAAGCCTTGCTCACATCGTTTGGCTGGAGAGTTTTCCTCCATCATGCAGATCGACCTGGGAGGCAAATGTAGATTGGGAGGTTGCATGGCGAAGAAGAACATAACTCGGAGTTAGTTGGATGACCTTAAGAGAGTGATCAAGATATGTCCCTTCCTCTCTATCCCTAATGGACTGCTCACCCCCACCGGTACTGAGAAGTGCCCCAAGAAGTCTGATACTCATAGAATCCCTGGACTACAAGCCAGCCCATGCCTTTGGGTACCTCCTTTTGCAGAAAGAGGGAGGATGGCATTGTTCTGAGAGTGATGTGCTAGGCACAGTCCATGTTGACATTCTTCTTTACCGCATAGCCTCCCTCTTCAGGTTTTTTTCTGTTTATTAGAGTCTGTGTACAACAAGCTCTATTTTTGTGAAGAGAAAACCAAAACTTCTAAACAGGTTGAGGAATGAGAACATCTACCACGAGCATTGTCCTTTGTGATCTAAGATCTTCGAAAGACTCAGGCAGTGCTCAAAGGGTCCTTGAAGCTCTCTCTAGCACTACTTCTAGCTACTGCTTGAGAAATTAACATGGAGAGAGTTGAGGAAAGTGTATACAAGGGGCTGAAAAATCTATATTTAAAACCATGAGGGTGGGAGTTAGGAGACCTTGCCAGCAGCACTTGGTGATCTTTTGCTCTGTCTGACTTGTGTCACGTTCGTTCTTGTTATATTTCTTGCTGTTACACTTTTCAAGGGTCCCTATGCTGTAAGTTCAGGTAACATGTTGGCAAAGATAACAGTGGAGTGGACCATCCTGGGCACAGTTCACAGTGTCGAGGCACTAGGCTTGGTGGGATCTGGGACAGGGAGGCCATAGATCCTGCTCTGAATGCTGCTGTCTCAGTCTTTTCAAACAGGGCCGTTTTTGTTTTTTTTTTTCATTTTACTGGCATTATTACTTTGATGTAAATTTTAAAGCATTTATTTGAGAAAAATGCACTTTCCAGCTTGTAAAGGTAGATAAGGTTTTACAGGTTGATGGTTATAAAGTGGCTTCATCCATGAGGCCTGTGGGAGGGATTTTGCCTGATGGCTCCAAACAACAGTGAATTTTGGCAGAGGCGGGAGTGGGATAGAGGGAAAGGGTGACGAGAAGCAAAATTGGAAATGCTCTCTGCATGCATAGCTTAGTCACCTGCTCAGCATCTGTGTCTCCAAACATTACCTTAGAGTCAAGTAGTTCATTGTGTTTGATTCCCTGTAGACCTTGAAGGACACAGAAGCATGCCTGACCTAGATTACTCTTCATCTACCTGGACGTTCTGGCCCGACTTACTGCTAACTTGTAGGAACGTGCCTGCCTACGCCGCACAGGAGGAATTTTAGGCTGGATTTTTATAACTCTGTGATGACCCAACTAATACCAATACTTTTGAAAAGAGGGTAGAAATACGTTAGAAGCTAGAGATTCACGATGTCCTAAAATGTATATGGCACTCTGCACTCAGATAGTCCTTTTATGTCATTTGATCATTACATCATTTAATTCTTACAATGGGCCCCTATAGGATCCAAGCAGGACACGTGTCATTATCTTCACTTTACAAGTGAGAAAACAATCAGGGGGTCGGTACCTTGGGATGAATCGCAGGACTAGGGGGCTAAGCCATGGGTCGAATTCAAGCCTTTGGCCTTTGCTTTTCAATGTCCAAATCAAACAAAATCACTTCCCAACCAACCATTCCTACACATAGTCACTGTGTGAGATATGTACTTCTGACTTTTTATAGAGGGAATTTGATTTATATACCATGTAGATGTATTTCTATTGAGGTAAACATAAAAATTCAGAGAGCTGAAAGGAGAAAAATCTCCAAGTCTTACAGACATAGGCCTGCTAGGCTATGTGCTTTAATTCTCAGGACTGATAAGACTCTAAACTCATATTGCTTTGCTTTGGTTTCTGAAGAAATAGAACACACCAAGCATTTACCAAATAAGGTATTACTGGTCATCTGTCACCTAAAAGTATCTTTTGTGATTGTATGCTTCATCTTTGCACTCAAATTTACAGATTTGATTGGATGGAAGGAAAATGTTGGCATTTCCATTTTTTACCAAGAAAATTATATTTTTAGCATTTAATTAGCAAAAGAACCTGGTTTAAATCGTAATAGTATATAATCTCAGGACTGAAGGGTCTTCAGGGTTGTCTAGCCAGCAGGAGCCCTTTCTGTGCACTTCCAGGCTCGGGCACTGTCCTTCCTGAGGCAACACCTTCTATCCTTGAATTTTTCTGCTTGTTAGGAAAGTCATCTGACTTAAATTTGCTCCATAATGTTATAGCTCTATTATTGCTTAGCATTCCATGATATGGATAAAATTTCCCCATACTGTTTTCCTATTCATTCAGATTCTTTCCTGTCAGTACATAGAAGATCTTCTTCCTGCTCTGTATTTCAGTCTTTCTGATAACGAACATTGTATGCAACTTAATATATGAACTTTACATTTCATCCTGTTGATTCCCACACAACATTCCAACCTATAGAGGTAATTTTGGACTTCATTCAGTCAACTGATGTTAGCAGTTGTGCCATCCGGCTTTCAGTCATGTGTATATTTTAATACACATGGAAGAGTGACCTGGCAGGTAGTAGATGATGACAACTGCTTGGGAGTGGATGGTACAGACTACTGCCACGTGCCTCAAAGGCAAGAGTTGGAAACTTCCTCTTTCAAGAGCCAGATAGTAAATATGCTCAACTTTGCAGGCCAGTGTCTGTTGCAACTACTCAGCTGAATTCTGCTTTTGTAGCTTAAAAGCAGCCATAGTCAACAGGTAAACGAATGAGCATGACTGCATTCCAGTGAAACTATTTATGGACACTGAGATTGGAATTTTACATGTCATAAAATAGTCTTTTGAATTTTTTCCCAACCATTTAAAAATGTGAAAACCATTCTTAGCTGAATACTGTATAAAAGCAGGTTGGGCAGGCCAGATTTGGTCTATAGGCTATAGTTTGCCAACCCTCGTCCAAAGGGGCTTAAGGGAAGTTGGGAAGAAAATGGTCTGGAGCTGGCAAAGAGGAGTATGTGGAGTCTGAGAGATGAATCCATCATGCCTTGTGAGAGGGCTGTAGGGAACAACATCCTTAAGTTCAAGATTAGAGCAAGGAATATTCCATGAAGTGATCAAGGCTATAGGGGAGTTTGCTGCTGTTTGCTCATGAGTTCCCACAGCATAGTGGAGGATTGGGGTTGGGGCTGCAGAAGGCAGGAGATGGGTCAGGCAAGGGGACATACAGAGCCAGTTGGAAGAAAGGGGGTTTGGGTAAGAGTCTGAGAAAAGTTGATCTGCTTGGAGAGGTGGAAAGAGGCTGGGATCCATCCCAGTGGTCCTGTAAGGCAGTGGTTCTGAACCAGACATAATTTTGTTTCCCTGAGGGACATCTGGCAATGTCTCAACACATTTTTGGTTGTCATAACTGGGGCAGGGAGTGCTATTGGCTTCTGGTGGGTAGAGTCCACAGATGCTGCTAAACATTCTACAATCCACAGGACAGGCCCCCAAAGGATTATCTGTTCTTAAATGTCAATGGTGCTAAATCTGGGAAGCCCTGTCTTAGGGCAAGGCAGGTAATTATTATAGTTTCCACCTCTTTCTTAGGATAATGCCAGGGTAGGAAGTGTTTTGGCTATTGGAAGAGGGGCAGCTCATAGAACTCTGTGGACCAACTTTAATGCTTATGTTTATAGGTCAAAATTTACTTTTATTCAGAGAATATAGTTCTCAAATTTCTGGACTACTATATCGGTAGTACAGTAGGTCTTTTTGTTTTTGTTTTAATTCCATTTAGCACAATTTTATGCTTCAAATTCTCAGGGAATATGTCGAACTCTCTTTGGGAGGGTTTTCTCATGCTTTTCTCAGTAACCAAGAAGCCCAGCATAACCAATTCTAATAAGTTTCATATTCATCACATCTCCAAAACTGGCAATGGAATATGACACCAGCATAAAACAAAATGGCATAATATAGCTAGCTTTCGTTCTATAACAGAAGGTATGCTATTCTGTCGCCAGGCTCAGGAACCTGTTTGGAGGAATAGGAATGCAGGGGATAAGCTAACTGGAGCCACCTCTGCCCACCCAGTATTCACAGATGTTCAAGTGGACATGAGGGCTCAGCATTGAGAAAGAGCAATGGACACCCTCCTCCCAGCTAGTGGTATCATCAGCTCGTGGGGAAGGAGTAACGGTGTTAAATTCAAGAATTGTTACTTTATCCTGTAAGTTAGACTTGAGATAAAAATAAGGAAAAAAGTCTTAACATATGTTACACAGAAGTATGAATGCTAATAATTTGAAAGTGATACGGAAGTAAATAGGCTAATGGGGGAGTCAAGGGTTATGGCCAGGCCTCGAACTTGCATTTGGAAGGAACTGGACATAGTAGTTTGACACAGACATACTTGACCCTCAAGCAGCAGAGAGAAGATGTGGCCTGGCCCCAGCTGGGGACGGAGTATGGACACCAATATCAGAAGCTAAGTCTGCACCTGCTGGTGGGGAATAGGCCGTGGCTCCGAGGGAGCAGTAGAGCACTTGGTCTGTGCACGTCCTCACCTGCACGGCCTTTGGGTCGTGCTGCAGCACAGAATGTAGAATGACGTGCCGAATGAACCAATGGAGGGGGTGCTCGGGTCCACCACTAATAGACATGTGTCAATTTAGATATGGCCCCTGGCACAGAATGGGCACCAGATAAATAACAACTTTTTATGTTTTCAAATAAAAATGATATAGGGCTTAAATATGTGGTACCAACTATGTGATGTAAAATGGAGAATAGTCGGATCATATAGTCTATAGATGAAGGTAGCAACAGTAACAGCTGTGACAACAGCTAACCTTTACTGAGCACTTGAATGTCTGCCAGGCATTATGCTAAGAGCTTCAGTGTGCTAACTTCATTTTGCATTATTCCCCCACAAAGTGGGTACTGTTATTATCTTCATGTGATAGGAAGAGAAACTGAGGCACAGGGAGTTGAAACAACTTGTCCAGAGTCCCACAGCTAGTATATGATGGAGCTGGAGCTTGTTTTAGAGTGCAGATGGTCTGGCTCCAGAGTCCCTGCCTTACACCATTTTATTAAACTACCCTTCTCTGTGATTCTCTAGATATCAAACAAGTATACTGGGTACCTGGCAATTAGTAATTAGTAAATGCATGTTGTCGTTTTTCTCTATTACTAGTTCTAGATTTGAAAAAATTATTGCTTAGTGTTCCATTTTATGGAAGTATCTGCATTAATTTTGCTATGTCTTCATTCCAGTTTTTTCCTACTACCACACTTGCTGTAATGAACACACACATACATATTTGTACATATATACTAGCATTCTTTTAGGAGAGACTCTTAGAAGTAGAATTCTAGATCAAAGGACATTGACATTTCAAATATTGATATCATCACATCGTTCTCTAAAAAGGCTACACTAGTTTGCTGTCCTACCATCAATACATGATTGACTATTTCCCCACACCATCACCAGCATTGAATGGGAAGAGTTTTTCAGAAGTTTTGTAATTCTGAAAAACGAAATGTGCCTCAGCATTTTAATTTGCATTTTTTATTACTCCTGAGGTCGTTCATCTTTCATTGCTTTATTGACCTTTCCTTTTCTTAGTATTGCCTGTTTATATTCTTTGTTCATTTGTCTCCTGAGTAGTTTGTCCTTTTTAATTGATGAATAGCTACTCTTTGTTTTTAACATGGAATTTTTCATATATAAAAGCAAAGAAAACGTAAGTATTCTTTTTACTCTTTATAAATATTAACTTTTTGACAACCGTGTCACAGATATTTTCTCCCCGTCTCTCAAATAATTTTTTAATTTATGGTGTCTCTCGATATATGCATAAAATATATTGTTATATTGTCCAATTTATGAATCTTTTCCCATGTAGCTTTTAGGTGCTATACTCAGAACAGTGTGCCCTCTTTCTAGCTGCAGCCTTTCTGTGTCATCCTGGGAGAATGCTTTGTAATTCTTCTTTCACTATCTCAGAGGTAAGCAGTAGGGGCTGTAGTGAGAGTAGGAGCCAGCATTTATGGAGCACTTAACTTTGTGCTGGCTGTTGAGCTAAGCAATTTTACACATATTGTAACTCATGAAGAAGGTGGTAGCGTCCTCTCCAATGAGATGATACCACAGTTAGGTATCAGTTATCAGAGGCTAACTTGTCTACACCTTTTGGGGGCTCATCCCTGGTGCACACCAGTAAGTGCCAGTAGGTAATGGGAAGAGGGGAGCCAAGCCTTGGAGTCGAGCCTCTGGGGTGGGAGCTGGAGGGAGACAAGTGGAGAAGATGGTGGTTTCTTTTTTTCTGCAGGAGCAGGAAAGGCAGTTGGCACCTCTCCACCAGCCACAAGAACTAGTGGGCAAATGTGCCAGCCTAATTATGAAACTGTGCAGGGTGGTAAGCTCATCTTCCTGTATTTTGACGGGAAGAAGGCAAGTTTGGATGCTGAGTTCCAGGGCAGAGCATTGCTCTTTGGTTTGTTTCATGCCTTGTCACAGGACTTCATTGCCAGAGGTCGCAGAATTCACTCACCGGTTAGCTGCAGGGTCTAAACCAGAAACAGAGAGACTCCCTAGCTCTTACTTTCTTGGAAATAGTTGGCAATGGGTAATGGATTTGCAAGCAAAAAAAACATATTACGAGACTAGTTGATGTTCATGTAGTTGGTGTCCACCTACAAAACCTACAACTCATGAGACCCCACTCAGTCCTAGCTCCTGGAGGAAGGTTTGGCTGAATGCAGTACAGCAGTTAAGGTCATTGAGAGCACAGGCATGGTCTTCACAGCCACAATCCCTGCTGCCTTGCTAGACTTGGCCTAGTCTTCTCCACTGTAAACTCAGGATGATGGTGCCTCTTTAATAGGGTTGCGGGTGGGGAGTTAAGAGAGACAGCCCAGATGTGTGCTTCTCAGCTCGGTGTTGTTATTAGTTTAGTCACTCCATGCCCTGGAGCTTTCTTGGATATTGTTCTATTAAAGAAGGTAATTGTTAAAATGAATATGGACATGACCTGGAGAGGAGTCTGTGCACGGGCATAAACACGCTAGAGGATTGCACAACACCAGATTAACAACCACTGGTACCATGAGTGGCAAGTAGCTACTTGGGAAGAGTTAGCTGATGGTAAATGATACATTGTAAATGGGATTCACTCACAAGGGATGTGACATACTGAGGAAGATATGATTGGAATACAGCCAGAGATTCAGATTTACTGGTTAGTGTCCAAGAGGCTCTTCCTCATTTCCTGATTATTGAATAAGGAAGAGTGGACAGGAGAGGAGAGAGCTGGAGGCAAAGGGGAGTGAGCTTGGAACTGGGAAAACCTACACCAAGAAAGAGGCATTGATGCATGAGGAAGAATTCACTTTGCAATGCCCCTTCTGAATTCTGGGGCAGGATTCCTGGTTTCTCAAAGATTCACTGCACCCAGATTTCATATTTCTTGGGGGTTTGGACTTCGCTGAATTGAATGTGAGGATTTTTCTAAATTTTGAAGAGAATGGCAAAATTTTATCCTTAACAGAGCTACTGATGAATTTTAAATGAAGGAGCAAGGTCATGGTTGTGTTTCAGCAAGACCACTCAGTAACGTGGAGAATGCATTGGAAGAGAGCAGATTGCAAACAGGAAGGCTGGTGAGGGCTATTACAACAGTCCAGGGAGAGATGGAGAGGGCCTGGAGGCTGGTGAAGGCTATTATAACAGTTCAGGGAGAGGGAGAGATAAGCATCAGGGAGAAATAACAAGTAGGAGGAGGTGATGAGATGTATGACATCGTTTGTAGGATGATGCCTAGATTGTATGATGAGAAGAAGGAAGGAGTCTGTCGTGATTCCCATGCAGCCATTAGCCCAGGGTCATGGGGCCACTCGGTAAGCTTTGGGCATTGTTTGAGGTGGCTGTGGTCAGTTGGACAGGAACTTCTGGAACTCAGATACATATAAGTCAAGGTTGAGGTCTAGGCTTCGATGCCATAACCCAAGGAAAACAAACTGAGTGAGCAAAGAGGAAAAGGAATGAAGCCCTGGAAAGGAAAGTGTAGAATCATCATCTCAAAATACTGAAAACACATTCACTTATTTTCCAAGTCAATGAACCTTGACATCAGTTGTCCTCAAGTGTGAATGTTTCTCCAGCTAGCGTGGCCTGACTGGATGTGATGTTTCAGGAAGAGGCAAAGCCGTTTACTATGGGAGTGTTGGTGAGCAAGCTTCAAAGAGAAGGAAAGGTTCTTGTTTCCAGTTAAATCTTTTACTAGTGTTGGGAATTTTCTGCTGTCAGTGTCAAGCCTGTTTACTCCTGACATGTGCAGTTCCCGCATTTCCTGTAACATGCACCTTCTCATTTGTTCCGAATGCTCACAGGCCTTCCTGGTAGAGCTTGATTTTTCTTGGCAGTTTGTGCAGCTATGGGTGTGGGTGTCAGTGGTCCTTCTGGAGAGTAGGCATCTTTCTTTACATCCCATGAAATTCCCAAGATCCCTTTGGAAATGGAGCAGGGGCTTTCTCATGATTACTAAGCTGGAATGAATGAATCCAGTCACAGAAGAATGAGTTTGTCTTTGCTTAACAGGAGTCTGTAGAGGGAGCCTGATAGTAAGTCTTCACTGATGAAGGTTGAATAAACAGGGAAATAAATCTCTGAAAAGGTAGACTGAAAAGGCCAAATATGACATGGCAGAAAAAACGACTGGGCAGAGGCGACGCTGGTGAAGCATTTTGCAAGGGAATAGGCTTTGGAAATTGAAATGGACAGAACCACAGAAAGAGAACTCTGGCCTAACGTCATTGTTGTCTCATACCAGGTGCTCAGCAAACGGACAGTGATCATAGAAACATCAAATTCATGTTGAAAAAATATTTATTTCTAAGTGGGGTAATGTTCTCACTTTAGAAACCGATCAGAATTAGCATGGGCTATAGTCATGGTCCAAGTACGTCTCGTAGTGCCCTGTATCACGGTGTCATCAATTCTCCCAGTGGAATGGGGTCTTGGGGAGATAAGGAGGGGATGAAAGTTGATAGACTCCCTATACACCTGAATATAGTAAGAAGAGATATTGTTATTCAGGAAAGAATCTGAAAGAAGGAAAGATTAATGTTTTCTTCTAGTCTTTAAGTAGAGGAGGCTTTGCATATCTATTTTATCCAGCCACAAAGAAATGATCACAGCAGAAGAAGCAGAGCTTAGTGGTTAGGAGCTTGGATGCTAGAGTTGGGTAACCTGGGTTCAAATCCAGGCTTACTAGCTATGTGATTCTGGGAGAATTCCTTAACCTCTCTGTGCTTCAGCTCCTCATCTGTCAATGGGATCATAATAGTACTTACCTCCGCATTTCCTGTGAGGATGAAAGGAGTGACCCATGTAGAGTGCTTAGTGTGAGAGCGCCTGGCACAGAGTTTGCTAAATAACTAAAATAAATGGGTGACTACAGCCTTCCCAGCAGAGACTGTTTTTCCTGGAGATATCCCTGGGAGGCAGAGTCATGCAAGGAAGAGAGAAGCATGCCCCTTGCCCTGCAGAAAGCAAGGAAGCCTGAGCACATTTGGGACAGGTATCTGCAACCTAAATGTCTTTCTATCATCCTGATAGAACATGCTTTTTGAAGACACGGTAACTCAGGAATTCAGAGACAATTATATCACACCTCAGAAATACTCAATTACGGTATTCACATTGCCCCAGAGAAATAATTTCATTCCTGAGGTTTCACTTTTCCAGCCATGTGGTTCTGGTTTTATAAATATGAGATTAAAAATTGACTAGAGATGAGCCCCCACAAGGAAGTGGCTGGTCAGGGCCTGCTGCGTGCAGGCATTTCTCTCCTAGATGTCTTGATACAGAACTGGCTGAGTGGGGTGGAGGGTATCATGGCAGCATGCCAATGGCAGTTCTTCCAAAATGAAGCAAATACTTAACTGGATTTAGAAGATCTTTTTCTTTGTTTACGTTTTTTCACCTATAACAAGCTTTGTAAAATTGGCTTTGAATTCAAAGTGTAAATAATTTTGATCAGGACATGGCGGAGGGGATCATGAAGCAAGAATGAAGTGCCTTTGTATTCGTTGAAACATGTCTGGGACTTGGGTCCACATCCACAATAGTCCATGTCTATAAGTAAATTAGCGAGCCAGCAAATCTCTAGAAGAGAAACTCTGATGCTGAGCTTGTTATTTCACGGTAACCTTACCTTGCTAGACTTCTTGGTCAGTATTAGTATTTTATGAACTTTGATATAATGACTACTGCCCTATGTTTACTGAGGCAGGAATGCCAGCTCCTGAGCTAAAGGAGAGCAAAATAATATTCATTTATTCATTATTCATTCAGCTTGCATTTTCTCATACCTCCCATATTCTTGGTTAATAGGATACAGTTGTAAACATGACCCTTATGAAGCTTCCAGCCTCATAAGACAGTGCATGCATAAATATTTTAGTAAGTAAACATGAAGCTTTGGAAAAGGGCTTTCGAAGGGAGCAAACGAACCTGTGTAGTAGAGAGTAACAGGGATTTAAAGATATGTCCTGAGGAGAACTTGCAGAAGTGTGCAAAGACACATTCTGGGATTGTCATTACAATATCACTTATAACAGCAAAGAATTGAGGCATGGCTAGGTAAATAAAACATGGAATAGCTATATGATGAAATGCAACCAGAGGTGTTAAGAAATGCACCATATCCGAATTACCAGCATACTTATCACGTCAACTGCTGTATAAAAAGACTGAAGAATAATGTCATTTTTTAAAATCTGGAAATGAATCCACAAATTTATAAGAGTAGTTACTTCTGGTTAAAGGGGACTTAATTGTTTTATCAGTAATATCATACTTTTTCAAAGAGAGTATGGATTCCTTTCATTAAATATTTTAAAAGATTCTTTACAAAAGAGAGTGGTGGGATGGGGGTGTCCAAGAAGCCTTCTCAGGCATTTGGGCTGAATCCTGAAGGATGAGAAGAGCTCCCTGGGCCAAAGGAATGCCATGTTCAATGGCAAAGGGAGGAAAGAACACGATGTACCTGGGTAACTAATAGATGTCTTAAGAGACAAAGTTATAGAATGTGGATGGGGACAAAGAGGTAGCACAAACAAAATGAGGCTGTACAGTAAGAATTCAAACCACGCAGAATCTTGGAAACCATACCACAGAGGCTGGTTGTTGTTTGGCATGCAAGGGCTCAGCTGTGCACACTGAATAGATGCCAGTCTACCTGGTGGGGATCGGATTAGAGGTGAAGAAAGGTGGAAACAGGTACACTGGGTAGTTGCTATTGATGAAAACTACTGAAAAACACGAGTAGCTTGGACTAGGATAGTGGTTCTCAACCCTGTGGAGCATCTGAAGTTACCCATGCTCAGTTCATACCCCAAAATAGTTGAACACGATTTCTGAAGGGAGAGCCTAAGCATTCACATTTTCAAATAATGTATCACAAGAATGAGGATCACTAAGCTGGAGGTTGCTATTGTCTGTAGAGAGGCGTGGAGAGTTTGAGACACAGCGGAGAAAAAGTCTGTAGCCTTCACTGCTGGATCTCCCAGAACTACCCTCCTGGGTGAGCTCAGATCAGGCTGAGCCACAAACTCATTGAGATACTGTGGGCACTGTGTGAGTGTGTAGGGGAACATGTGGACCTGTGACATGTATCCAACTCCTTAGGTGATGATCTCTGTAGATAATTCTGGCCCTTTGCTGCTCTTTTTTCTCTTCCTATTATCTCCATTGAATGCAATTTATTCTTCATTGGCATCTCCACCAGCAGATGGCTGATGAAGTAAGAAAATAAATGCTACCCAAACAAGTCCTTGTGGTTGCTATTGGTAAATTGGGGCATAACTGGAGGGGGTAGAAAATGAGGTGGTTGGGAAGAACCCTGGCTGAAATATAAGATTCGGGGTTTGTCTCTAGATTTCAATCATCTGTACTTTATTACCATATTAAGGGTTGATTATGGTATATTAAAGTCTAAAGCATGTGAAAGGCAATTAGAGTTTTAGAATCAAACAGAATCATGAGTTGGAAACATGTTACTGCACACTAAAACTCTGAAACACATTTGGCTTCCTCATGGTGGGTTACATTTGGTATCTGCTTCTTGAAGACTCATGTATTATGTCTCTTTCATTTCTATCTAGGAGGTTTTCATTCTTTGGTATCCTCCCCTTCCTGTTTGTGAAAAACATAAGACAGAATGTGTGTAAGAAGTGCCATTATTTGAAATACTTAAAAGTGAGCTTGACTAGACACCACAAAGACTAGTTAGTGACTATACAATTTCTGGAACTGAAAGCACTTGTCTAATGTCCACACAATTTTGTTTCTTCGGCTATCACAGACTACCAGAGCTGGAGGCTCCCATTTTGCTGTTCCACTTTGTTTTATGGGTGAGATAAGAGAGCCCTGGGGTCTCAGGATGGAGCCAAGCCAGATCCAGGGCAGAGCTGTTTTCACCTCTGGAGGCTGCCATCTTGAAATCTCAGCCTGGGGCTATACTTGGCATTCCTGCTGCTTCCAAAAATTCATAGAGAATTCCAGTCTACATTCATCCTAGTTTCTCCCCTGCTCTTTGAGGGTTCTAAGAGACATTTAACTCAATTAACTAGTGTCTGTGGCTTAGAATAAAGTTTTGGTTTTTTTTTTAACATAAATTCAAAATACACACTAAATAAAGTAGTGAGACATCTCCTTATTTACCACTGGATTGATTTGTTTTACATATGAATAAATCTGCAACCCGGCTACTAATTGTGTGGTGTTTTTTTTTTTTCCTATTGATGTTTATACTCTACAGACTGAAATTCCATTAAACTACTCCATGTTTTCAACAGAAAGAATGTGCTAGATCCATTAGTATTTCATTCTAAAATAAAATAGTAAAATAATGGCTTAAGCATTAAGGGTCTGGCCAGTAGTCTAGTTCTTGTGTATATTCAGCATCCATGGCCCGGACTTTATACTCCTTCTAAACTGCATGCTGCAAGGACAATAAATACTTCCCTGTCTAACTTTGGGTTCTCACCATGGAAACATCAGAGCAACAGCTGGCTCTGTTAGATGTCTTTTCATTCTCTTGGCTGGCAAAAATCTTTGGAGGGAAACTTTTAAAAAAATTTTGGTGGATAACAAAACTATATTTTTGAATGAAATCACTGTTTCAGTCAGGCAGATATATGTCTTAACTGATTAAGATCACTTATTGGAAATTTTCAAATCTCATCTTGGACACTTGGTAACCTAGAAACAGCCTTGAAGTTAACAGAAAGTGTGAGTCACTTCAAGGCTAAGTTCAGTGTAAATAAGTTCAATATAAATTCGCTAACACAGGGAGATGCAGACAGAGCCCAAGGGGGCACTTTTTCTGTCATAAATTTAACAAAATATTTCTATGAAATATTATTTTTGTCTAATTATGGTATATCTTAGGCATTTTGCAGAACTAAATGGGGCATTTAAAATGTCTGCATCTTATCTTAACTTTAATGCAGAGCTCTCTAATGAGTTGCCAAAATGAGTCATACCTGTGTCAAGACACTAAATTTCTCAGGGCCACCAGGCAGGTCTGGATGACTGGGGCCTTGGGTAGATCTCCTGAGGGCCACATACAGCTTTGTCCATTACTCTTATGAGCTGCGCAAATGGCATTATGTTATCTGTGCCCTGTGAGAGGAGGATTGAGAAGCGCAATTCAGATGACTGTTGCTTAGAAGGAACAGGGCAGTAATGATAGAGTGATGGGACTAGTTTAGATTCTTCTTTGATTTCATGGTAGAAAGGACACTGGCCTGGGCACCAGCAGACCAGAGTTCTTACTGGCAAGTTGTGTGATTTTGCTTTCTCCAGGCCTCGTCTTTCTTATCTGCAGTATGGGAAGATCTCTAAGGTGATCTCTCAGTTCTTGCCAATCTTGTTCTTTGACCATCCACGCAGGTTTTTCCAAGCTGAGCATCATGCTGTGTCCACAGTGCTAAAGAACTGTGACAGGCAGCAAGTACTTACTGGCTGTCCCTGGGGGCTGAGTCCACCAGAGAAACAAAAAGAGGAGTAACTCCAGGCAGGAAGAATTGCTCCTGCTAGGAACCCGAAACTGAAATGCTCTTGGTATTGGGTAGACGGATCAATAAATCGATTAAGACTGGGGTATGGAAGTTCATGAAGGGAGAGTGAGAGATGAAGTTGGAGAGATAATAGGAGGTTAGAGTACTAGTTAGGCTAATTGGACTTATTCTGAGGTTAGTAGATGTGTTTGAGAAGAAGAATGTCATGTGCAAAATCTCATTTTGTCCTTTGGTCAATTCCTGCTTGGCTTTCTGAGTTTTGAGCCAGCAGCACTGTGGGTGTCTTTCTCGGTTGAATACATTCTGGTATAATTAGTTTTTAATGTCTTTCTCCCCCGCAGGACTGTAAACTCCAACGATGGGAACCTCCTTTAACTGCTACACCCCAGAGTCTTGTAAAGGGCTATCTTGGGCCTTGTGGGACGTAGCATTGTAGCCTGCTGGATGATAGTAGCACCCCCTTCCTAGACATGACCACTAGAAATGTTTCCCAACATTGACAAATGCCCCTGATTCAGAACCACTGCTCTAGGGCAATGCCACTTCTGGTGATACGAATCAGATTCATGATGAGAACGTTTAAGTTAACAAGACAGTGCCAGTTATTTTGCCAAGTGGTTAGACACCGATGCACACTTGTTTCAGCAATCTAGGAGAACCAGTTGGTCTACAGTCTCTTCAGTGCTTGGTATTATCAGACTTCTTAATTTTGCCAAGGAGATATAAAATGGTATCTCACTGTGGTTCTGATTTATATTTCCCTGATTTATAGTGAAGTTAAAATATCTCTTTATACAAATTTATTGGTCATGATCCTGTATTTTGCTCACTTTTATAGTTGTGTTTTTATTGATTTTTAAAACATTTTTATGTATTCTTGATTCGAGTTTATTAGATTATTGAAATACCTTCTCTGAATCTGTGGCTTGACCTTTCCCGATCCTGATTGCTTTGGTCTTCGACTATCCTTTAATGCTGTTTTAAATGTTTCTGTTGTGCTTTTAAAATAGCTCAGCAACATTGATTTTCCTTTTCGTTTGTTTTTTTTGAAGCCTAAGAAATGTGACATCAGCCTGAGACCCAAATTTGGGAAAGTTAAGTTGGCTTTGAAGAAACTCAGCCCTGCAGAATTGGTCAGACTGTAGGCCTCTTGTTTTTCCAATGTGAAAAGTGTGGCCTCCAGTTTGAGACTGTCTGTGGTAAAAAAGAAAATACCCGATAGGTTCAGAACAGGCCTGTGCCCTAGAGTAACTCCTTATTAAAAACAAGCAAAATACCCCTAGAGATAATCGAAAGCTAAATGTCAAAGACTCAGAATTCCTTAGCACAAATATAAACGAAATTAAGTTAATACTATAAGAGAAAATTCAGCTAGGGAAAAAGCAAAATTATCTAAACTAATTAATCAGTCTTAAATATTATCAGCATAAAATATCATTATGTTTGACTAATTTTATCATAGGATGAAATGAAATAAAATCAAGCATAGAAGTCCTGTGCCCTACGAGAAACTATTTCCTTCTCCACTTGTTTGGGTTGCAGGGCAAGGCCAGTGCTTTGACCATGGGGCATCCTGGGAATGGGCCCTCCTAGTGCACATTGGGCTGCCTGTCCTTGGTCCTGCCCTGTCACTTGTGATAGTGCAGCTGTGACACATACAAGTCATATAGGGAGATTTATTTTAGGGTCAGAAAATGTTGAACCTAAAGAGGAGACAGGTCAAGATGTAGCTCAGGATTGCTGTCTTCAAACATCTATGGGACAGCTACATGCAAGAGAAAGGAATCAGAAAGACAGAGCTTACATAGGTTGAAGTTATAAAAGAGAAAGTGTTGCTATCAGTGCTGTGGAATGCTTTGCAGAGTACAGTGTCCTCTCCGTTAATGAATCAGAGTTCTGAGTGTCCACAGGTGGGGATGTTAGAGATTTCCTAAGAGGGCCCAAAAGACAGTGATGATAACAGTGATATCTAACAGCTAAAATAAACTGATTTGTTCACTATATGCCATGCCTTTTCTAAGCGCTTTACATGGCAATCGCTACTTCCTAGGAAGTAGATATTGTTATCCTATACAGGATAGGTAAAGTGGGTCTCAAGGTCACATGGCTAGTAAGTGTTAGAGATGGAGTGCAGCCAGGCAGCCGAGCTTGGAGCTTATCCAACTACGGCAGACTTTGCTTCTGAATGACTCTACCACCTGGGAGAGCAAGTGAAATAAAGTTGTTTTGGAGGGAGGGGTTCAGATTTTTAAAAAATAGAGACCTATTGGATAGCAGGGTAGAGATCTCTGGATTCTGGGTAGACCAGAAGTAATAACATCTGCAAATTCCCGATCAAGCTGAGGGAAGGTGGCCTCAAGCTGGAGGTTGTGGGCATGGTTTTTAACTGAAAAATACCTGCTATCATCAATGGTAGAATGGATAACTGAGTTGTGGTATATTCATATAAAAGAATACTATACAGTAATGAGAAGGAATGATGTTCAAATACACATAACAATGTATATGAATCTCACAAATGTAACATTAAACAAAAGGAGCTGGACATGGTACGATTCCTTTTAGATGGAGAAGAAAAATAGGCAAAGCTAACCACTGCTCTTTGAAGTAGGGAAGGGAAGCAGTTGGAAGGAGCAATAAAGAAGTGCTGGTTTTATGGATGTATCTATTGTGTGAAGCTTTAGTGATTTGTGTACTTTGCTGTATGTATTTTACACTTTCATAAAAAGAAAGACTGCAACTGAAGGACAATGGGACAAAAGAGTTAAAGATCTTGACAAAGAGAATTGGTGGATTCGCAAGAACTGAAGGCAAGAAGGAGCTGGTAGACATTTAGAAAGTAGAGAATGGGCAGAAACGTTGTGAGAGGAGGAGTGGAATGAGAGATTTGGGTGAATGGGGGCTTGTGGTCAGGAGATAGAAAGTTTGGAAGCAAGATTTTCAAGATGGGCTGGTTTTGTATGATGGTGAGGTCTAGCGTGTGAGGGGCTGAAGTGAAAAAAAGGTGGAGGAAACTGGAGTTCAAGGGGTTGAGAAGCCTACAGCGCCTTGGGCAGGTAATTCATGTGGACAATGACAGAAATCAGATGCTGACAGGACTTAGAGGCCAAAGGAGGGTAATGATTCAGTTATCAAAGTCTGAACTTCTTTAGCTGCAAGGGCAAAACCCAGGTTAAAATGAGAACATATTATCTTCCATTAGTAAAATGCCAGAAGTATTGAATCAGAAGTATCGAATCCAGGTGTTAAAATTGTCATAGGTACAGCTTGCTCACTCTCTCTTCAACTCTGCTTTTCTGGAGTTGGCTTTACTCACACACACCCTTCCTCTACTAGAAGTCGTAGGCAGCTCTAGACTTAAGGTGTCCTTACAGCTGCTTATTCCTGAAGCCACTGGGAGAAATCCCAGGGATGACATGGATTGACTCCATCTGGACCAGGCATGCACCCTTAAAGTGGAGGTAGATCAGCCCCCTGAATCCCTGAATCACATTCACTGGAACTGAGGGAGGGGCTTGCAAAAACCACATGTCCATCATGGAAGTTAGTGCTGGGTTGGCCTGACTGTCAGTGGTTTCTAACCCGGAGGGGCTCAGTGAAGAGGTGAGGACTCTGCTTGTTGCGGAAGCTGAGCATTGCTGAGAACACTCATGCATGGTTCTGTGTGGAGGAGGAAAACCACATAGGAGTCCTGCCCAAGGCCAGAGCTGTTCTGAATCCCATGTGGGGGTGCAGGGCCACAACATCCAGCCAACTTGACAAAGAAATTTGGCCCATGGTTATTGCATCTCCACCCCACATTTAAATTTCCTCATCTCAGAACTGTCTTCCTTTCTCCTAACAAACTGAATGTGCTCTTTTCATTTCAGCCAGTTGGAGATTTTTTAGGCCTCACCTTCCTGTTTGTCTGTAATGCTTATCTCGCTTCTCCATCTTGTCTCTGTGTGCATCTCTCTTTTCCTGGCCTCGTCTCAGGGATGAGGAGGAGGAGGAGGAGGAGGAGGAGGAGGAGGAAGAGGAGCAGCCAGTCACGGAGCCCAATTCAGAGGAAGAGAGAGAGGACAATGCCCCCTCTCGGGGCAAGGACAGGTACCGAGGGCTGGACCCTCTCAGGCCACCACTAAAAGCCTGAGGCTCCTTCCTCGTGGATAGTTTGCAGTGGCCTGTCAGTAGTCTCTTCATGTCCTCACTAGCTCCCACTGGCAAACCTTACTGACCCTGCGCACAGAGCCACAGAGTGATTAGTTCTGTAGAAATCACTGAGCACCTTTTCATTAGAGAACTGTATTTTTCATTCAAATACTGCCTTCCTAACCATGCTTTTTGGAAGACTCACCCAACTGGTTTCCTTTCCACTGTTCCCACCCTCATTAAGTGCTTTGGCTCAGTCAGGTTGACGGTGACTGAAAAGATGTTCAACTCTGCTTGGAAAATTTTAACCCCTTCAGTACTGTAATAAGAATAAGTATATGTATTTCTTCATACTAATTTTACCAGTACAATATTAGCTAAAATGTGTGGGTAACTACTATGTAAATGATGCAAATTTGTTTTTTATCCAAATGGACAGGAACACTTTTCACCCCATCCAGCACAGAAAAATTCCCCACTGTTTATTTTCATGCACAGAACAACTAACATAGCTCTAGGACCCTTTGGGGAGTTATTATCTTCTAATCACCTCTCGAAGGTACATTTTTTTCCTGTCTTCAGGCAATATCAACAGACACAGGCACCTCGCAGATAGTTTTAAATTTTGCAGGTATTTTCCCAAATAATGTCTGTATGAAAGATAAAAATTGATCATGGGTAATTTCTGATATTGTTGAATCTCATTTCCTGATATTCAAAAATAATTCTCAGTTGGTTTCCTTCACTTAATTGATTACATTGCAAATTGACATTTTTACTGTTAATTTTTCTACAAGTCAGGAAAATCAAAAGGATTCTGGATGAATTACGATCAATCTTTCTCTTACTGGCTTCAAAGTCAGTGTGATTCTTTACCGCTGCAGCCACCAGCACACATAAAAGTTCTCAAATAGGCCCGTTTGACCTGCTGAGAGACTCACCATTCCCAGGGGTCACGGAATCCTCTCGGAACTGACAAACTAATGATTGTTTCCCCCCTTTGGAAATGTCTGAGAAGAAGCCGGCAGGGTATGGAGAGAGGAAAGGAATGGCCTGGTGACAGAGAGTGAGCCACACATTTCAGAATGAGAGAATGAGAAAGGTTAGCATTCACCAGATCCCCTCACCCATGCTGAGAGCCCAGCTTGGGGATAGTGACTTTTTAATTAGAGAAAATCTGGGGAGGGAAGAGGTTTAGTTGATAGTTCCACCTTAGGCTGAAAATTAGCCACAGGAAATTATGTAGACCCTCTATCAATACAATGGTATGTCTCCATATGTGCTTAAATGTGCCTGTTTTGCTCTCCCACACAAACCCTTCAACTCTCAGTGACTCACACACACAGTTCAGCACCTATGGACTAGATGGAAGAATCTGGCCAGAATGGGCGATTTTCAAAGGCACCCTAACTGACATCGTGCCATCTTTACATAGGATTGTTGTTGCATAGGTAGATGGTTGTTATCCATCTTTGACTACACGACTGATGCTGGAGGGCATCCTTGATCATAGACTTCAGTCAGGTTTTTCAGTTATAGGAAACAAAGGTGTGCTTATATATATTAAACATCAGGGCTTGATTTTGACAGTACCTAAAACATTCATTAACATTGATCTGGATGTTATTTGTTCCTTGGTGTAAACCTATTAAAGTGGTAGGAAAGAGTCCACTTAGTCCTGTGGGTTTGGTGTCTTCCACTGCTTCCTCTTCCTGCTGGATGCTTCTTTGTGTGTGCCCACCATGCATATCCACCACACGTGCCTGCCATGTGCACCCACCATGTGTGCCAGGCTCGCTGTGAGCACATCAGTGTGGTCTCATATCATCTTCCCATTGGGCCAGAGAAAAACAGTATATCCATGCCCTTATATGCAGATGGAGCTCTAAATCTGAGGTACAAAAAGAAAATGACTCACATCCTCTTCCCAAATGGGCATGGCTGGGAGTCAAGTTCTCTGGGAGAGGGACCATGGTTTTGAAAAATGCAGAGTTTAACATAAATTCTCAGGTTCTAAAGGCATGCTTCGGAATATCTAAGTGGTCCGAAGGTGGGATGTTTTTCTAACTGTAACTGTGGCAGAATGAGGCCTGCCTGCAGGAGTCTACATGTCTAGGGCCTAGAAGTAGAGGAGGCCCTGGGGAAAGGTGACATAGGCAAAATGTGTCTTCATTATGCAGCCCCTCCTTCCTGGCTCGTTGCATTCCTTGCTTGCATCTCTTCTCCTTTTTTCTAATCCATACCTGCTTTCAAGAAAGGACTGAAAGTGGTGACTACGGTATAGGGCTGTGGGGATACCACTTCCTCCAGGCTGGGATTTTTAGGAAGAGGACCGATACTCTGTTTGACCAAGACAAAGAAATGAAGTTCAAATTGTGGAGATTCTGGTGCTAACACAACCAGTGGGGAGAAACTTGGGAGGCTGAAGGGTGGGTACAGAAGAGCTTTTGGGGATCTATTAAATCCTCAAATCCTCTCACAAAGACCTCTGATGCCCAGAGGCCAGATGGGTCTTCCTTCCGAGACTGGCAAACCCAGGGCGCCAGGATTATTGGGCAAACCAAAGCTTCTGTCAATGGGTTTTTATGCTGCGGTTCAAGAAGCACAGCTGGGTCCTGAAGTAAGTGGCCATAACAGTAATGGGTTTTTGCATGTCTTTTCCTCTTTCCTAACCTTTGCTCCTTCTCTCCTGAATCTCTTTTCTCCCCCATCCTTCCTTTCCCTTGAACTCTACTCCCTGATGGGCCAGCAGCGAAGCCAGCCCTGCCTCAGAGCAGAGCCCTCCAGGACGGGAAGCTGCTCCGGAGAGCCCAGCTCACCCCAGTGCCTCCAGCGCCACCTCGCAGGGAAAGCAGCTCCTGGCCAGCGCTGCAGTGGGGAGCCCCTTGTGCAGTGGGTCCTCCAGCCCTGCCCTGCTGCCACCCCCTACCCCTGCCTCGACCTCTTGGTCCTCCTCCACCACACCTGGCCTCCCGAAGCCATCACCGACCATAGAAAAACTGCCCTACGTGCCCCACAGCCCCTTCCACCTCTTCTCGTATGACTTTGAGGATTCGCCCTTATCCACCAAGGAAAAGGAAGGCGAGGCCCAGAAGGAAAGCAGGTAGATCTGGCCTGTGTGAGGTTAACCTGGGGAAGGCGACACAGCCTCTTAACTGCATTGCTTGGCTTGCCTTCTGCGTGTTTGTGTGGATTCCCGTTAGGGTAGAGAGCAGTTGTACTGTAAACTAACTCCCTAACCACTGACTAAATACTTACCGGTATTTAGGTAAGATACAGAAGAAAATTTTCATCTGCTTGAATTAAGATACTCTTTCGTTATAATACAATTACTAAATATGGATTTTAAGTGTCCGGTTTTAAAAATATGCATGGTCTGACATAATCTGTACATCTCACACCCATCTATCTGGCACAGGGTCTTATTTGACCTGCAGAATTCTGCGAAGTGCTTAGTCATCTTCCCATGCAACGTTTTGAGTGGAGCTTTTCTTCCTTTAACAGTTGCTCTGATTCTCTTCATTTGAGCACATATTCTACCTCTGAGCCTTACAATTTTCGGTCTTTCTCTTCTAATAGGTGGGTGTCTTTATTTTCTTTCTCTTTTCTATACTACAGCTTTCGGGTTTTATTCTAATGTATACATTTTTCTTTTAGAGATAACTCATAGCTTCCCGTGAGATGGCAAATAATTGCAGTTCGAATCACTTCATGGGCATTAATACAATTACATGATTTAAAGCATGAACACTTTGATAATTCTTACAAAAATTGGAGGGGTGGGTGGAGGGAGGGAAGTGTGTAAATCAAGACTGTACAGGGATTTCTCAGCAGAGCTTGTTGGCCTGCCTGTATGCCTGCCCTTCACTGATGCCTGGATTAGAAATTTCTGCAGAGCTGGGAATGTGGAACATAGGGTTGTATATTTTGAGCAATCAATTGTACAACATCAATAATTGATAATACTGATGACCACTCCCATCTTAGAATTATGAAAATAACTGCTAACATTTATCAAATATTTATTAAGAGGCCGGCCCTGTACTTTCCATGAAATTAGTACATTAATATACCACTTAACCCTTATGGAGTAGGTTCCATTACTTGCCCTTATTTATAATGAGGAAACTGAGACTCAGAGAGGCTAGGTAAGTGGGCAGTGGTTTCCACCCCAAGCAGCCTGCTCTAGAGCCTGATCCCAACTTGTACATTGTAGAGTCCTCTTCTTTTTAGGTAGTCTGTTGCTCTCTCTCCTTTGTGAGCTTGTGTACACAATAACTCCCAATACCAGGCTGCTCCCTGCCAGGAGTTTGTTATTTAGGCGAGTCCTTGTCAGTAAATGCTTTTATTGGCATCTTCTTGGGGGATCCTCAGCCTGGATGCCTAGCAAGAGGTTATACCTCATTTTGAATGAAGCCTT
This sequence comes from Pteropus medius, assembly GCF_902729225.1. Classification (NCBI taxonomy): domain Eukaryota; kingdom Metazoa; phylum Chordata; class Mammalia; order Chiroptera; family Pteropodidae; genus Pteropus; species Pteropus medius. The sequence goes on along the minus strand of NW_024340849.1, from coordinate 28,358,597 downwards.
ACAAGACCTGGGCCTGGAGGGCAGCAATTTCATACCACAAAAGTGGCCAGTCACTATTGATGTAAGATGTTCATCTGATAAGTGGAAGAATTAATTTAAAAGTGTGGTCATCAACCTTTTTTGCTAACATATAACCTAAAAGAATTTCGAAACTTCTCTCAAAGTTTTAAGAGGTCTATCTAGTTTTTTTTTTTTTAACATAAGTTTAAATAGCTGTAAAGGATGTAATTTTGTCTATTGTATATGTGCTTTAAATTTATTTTTGTCAAAACCTTGGTGCTTCAGATTTAACTGACGAAATTATAGGAAACACTTACATATGCCTAATTGTCAAAGTCAGTCTCAAAAGAGATCTAATTTCTGTCAGAAAATGTCTGACTTCATGTTTCAATTCAGATAAGTTCATATGCGTCGCTGTAACAAACATCTCACTTCTGAGGATTGACAGACAGGTAGGTGGTTGAGTAGGTAGAGACAATGCCTGAAGCCTGGCTCTGAGTTTGTCCCTGGATAAATAAAGCACCACCTTCTCCTTCCTCAGTATTTCTGAGCCCATTTCCCATTTGCCCCAAGAACACTCTCTGTTGTCCCTTGCGGCTGCAGCATTTACCCCAAGATAATGTGCAAATTGCAGGCCTAACCTTACCCCCAAAGTTTGCCACAAAATATCTCACTTTTATTATTTTCACATCGCTCTAGTATATTGATAGTCTTTGGAAACAAATGACATCATTCTATTTATAGCATTCTGTTTTTAGTAGTGATATTTCCATTTACAAAATATAGTAATTCTTCATCACTGAAAATGTCAAATCGTAGAAAATGTAGCATTCCTACATGTGAGGTTAACATTGTTCTCCAACAGTTTCTAGCCGAAGATTCATTTGATGAATCCGATTTATGTGCATATTTCTGTTACATTAGGATTAGAGACAAGTTCTGTTTAGCAATAACTCCAAGAACAGTTTTTATATTTTATTTTCACATTGAAAACCAGTCAGATTTACTTCAGCCTCAAAGAACGTGTTTATATAAAATTATATTAATGCTGGCAGTGAGCTGCACTTTTTTTCCTAAATGGAAATGGGTTAGGAAATTTTCTTAGGAGTGATGCTTTCTCATATTATTCCTTGGTCTAGCACCCTGGAGATGTTACAGCTCAAAGCAGTGCCCCACGCTGATTCAGCCTGGGTGAGAAGGTTCCTTTTTTTTTTTCCAAAATGGAAGACAGTTGTGGAAGGGGAGGCAGGGAAGGAGACCCTAGGACAACCATGGGAAAGAGCAGATGCGGAACCTGAGGATCTGAAAAATTCATGTCCTGTTTTTTGGCTTTGTATACCTCCAGGAGTATGTGGACTCTTGTTGAACATCTCCAAACTACAAGTTCTCTACCAGTCTCTTTCAGGTTTATAATTCTGGAATTGCTATGATCTTCCTTACAGTTTTTCAAGACTGTCTCCAACATGGCCCTTATGCCCTCCACGAATGGTATCTATATACAAGTTAAAAGCTGTACATTTGACTAGAATAAAACTGTCTCGGTAACCTCATCTTCCCCAGGAGGGTGGTGTTAGCCCATAATGATGATCTGGGACTTTCTGGCGATAGTCTCACAGCTTCTGATGGAGTTTTCCTGGGACCTAGGTCCCTCTTACTTGGTCTCCAAGCTTCACTACTACTTACAGCCTTGGGGGAATGGGAGCAGTAGAAACATATAAATTGCTGAAATAAATATACATGTAAACTGAGGAAAGCAGCCACATGTTTGTGAGGATTGACTTATATTTAACTGAGAGAAGTTTATAATTTTTTAACTGTTCGACAGGAATTTGAATACTGTATAAACATTGTTGTTCTTGTTAATTTTCTGCTGGTCACTTGTGGTTTTTGTGGGTCTGTCTGGCCGCAGATTTGACGGGTGAGTGGATGACAGCAATTGAATGGGTTATAACAGAGACCAACTAGTTAGTCATGAAAAAGAATAATGATAATAATAATAAACTGAACAGTGAATGAGTGAATTGTATGATTCAGTTAGTTTGGCTGAAAATGAGAAGCAAAACTGGACAGACTGAAGTATTTGAATTAATTGTTGAGCCATTAGAAAAACCAAAGGAGGAATAAATGCATTATGCTTGTTTTATTTCCATAACGTCATTTAAACATAATTTTAGTAAAGTAATCCTGTTAAAACATTCTACAGGATGCCCACCTTTGATTAGAAGGGGATTGTTTGAGTTGCATCTGAATGGTGCAGGGCTGAAGCTTGAGCCCAGGGGCCTTATCTCCCTGAGGACTCAGTCCCTGGTGGCAGCCTTCTTTCCCTCCTACTTTGTGGTGCTTGCTGCCTTGCTTCTCTCCCTCTTCTTCATCCCTGAGCTTTTTAATTCCTTCTCTGCTTCTTTCTTTGTGCATCCTGTGCTTTTCTGCCTTCTCCATGATTGGTGGCTAGAGTATCCTCTTCAAAAATCAAACCAACACTCAGAGAAGCAATTAACTTGTTGGACATGTAGAATATTGGGTTTTTAAAGAGAAGAGAAAATAAATGCCAGAAACCAAGTGCCATGAAGGTGATAGTTCACAGAGGAGGAGGATGGAGTAATATCATGCGATCTGAGTCCTCATCTGCCTGGTGGAGGACCTGGTACTGAGCACAGGCTTGACATGTGGTACCAAAGAAAAGAATCAGAGCAACAGCCCAGCACTCAAGACTTAGCAATACAGGATAGATTTTGAGAAATATTAATATTTCTTTTTTTTGTCATAATAATGTAATTTATTAAGGAAAACTGATATTTCATCTCTGTTCCACTTTTTAAAATTGATGGTCTGTTTTTACACTTTTTCTTACACATAATTTTTAACCTTTAAGAATATTTTTATACAGTTTTGGTTAAACAGTGCATATTACATCCTGATGTTTTAATTCTATATATATATATATATATATATATATTTTCTATATTCTATATATATAGAATTAAACATCAGGATGTAATATATATATATATATATATATATATATATATATATATTTATATATAAACATTTTCCATGTTATCATTTACAAAATTGGCAAACCTTTCTAATGGTTGCATAATATTCTGTTGATGAATAATATACTCGCTTAGCCATTCTTACATTGTTACCTGGTTGGGTAGTTTCCAGTTTTTCACTGTGATCTTAGTAATGTTCCAGTGAGTATCTTCCTGCATGACATTTTCAGTATATAAATAACCATAAGGTTATGATAACTTGCCCAAAGTAGATTTACTCTGTCAAAGGATATCTACATTTTGAGGTCAAATTGCTTCCCAGAATGGTGAGTACTGATTTCTGTTGATGAGAGTTTGGACTGGATTCTCCGTATGCAGGAAGGTCTTTGTGCACTTATATCATAATGACCCTTGAGGTCTCATGTGCTGAAATACGATGTCCCTAACTAGTTCAGGGGAAGAGATTGGTCCTGCTCTGTGGTGGAGTAGATTGAGAGGCGAAACTCTCTAAGGCTTGTTATCTGTAACTAATTATAGCATCCACCCCCATCCAAGGGCTTCAAATAATGATTTCTTTTCTGGGAATGCATTGAGAGATGATAGCTAAATACCACTGGTAAAGGATATCTATTCTGAAAAACCAAGAAAACTCTAGCATTTCACAAATTCTGAAACTTGTCAGAGATGACTGGGAAACAATAAAAGTCCATTTAAACCTCGTGGCTCTAATTTTGATTCTGGGGAAATAGTGGATGAAAAAATGAATACACACACCTCTGAGCAGCACGCTAGTCCAGAAGGCCTGGGGACATTTTCTCCTTGATCACTAGCCACACAATGAGATAGTGTTTAATGAATGAAATTGATTCAGAAATACCTAAAGCAGAATTTTAAATAAGATGTTTCTTTAGCTAATCATCTGACATTTTCTGCAGATCTTTGATGGATTTAATGCTAATTGTACCACCAGGAAAGGAAAGAAAAATCTTCACGATTCAAATGAAAATAATTTGGATTCTTAATTTATGTTAGCAAATAGTTTTACTGTACATTTTAAAAGACAGGAAATATGAGAGTTTTATTTAAACCCTTTGTCATAAATCCTACTGCCTAATCATTTTGGACTTTGGGAAACCTCTCTAATGAGAAATAATCAGAACAAAGCAGTTAGTAAATTTCTTTAAGTTAGAGCAATCACTAACAATGTTAGCATTTGCAGACTTTTTCTTACAAAAATTAAGATAGTTTGCCAAATGTTACTCATTTACTGATTCGTACTCATTTCTCTGTCTCCCCCCCACCCCACCACCCACCCCAACTTAAACCTCTGCGTTCTTTTAGATACAGCAACTTTGGCAACAGCTCTTATCACTCCTCAAGACCCTCATGTGGATCCACTGTGCCCACCACTTCCACGTCATCTCTTCCATCCCCACAGGAAGCCAGGCCGGAAAGGTGGGTTTTATAAGAAGCGTGTGACGGCTTCACTGTCCTTAAATGAGAAGAGTCAGTTTGGCTAAGGGTGCCTAAAGGAAAAGTATAAGTAAAAAAAGTATAATTGAAATATTTTCCTTTACAGAATATAGTCCAAAGGCAACAATATTTTCTTTCTTTCACACCACTTAGTAAGTAATATTTTATTAAAGATATTTTGTTATTATTGTCTCATCTCCCTACCCACTTGCAATAGAAAGTCTAAAAAATTTTTTCTAAAACATTTAAATGTGAATGTTTTGGTTCACGCCTCAGAACTGTCCTAAATTTAGTGTCATCTCTGAAATTTGTCTCGTACATATTGTTTTTCACCTTTAAATGATTAGTTATATGTAAATGAGGAGATAGTGGGCCCATTAAGGTGTTATGTAAGTAATCCAGGACCAACCGGAAGAGAAAAGAATTGTATGGGTCCATGGAAGGAATCTAACTTGGCAAGAGGATTAGACCACCAGAAATTAACTGATTGTTACTCCTAGAAGTGAGTGATTGCACAAGGATGTGTTTACAAGGAAAGTTAAGACCTGTAATTTTAGAACAGTTAAAAACAATTACCCTTAAATGGCAAGGGTGCTGAGTTAGAGAACACTGGCTAGGGTTCCAAACTCACTCACTGGGAAGTTATTTCAGCCCCGAGGGTAAAATACCTATTATGCCAACTCTACCTTAGAGGGTGGTTTTGATGAGCATGAAAAAGTACACATAAAGTGCTGTGTGAACCCCATCGTGTGGGTCCAGTGGGAAGTGACAAAGTATGAGGAAGGCGTATAAATTTTAGTAGCTTGTAATTTATCAGAAATCTAAACATGAGCTATTCTCAGAGATCATTTGCCTCAAACCCCAGATTTAAAACAAATTTGACTAGTATTCTTTATTCTGATCCTCTTCTGTGTATTGTAAAGTGTGTTTTGCTCAGTGCTGCTGGCAATTAGAGGTTTGGTCAGGATGTAGAGCAGGCAAGACCTTACAGCCCCAGGAAGAAGGGCAATCCAGTGGGATTTGTGTCGTCATACATCATCATTAATTTCTAAGATGGCATGTAAGCCCTGCGGTGTCAAACTCTCAAGACCACGGCCCAGCTGGCTCTGGGCTGAACATATGCAGGCTGAAGTCTTAATAATGAGGTACCAAGGTGATTACCCTGAACGCACCCTCTGTCTTTCATCCTAGGATACCTCTTTTTGGGATCAGCTGAGGTTACCTGTGCTACCAGAGAGGTTGCCAGTAAAGAGAATCCTTGTCATATGGGATGTGAGATTTGAGGCCAAAGCGAGGAATATTAGAGTCCATTATATCATGTGTCTGACACCCAATTGGCTGCCAGCTCCTCTGGAGTGGGAACCAGACCCTATTCATGGCTGTGTCCTCCACAATACCCGGGGCCTGGCCATGCAGAGCTGCGGTAAACCCTGTTTGGAGGATCAGGTGAATTATACACTCATTGATTAGGGAACAGTTTGGAGGCCCCTGGAGGTGAAAAGTTATAAGCACAAGAGATCTGCTGGTTTCCAAAGCCCTGAGTTTAGGAGGCAGCTCCTCCCAGGCCCTAAAGGAGGTGCCCCAGCCTCCACCTACTTCTCAAGCCCTGGAATCCCAGGTCCAGTTTTGAGCCAGAAGGCCCAGGAGTGCAGCCTGCTGAAGGATTCCTATCTGTGTCTCTTTCCCTGCTTGGTCTGGCTGAGTGTCTCCCAGGGAGAAAATTAAAGGAGAAAGAATGGGGCTGGATTTAGGAGCCCCTTGAATGCCCTGGGGAGATGGCTGGTCATTATCCTGAGACCACAGGGATGTCTGAGTTTTGAAGCAGCTGGCGACGTGCTCTAACACATCAATGAATGGAGCAGGGACAGGAGCCACCAGAAGCTGCCTCCAAGTCCATGCTCCAGGAGGCCAGTGGCCTAAGAGCTCAAGGGGAGAAGTGGTTTTGGGAAGACCTGGATGCCTCCAGGAGAGTCGTAGCCAAGGAAGCAGTGTGAGTGAGCGGTCAGGCTTGTGCAAGCCTCCCGATGTTAGAAGCAAGGAACTGAGACAGAAGATACTGGAAGAAAAGCAAATCATGGGTGATGTTCAGCCTGGGGCATGCAAGGTATGCGGAGTCTGTATGACACCCAGGGAGATGTCGGGGACGGGGGAACTTTGGGGAGGGGTGGACTCAGCAGTCTTCAGTGTGGAGAAGGCACTGGGATGCAATCCCCTTGGGGAAGCCTGTGCACTGAGACCTGGTCACCGGGGAATAGCAGGGGCAGGAGCCTCTTCTAAGCTGCCTGTTCCCTCTTACGGTGTACCTATGCCACAGGAAATATCACCTTTGCCATCCACTGTCTCCACTAGTGACTGAAGCATCTTCAAAGAGTCTATTACTTCCTTTCCATGTGCATGGTTTTTTTCAACTGTCACTGTCTTTGGCTTTGAAAAATGATGTGACGAGTCATTTGAGACATTAGATGTGCAGTTTCATTATTAAGACCGTGAAGCCACCTGTCCTGGCTCCATCATCACACCTTCTTTCTCTCACCTTGTCAGCTTATGTGTTGTGACTGTGGAATAAAAAAGAGGGCCCTCAACTCCAAATTATATTTGTGCTCCGTCGCCAACGCACATTATGCCAGTCGTATTTATGATAATATATATTTATAGTTTAATTGACTTTTTTCCTTTTTGGACAACTTTGGATGTCACTCATGATCAAATATCATATGTACAAGTATTTTCTGCTCTATTAAGATATATGATTGTTCTTACCAAGGTATGAACTTCAATAGAATGCGTAAAATTTATTGTGGAGATATTTTATATATCTATATAGCATTAAAACTAAAAAGACAACTCTTTTCTTAGGAAGGACATTGAACTGTTATGAACGATAGTTACATTCGTGCAGTGAGATCCCACATCTCTGTCAGCTCACCCTGACGACCGAACAGCGAGCATGCCAGGGCCCCGTGCACTACTCAGGAGCTCTAGAACTCCATTCCCTTGATTCGGAAGTGAGACTCATTTCTCAGAAATCCTAGGAAAAAGTCAGGCCAAATAAAGCATCCTTTAAGGCAGATCGGCTACTTTGGACATACTACTGAGCATCATGGTGAACTTAAGAGTTTTCCACACTTTTCCCAAGCAAATCAGTGTGTTGGAAGTTAATAAAATGAGGAATGAGCAATTGACCTAGAAAGAAAGAACTGAAGAAACCGTATACAAGGTTAAATCAAAACAGAAGAATTAAAAATAATCCATTTCCACATCCCCTATTAGAGCTCCGTTTATAGGGCTCTCTTTCAGAAACAGAGTGCAGCATTAATTTTCATGACATTGGAACTTGAGTTGTGCCAGAACAAAAAAGGAAAACCAGAAATATTTGCAAAAGCCCTCAGGGTTACAAGATTCATTTATTTAATAAAAGAAGACTTTTGAAATGCGTCAATTTTGAAAAACATACTTTTTGAGTGGAAAAGTTCTAAATATTTCTTGTTAAAAGAAATTACAGGAATAGTTGAACTGTTCATATTCAGGTATTCAAATGAACCAAATTGTTCAAACAAGTGAACAATAATCACACCACAGTGAATTTGCGGCTCTGGGAAGTTGGGAAGGGGCGTATCTCATCCTTTTTTCCATGCTTGTAGTGACATCTCCATCTGGTGGGCCTTTTTAGAAATGGCTGCTGGAGGCTTGTTTGGTGTGACAGCAGTTACCAAGTGACTGTGAGGGAACAGTAAGTCTGAGACTGGGGCTGTAGGTGCCTTGAGGCAATCAGTCTTTGTGCTGAGGGTGACAGTACACTGATAACGAGGCCCATCCCCATGGTCAACGGGAGTCATGAGCAGGTGAACATGCCGACTGCTCAGTGGGAGGATGTTGGATATTAGGGGGCTCAGATATTAGGGGGCCAGGGAGGTCTTCTCTGTTGAGCTGAAACCTGAAGCATCAGTATGTGCCTTAAGCATTAATTCTGTTCTTTTTTCAACTTACAATCATGCCACTGTAAAAGACAATCACCTGACTTTTAGGGATTAATGTCAAGAGCCCTTAGAAGAGTTTGGGAATTGTCCGACTTATATATTTGTCTAAGTGGAGTTTTTCCTTTTTCCTGGAAGACTGAGACCAGATACAAGTAATGACACACTCCCTTAGGAGTCATGGTTGGGTAATAAAGGATGAATAAATAATGGAACTCTAAATTTTATTTTATTAATTTTTATATAGGCTTTACATGTATACAGTATAATATTTAAAAGGTGCGAAGGGGTATACATTGAAAGGGAAGCTCCCTCCTACCAGTTATCCTTTCAAGAAGCCACCACTTCTAGCAATTTCTTATGTGTATTTCCAGACATATCTTAGGTTCATATAAGCACATACGTGTGGTTGTCGTATCTTTACGACACATAGTAACAACTGCACAAGCTATTCTGTATCCTGTTCTTTCACTTAAAATATATATATCTTGGTTCCTTTCATAGCAGTACTAGTAGCCATTATGTTTTTTTAAATGGCTGCATCATAGTTTTTTCTCTGGATGCTACTTTGTATAGCCACTCCCATATTGATGGGCTGTACGAACAATATCTTTTGCTGTTACAAATGATACTGCAGGGTGATTCTTGTCCATGTGTCATTTTGCACATGTGTGATTATCTCTAGGATAAATTCCTAGAAATTAATTTAGTAAGTCAAGCGTTTGTGCATTTTAAATTTTGATGGACTTTTGCCAAATCGCTTTTTATAAAGATTGTACCAGTTTTGATTCTCAGCCACAGTGTATGAGAGAGCTCATTTACCCACGCCTCTGCCAAAGGGTCATTCAGCATTTCAACCCTTGCTCACCTGGTAGTGATGAGTTGCATGTCATTAAAATATACATTTACATTCTCTTATTATGAATGTATTGAGGCTGGTTTTCATATGTCCGGGAACCTTTAATGTTTTCCTGTGAATTTTTGGTTCGTGGTCATTAAGTTGCCTTTTCTTATTGAAGTGTAGAGATTCTTTATAAACTATAATAGGGGTAGCAATGATTTTCTTCGGTCATTGGTCTTTTTACTTCATTTATGGTGTTTTTACCATGTAGAAAAATATAAATTTTAGGAGTTAAATTTATTCATCTTTTCTGTCTTCTGTGTTTTGTGTTCTTCCTAAAGAAAGCCTTTTCTCCCATGGTTTCTTCTAGTACTTTTATAGCTCCAATTTTTCACATTTAAATATTTTTTTTCTATCTGGAAGTTATTTTGAGATATGGAGTGAGGCAGAGATCCAACTTAAATTTTTTCTCTTGTTCGGATACCATTTATTAAATAATCCATCATTTCCCTACTGATTTATCATATACCAACAGGAATACAGATGTGCTTATGTATCTGTGTGTTCAAGCTGTTCCATTAGGATCATCTCTCATTTCCTCCTGGTGCCTCCCTTCTCTGGTCAACCATTCTAGGCTGTCAGGTACTCTTCTTCCTCCCAGTTCTTCTCTGTCCCATTCAATTAGCAGTCTTTAGAATAAGACTAGATCATGTGCTACCTTGAAATAGTCCTGCTATTTTTGTCATCTGCTGTTGTGGAGTTTTGTGTGGTGACTGACAGTGCTGGAATAAAGAGCATGGGAATATATGGAGAAACTGGCAGCAAGCAGGTAGAAGTAGGAGAACGGGAGCCTACCATGCTGAGTGGTGGCTTCTCCTCCTAGCTCAAGCTTCTCCTGCTGGGATCTCACCTCCTGTGACCTCCCTGAACACCTGTCTCCACCATTGGTGTGGTCACTCGTCCTGCAGAATAAAATTTCTGTTTCCATGCATTTTTGCCTATTTTCAGTTACTTTATTTAGCTCTTGTAATTCTTACCTGCTTGGCTGACTGTTTACTATTGCCCTTAGAGGAACTTCGTGGTACCTGAGTTCTACATCCTGTTTCCCTCCTCCATGTGGACTCTTTTCTGTATGGATCTGAGAGCTGCGTCTTCTCATTCTAGTCAGCTTTGGCTTTTATCATTTCTTGCCTTTACTGATATCTCCATGTGCCTTGAGGTTCTACTCGTCTGGTTTTAAAATCACTGCTTTTTCCATATATATGTGATCCGTGCATTTTTCCGCATCCCAAATACTTGCTGGCTGTGTTCCATCACTTGATCTACGCAGTACTTTTTAAATTTTGTGTCAGTAGAATCAAGAGCATCACTGTCCAATGGGGGCTCTAGTTAAAACTTGCTTTTAATTTTAAATTTAAATTGATCAAAATAGATTTTTTAAAAAATCACTGAGAAAATCCTGAATAATGTATACCACAGGACAAAAGGCGTTGCTTTTTATGTGATGATAAATAATGGCACCCAATTCACCATTGCCAGCGGGAAATGAAAGGGTACCAAAGCGGAAGGATTCCCTACTATTCGAACAAAGAAGCCGCGTGCTCCTTGTACTGCGCAGCAGCAAGTGGACTTCCTACTTGCCTGCTGTTAGGTCCTGATAGCGATCTTGTTACAGACAATGAGTTCCTGTAAAGCACAATGTGGTCCTGATTAACTGATTGTGTTACATCCAAAGTGCACAGAGGAGAAGCATCGGTCAGTTGATGGAGTGAATTTACAGTAGGGTCTGACTCCCTAATGGCTTTACGCAACAATGTGGGCATTAGAGAACCTGGGCTCCGTGTCAGTCCTCTGCCCTGCAGGGATGGGGTTGCGGGGAGAGAGACTCTGGGTCCTCGGCAGACACTAGAGAGTCTTTCTCCCACCTGTGTTTTGAATCTGACAACTCCCCATTCCTACTACCATAGATTTAAAGATCTATGTCATGCCCGGACTATATATTGCAATGACATATTTCTGAATGACTCCCCCTGCTTATCAGTGCAGCCCAGTCTGATCAACGTCGCCTGTAGGATCTCTCACGTTTGGATCTTGTACCTGCATCTTCCAGCTTTGTCCCCCATCCTCCCTGTACTTTAACCCCACAGGAATGTCATTTGAATATACCAGGCTCTCCTGTGGCCCCTTTCTTCATACTTGCTCTGTCCCCTGGCTACCTTCCTCTTTTCTTCATTTAGTCCCTTCCTTCTTATCCTCCAGAAGGTGATATCTGACCTTTAAGAGTCCTCTGACTTATTCAGACAGACTTGTGACACTCTTTTAGGTTCATATTCCCCTATTTCAGCTCTCAATCCTTTGAATCATTATGTATTTATCCATTTGTTTCTAAAATGGGGCTCACAACCCTACAGTAGTCCATGACAATGAACCTGGGTCCCACAAAGCCATGGGATGAAGATGGTTCATCTTCCTGGACTGGCTATTTTAGTAGAAGATTTGGGGAGATCTTTATTAAGACAAGCAGGATTCTGCTTTGGAAAATCCATGTTCACATGAATTGTAAAGATGTTTTTTTGTTTGTTTTTATAGGGAGCATTTTGTGCTGTTCTCACGTTCCTCATTTTCTGCCTTTGGGGCTTCTTCAGTCTTGGGTGACAGCCATTTCCGTGTCTCTTGCATGAGATTCCCCAGCCTCCTGCTCACTGGCCTGCCCCACCCCATACCTCTTTGTCAAATAACCAGGCAAACAAACACACGAGCAGTATTAACCTGTCTGAATCCTGTTTTCTTCCTTTAGAAAATGAGATTAGAATAGATTTTATTTTAATTAGACAACTCTCTCATGCTCGTTTACATAAAGGATGTACATAGCAACCTTAAGAGATATGTATTGTTATTCTGTTTAGAAGTGAAAGCATTATAACACTTAGAATTAGGTGATATCTGTAACAAAAAGGTGGAAATGTCACTCATCAGATAGTGTAGATGGAACTCCTACACCAATGGAGCTGGAGACATCACAGTTATTCTGTGCTGCAAACTAAGCCCATGTGCCATCACCCTTGTTTGTGTGACGTCCCCCGATGCCAGGTTTCCAGTCGTCACTGATTACAGTGGTTTCGCACTGGCATCGTATAAAGATTACAGAGTGAAAGCGGGTATAAGAGGGGAGATTTTTCCTTCAGAAAATCTATTCCTGGGTCCCTGATATTTATTCTCTTATCCCATTTTCCCACTGCTTACCTCAAAGCCCACTGATGAGTGAGAAGCTTTATTATTATAATGAAAGAGACCAAGTTTCTGGGTTGATTTTGGAAATTGTGTGTGTATGTGTATAGATAGATATACACACATAGAGGGATAGATATCCCCTTCCTACCCTTTTCCATTCTTTATTCTTTTGTACAATGCCAGTGCAAACCCTGGTAGCCAGTGATAACTGGAAATCTGGCCATTGGGGCCATACACACACACACACACACACACACACACACACACACACACACACACAAATATTACATACTCATATATTTCATTCCACACATATATATTGAGTGTTCACAATGTGCCAACCTTGTGCTTGGCATGGGAATCCAATACTGTTTAATTCCAACCCTGTCCCTGACTTCATCAGGATTACATTTAGTGGCAGAAACAGAAGAGAAGCACGCATTCAGCATATGAAGAGTTTCCTTTGCAGTAAATATTGTGAAGAAAATGAACCTTCATAGAAAAGCTGGAGAGAGGCCATCCAAGTGGGGAGCCTAGCACAGTGCCCCAACCTCATGAGGGACAGCTTTGGTGAGAGGTCTGGGAAACTGAGTCAGTAATGTAGGGTGAGTTGCAGTTTGCCTCTAAGTTCACCTGGTGGGAAGATGAGGATGTGTGAGCAAAGGAAGGTAAAGAGAGAGATAAGAAAATAGAATGAGTTTATATCTGTCTTCAAAACACGATCCTGAGATTTGAAAGAGCTGGGAGACTGAAAGAATTTGGTATTTGGAGAAGAGGTAAATGTGCAAGGGAGGGTAAGTTGGCCTGGACTGAAGAAGAATAGGGATGGGCCTTGCTCTGGGCCAGCAAGGTCTGGAAACCATGGATCACAGGAGGTGCTGGTGGCAATCAGTGCTTTTGGAAGCTGCCAGGAGAATGGTGTAATTATGAAGCCAAATAGGGTGGATCTGGAGCTGTGAGGATTGACCTCCTCCTGGCATGAGGACTCACTTGGTCTTGGACAGGAGGTTGGAAAGTAAGAGGGAACGGGCAAGAACTTCTGTATGCCCGGGGTCAGGACCTGCGGAAGGGCCAGTGGACAGGCCAAAGTGTGACGCCAGCCAGGCCTGGAGGAATGGCTTCATGCTTTATGCGTGAACCAGCACTGTAACGTGAGACGACTTGTGGGACCAGTCTCCACAGCAGCTGCGTGAGTCCTGCTATGCCCTCCTATGGCTGGGAAGCTCAGATCTGCACTGAAGCAGTGTGTGACAGGCTAGAGAGGAGAGAGAGCAAACGGAAGTCTTAAATCCATGTCCCCATTTTCAATGACAGATGTCTCCAGGATCGTAGCAGTAATGATGGAGGAAAGTTTCCTGGTTCTTAGGTTTGCTCATTTCATCCTGAGAGCTGGGATAAGGCCCTCAAGGTAAAAAAGGAAGATTCTGACATTTCCTTATTTCATCTGGGCTTAACTCAGAGTTATTTCTTCTCGTATGACCATTAGATCAGGTGACCCCCAATTTCAGAGCCAGGTTGCGAGGACAGCCTCACTGTTCTGCATCATTGAATTGCCACTTTATTATTATTATTGACCCCTAAGTCTTCATATTAAATTATTACTTGTGAATTAAATGATTTCAAATATCAGATAGCTTATAAAATTAGTTTGGCTTCTGCTAATATTTAACCAGAGATTATAATTTATTTTTTTAAATAAGAATGTTTAAGATTTGCTTTTTTCACAAATAAGATTTTACTTAAACTTGCCAAAAAATGTATATTTTTAAACAGCTTTTGCAGTATAATTGACATACAAAAAACTGTGCATAAGTTTTGACATATGTATACAACAGCGAAATCATTACCACAATCAAGATAATGTACAGATCAATCACCCTCAAGCATTTTCTCATGCTCTTTTGTGATTATGGCTGCCTTTCATCCCCAAACGACCACTGGTCTGCTCCCTATCATTATAGATTAGTTTACATGTTTTGGAGTTCTGTATAAATGTAATCATGTAGTATGTTCTCTTGGGGAGGGGTTGGCTTCTTTTAATGAGCATAATTGTTTTGCAATGCATCCGTTTTGCTGTATGTTTCAATAGTTCATTCCTTTTTTATTGCTGAGTAGTACTCCATTGCATAAATATACCACAATTTATCTGTTGTCTTGTTGGTGGACATTTGAGTTGTTTTCAGTTTTGTCTGAATATTTATATGCAATTCTTTGCATGAAAATGTGCTTTCAGTTCTCTTGGATTAATACTTAGAAATGAAATGGCTGTGTTATATGGTAGGTGCATGTTTAGCTTTTTAAGCAATTGCCAAACCGTCTTCTAAAATGGTTATATACCAGAATAATGCTAGCCTCATCAAAGGAGATAAAATATACTCCTTCCTCTTCAACTTTATAAGATTGGTCAATACCAGGGCTCTGGCCTAACAGGCCTGTTTAAAAGCCCCTCTCTGCTATGTCCTAAATGTAACTTCCCTGTGCCTCAGTTTCCTCATCTGTAAAGGGGATAATAATAGAACTTAGTACAAGAAGTTGTAGGGATTAAAAGAGCTATTTCATGTAAACTAATTGGCACACCTTACTGTCTCCATAAATGTCAACGATTAGTACCTACCATGTCTCAGTGAAATGGAGTTCCTGTTCCAGATGTCCCAGTGAGGGAGGCTTTAACCAGATGGGATTTCTGGGACAGATCCTGGACCTGGTACGGCCAAGATTAAATGTTGCAGTTCCTCTCACTCAAAGTATATCATCCGCTCTCATGTAAAATCGCTCTCTGGCCTCTCGCCACCTGCATTCCTATGTGGCTTCACTCAGTTCCAGCTGCTTTGGGTGTAACTTAGATGACTTCAGCTTTCCAGGTGCGTTCCAGGATAGCGCGCAGTTCTGATGCCTGACCTAGCTGGTAGCCATGATGGGAAAGTTCAGATCAAACTCCCAGGCCACAGTAGCCTCTCAGGCTGAGACTTGCCAGTGTCATATTCCAGGTCTGGCCTTGGGGACTACAGCTCAAGCCTTCCTTCGCATCTGTAGATTTTAGACTCCCAACATAAAGTGATATCTGTTGAGTGCCTGTGGTGGCCCAGATGCTGGTCTGAGCAAACTGATGCATACACTCTCACTTAAACCTTACTTCATGAGTCAGGAGTATTATTATCTCCATTTTTCAAACAAGTAAACTGAGGCTCAGAGAGGTTAAATGAGTGGCCACACTCAGGTTTTCTCAGTTCACGCCCTGTGCTCATTCCTTTACATTATAGCTGGTCCTCAGACTGGCCAAGATTAAACATTATAGCAACTTCCAATCACTGTAGGTATTTTTCTGGTAAACTTAATATGAAAGGTAAAAATCTGTTAAAGATGCTTTATAAAGAGAAGAATTTACCATGCTAGCTTGAATTTTGGTACTTGGGGTCTTTTTAAATGATAATTTGGGATATCCCCTTTGTACGGTTTGAATGCATTCCAGGTTGGTATTGTAGGTTGAGCCCATTTCTAGAAACAGGATTTACAGGACCAGGGTTTATGCTGTCACATGTTGGGCTTATGTGGGTAACAGGAGACCTAGGGAAATTTAACTTATTAATACTATATTTATAACCCTTTGTTTCTAGTGTGACCAAAGTGGCTTATATGCATCCAGAACAGGTAAACTGTTGGGGGTCCTTTCATTCTCTCTTCTTGCTAGGGATCTGTGTCAGGGCACTCAAGAGAATGGATCTTGAGTTGCTCGAGGCATTTTGCTTTATTTCAGGAAAAGAAGAACCATTCCTCATTGCTTTGAGTTAGCAGCTCACATTTCAGTTCAGAAAGAACTGAAATGAATAAGGGAAGAGCCTCCCCGTGTTGTTAATGCTGCCTACCCCATGTGTTTGCTGGTGTACCCTGGGCTCAGAGCCAATATGCGGTCTGCTCATGCATAGTCCAGGTGGGCGGGAGGATGATCTGCATTTTCCTTCCTTAGAGGTGCCCAGGGAGAAATGATAGCATCTACCTGACAGGATTAGGCACTTTTAACTTTTTCAAGTTCTGATACTATCCTAATTTTAAACAAGCTCTAATATTCTCATTTTAAACGAGGAAATGTTAATGTATGTGTTTTTCTTAACTTAGTGTACTGGCTAAGACCACCAGAATAAGCAATGATAAGGGCATCCTTGTATCATTTCTAATGTCAAGCTGCTCTTAATGGTTCAGCATTAAGAATGATGCCTGCCATAGTTTTAAAAATTTCTTTACTAAGTAGCCATTGTCAGGTTTAGAAAGCTCTCTTTTATTCCAAAGCTTGATAAAAGCTTTTAAAACAAACAGGTATTGAATTTAAAGCTTTTCCGCACCTGCAGAGGTAGTCAGGCTTTTTCTCCTACAGTCTGTTATGTGGTAAATTGCATTCATTGATAGTCTCATCTGAAAATGTTGTTGCATTCATTGGAGAAACCCAACATGATTTTATTTTAGATTTTTGTGATGGTGTTTCTAATTGCAATCAGTATGTAAATTTCTGTCCTCATAGTTCTTGTCTGGTTTTTGTGTCAAAGTAACATTAATCACATAAGGCGAGTTGGAGAGCTTCCTCTTCTTTCTTTTCTCTCAAACTTTGTGTATGGTTAAGATGAGCTCTTCCTTGAGTGGTAGAGATCACCTTAAAAATATCTGAGCCTAGTGGGGTCGTTTTTTGTTTCGTTTTGGTTTGTGTGGATGTATATGTAATCGATTCAATTTACTTAAAGGTTAATAGGGCTACCCAAAATTCCTATTTCTTTTGAGTCAGATTTGACGTTACACATTTTTAGCAATTTAACCAGTTTTTGTAGTTTGTAATTGTATGGTCATAAACTTTTCCCTCATTTTCTCTATATTTTTGATTTCTGCTATACCTGTCATCCTTGAACATTGCATATTTGTCTTTTTTCTTAAACAATTTTGACAGAATTTGATGGCTTATTAGTTTTTTTAAAACATTATAAGCTAGCTTTCTGTTTATTGATTTTTCTCTATATGTCTTTATTTTCCTATTTCATCAATTTTTGTTATCTTTACTCCTTTGTCTTCTTTGCATTTATCCCATTGTTACTTTTCAAATTGTTGAGTTAATCACTCATTAATTTTTACTTTATTCTTTTCTAATATAAACACTTAAGGTAATAAATTTTCTTCTAAATACTCTTTAGAAGCAGTCTACAAGCTTCAATATACAGTTTTTTTCATTATGTTACCCTTTAGATATTTTCTAATTTTCTGTATTTTTTAATCTTTGACCTGAGTTAATTAGAAGTGTTTAAAATTTTCTAATTATACAGATTTTCAATTTATCTTCTTGTTATTTATTTTCAGCTCAATTGCATTGGGGTTGGGAAGGCAGCCCATATAAAACCAATCAGCATTTATTCATGAGCTTTGTGATAATATTGATGGTCAGTTTTTAAATAGCCTGTATGTATTTGAGAAGAATGTGTTTTCTCTAATTTGGGGCACCAGATTATATATGTTCATCTGTAAGATAAAATTTATCTTATTATGGATAATTATTATGGATACAATAGGTTTGTTTATCAGGTTAAACAAACCTATTGTATCCATAATAATTTCTATCAATGAGTATGCAAGAGGTGTGGTAAACCTCCCTACTCTGATTATGGATTAGATTTGGCCGCATATAACAGGAAAAAAAAAACTGAGCAGCTTAAGCAAGATAAAAGTTATACAACATAGTCTGGACTACATTTATGTGAAACATAAAGTTCTATCTATGCCTAAATGTCCAGGGCTGATAAAGCAACTCCCTAGTGACCCTAGCATATAGGATTTGGTTACCGCTCCCTGAAGTTATCAGGGATGGCAGTTTCTTCTCTCTACTTCTCCTATGACTGATAACCAGGGGTGACCCACCTTTTCTAGGAAGAATGGCTGTGGGACTTCTTCCTGAACTAAGGAACCTTGAGTCTCCCTGCCGGCATGCCGCCCCCCGCCCCCAACACCACACACACACACACACACTCCCAGGCAGGTATATTTTCACTGAATTCTAGTAGGATTTTATCCAAGCTATATTTCAGAAATATTTGCATCTTAATTTAGAAGTTTTCTTTTTCCCCCAATAAATGAAGGCCCAGTTGTCCATAAAGATTTCATTGGTTATTCCCCAGAGGTCTAACAGACTCTCTTCCCAGCTAACCCTTTTCTTTATTTTTAGTGTGGTCACCTAATTTTCTCTTCTCCCTTCCATTCCCCTGACTTAAAATTTCGGTGATACCCACCCCTGTGATCCCTGGCTGAGGCCTCCCCATGGCTGCCCATCCCCGTGTGCCCTGTTCAGTGAACACTCCAAATCGTTTGCATGGCATTTCACAGAGTCAAGTGCTCTCCCTTCAGCATTCTGAGTGTTCTTGGATGCTTCTTGACACAGGATGATTTTTTTCTCAATTCTGTTCAGATTTCAGACCATTGCTATGTATCTATGTCTTTTTCTACCCATCTGTCATCCCAATACCTTATTTTAAGATGACACAATTTTCTCAAGGCAATATATTGAGGAATTGATGTATGGTAAAATATCTTTAGTACATGTAAAATATATAAAAAGAGCCGTTTTAGATTGAAAGTTGATTTCAGCTCATCAAAGTCCTACCACAGACCAGCTTTAAAATGAATGTACTGTGTTATTTTACTGTTATTTTATTTTTTATGCTATTTTTAATGATGAATAATTCAGTTTATTTAAACTAAAACAAAAACAATTTCCCATTCCTTACCCCTGGCAACCACCAATGTTCTCTGTATCTGTATCTGTAAGCTTGGTATGTATGTATGTATGTATGTATGTATGTATGTATGTATGTATGTATTTTCTAGATTCCACACATAAGAGAGATCATGCAGTATTTGTCTTTCTCTGTCTGATTTGTTTTATTTAGCACAATGCTCTAGAGGTCCATTCATGTTGTCACAAATGGCAAGATTTCGTCCTTTTATATGGCTGAATAATATTCCATTGTATATATATATGTACCACATCTTCTTTATCTATTCTTCCATTGATAGTTACTTAGGTTATTTCCATCCCTTGGCTATTGTAAATAATGCTGCAGTGAACATGGGGTGTATATCTTTTCGAGTTAGCATTTTCGTTTCCTTTGGATAAATACCTAGAAGTAGAATTGCTGGGTCATATGGTAGTTCTATTTTGAATTTTTTGAGGAACCTCCGTACTGTTTTCCATTGTGGCTACACTAATTTACAATTCCACCAACAGTGTACAAGGGTTCCCTCTTCTCCACATCCTCACGAGCACTTGTTACTTGTTGATTTATTGATGATAGCCATTCTAACAGGTGCGAGATGATATCTCATTGTGGCTTTAAAATCTTTTACAATTAGTGATGTAGAGTATCTTTTTATGTATCTGTTGGCCATCTGTTATGTCCTCTTTGGAGATGTGTCTATTCAGATCTTCTGCCCATTTTTTTTTTATTGGATTGTTGTTTTTTTGCTGTCGAGTTGTACACGTTCTTTATATATTTTAGATATTAGCCCCTTATCAGATATATAATTTGCAAATATTTTCTCCCAATCAGTAGGTTGCCTTTTCATTTTGTTGACTGTTTCCTTTGCTGTGCAGAACACTTGGTATTTTGCATGTGTTACCACCTTTTTGTCTTCTGTGCACATGAAGGAGGTTACTTACCTCTATTTACAGATGAAGACCCTGAAATGGAACACCTGAGACACTCAATAATTTCCCCCAAGTACTACCTAGGTTCTGGCACATTCTCAAGTCTTACCAAGGTCTGACTGATTCCTACTTCAGTACTTTTAATCACAGGCCACGCTACTAAAATGTTAACTCATTGTATCTTTAGATCATCACTGAGCGGCCTTCTCACATCATCCTTTAGGCAGCACCAAGAGTCACTGGCAGCAGAGAGAGAGAGACGACGACAGGAGAGAGAAGAAAGGTTGCAGAGAATAGAACGGGAAGAAAGGAACAAATTCAGGTAAGAAGGATTTTAAGATTTTTAAAATAATAAATTGAAATTAAAGCACATGGTTTCACAGCTCTGTATGATGAATAATAATGTTATAGGGCTAGGAAGTAATACGTGCTTCGGATTTTATTATTTTCAAGGAAGAGAAATATATACCTGACATAGGCTAGATCTGTTTTTTTGGGTTTTTTTTTATGGCCTTTTTTCCTCTAACCATATGGCAGGAAGCACAGCCAGCAAGCCAAATACGATTAAGGATTTGTGTATTCTTGAGTCTTCCATTATCTCAAATAGTTTTATCCAGGCCTTCCTAAAGACAGAACCTAATTGTCTTAACTTAGTTTGCCATTTCCCCCTAAAGCTACTCATGTTTTATTCATATTTTATTGGATGACTTAAAGAAAATGCTTTTCCCACTTTCTGCTTTGCTTCTTGTTCCCTGTAGCAATCTTCATTTTTTTTAAAACAATAATTCTCCTATGAGGGGAAAACGTCGCTGTGCCGATTACCCCCAGCCCATTGTCCCCCAGTCTCCTGGTCTCTGTCCAGCTCCAAGAATATGTGCCTGGATATGGTCCATGTCAAGTTCTGTGTCTCATGCGGCCTCTGCTGAGTCAAGTACTGCAGTTTCTCCTTCAGCTAGCTCACCCGTTCTCATCCTTGCCTTCATTCTCTTTTCTCCCCTGGGCTTCTTGCTGTACAGTGCTTTATGGAATACAAAACACTCGCTGAGTCTTTCTTTGCACATTTCCTTCCTGCTACTCTTCACCTCCCCCCTTTCTTTTCCTTCCTTCCCTCTTGACTTCCCCTTCTCCATATCTCTCCCCGTTTTATCTTCCCAGTCATCTCTCCTATAGCTTCTGTGCTTTTTTCTTCTTTTTATTTCTCTCCCCATCTCCATTTCCTGTTTCCTCAGTTCATTTTCTTTAGCAACCAATAGTCCCATCAATGACTCCCAGTTAAACCTACAAAGAATATGAAGCATCGTCAATGAGTATTTACAGGTTTCATAACATTTATTTTTTCTTAGCAACCAGGAAGAGTATGTATAATTGTAGGAATGATCAAAATATGGGCAGAGTAGTGAAGTTGCCTTAACTGTAACTCACTACTGTATGAAACAAATATTCCAAATCTGTGTTGAAAGGATAACTCTGGCTTTTGTAAAGCTGGGTTAATAGGCTTCAAGAAGTAAACCAACATCAGTCCCCCACGACTGTATGGCATACCCTGAGCTGTCAGATTTCTACCAAAGGACATATGGAAATGCCAGACCTGAATGCTCCATTTCTCATGAGGTAGCTCTGGAAGTTGTCACTTTTGGAAAGACCAATTTGTAAAACCTCTAAAACAGGTTAAATTCTTCCTGAGTCATAGCTTTCTGAGAGATTTACATATTTTACCACCAAATAGCAGAGAATCTGACTGAAACACCTGGAAAATTCGGGGATTAGCTTACACATCTAAAGATTTTGATTGAAATCTCTTAAAATGGTACCAGTTCTGGGAAAGATGGAGTCAGCACACTGCCCCCTGTCTCTTCTGTGTCATTGCATATACCATAAATCGTGGACAGAGTAATGGAGCTTTGAAAACTCTAAAGTGTAAAAAGGAGCAGAGGAATTGGAGAAGGAGACTAGAATTCAAAGTTCCAGCAAACCAGTGAAAGTTTACCATTTTTCCCTTCAATATCACCTGGCATGTACCAAGCATGCACAAAAGAGCTTTAAGAGAAGGCCTCTCCTTCTGGACTGAGGAATGGCAAAAGGAATTCCTATGGGTCAGAGAGTGGAGAAAATCTGTTTTTTTTTTTCATATTTTTGTCCTTCTCTCCTACCCCAGCCTCCAAGCAATATTGTTAAAGAAGCATAGTGATGGCAGCAGTGTCCAAGCAGGTGCCTGAAACTGAGGAGGGAGAGGAATTCTTTCTCTAACCAGAAGAGTTATGACCCCAGGAGCAGTAGGCAAATCACCATTTTTCTCTGTGTCTTTCTGCTGCGTTGCCCTGGATGCAGATGGAGTTATTGAAAGTAAGCAGCAGAGCAGGGAAAATAAAGCCCAAGCTTTCTGACTAAAAGACCAGGAAGGAGACCTAAGTTAGCCAGAAAATGATAGAAAAGCCACATAGCATATAGAAATCAAGAAAGCACTCCTGAGTTCATCTCCAATATGTGTTTGTGTGGCTCAGAGCCTGAACAGCATACCACAGACTTTGAGAGTTAAGTACAGAGTGGACCACCACTCAGATCCCAGGCTGGCCACATAGCACAAAAAATATTTGAAAACTGAGCTAATATTGGAACCAATGTCAGAAGGCAGTCAGAACTTGCTGGCTGAATCTGACCTAGTTGATTGCCTACTAAAGGAAAACAAAAGAAAACAATCGAGGTCCTTCATAGAATTTAAAAAGGACCCAGAGTCTCATTACAAAATATTTTAAATGTACGGAATGTACAAAGTAACTTGTCATACAAATAACCAGGAAAATCTGAACTCAAAGGGAAAAGAGAATCAAAATATGCTAACCACAAAAGGATGTAGATGTCATTATCAGATAAAGACTTTAAAGCATCTATTATAAACAGGCTCTAAGAAGTCAGGGGAAATAATTTTGAAACAAATGAAAAGCAAATTCTGTGCAAACAAATAGAAAATATAAAGAAGAACCAAATGGAAATACATGGAGAACTGAAAAATACAGTAACTGAAATAAAAAATTCATAGGATGTGCTCAGTAGCAGAATAGAGATGAGACAACAATCACTGAACTTAAGGGTAGAATAGTAGAAATTATCCAATCTGAAAAACAAAAAACAAAATTGAAAAAAGGCACCTCAGAGACTCATGGAACAATACTAAAATGTCTAGCATTCACATCGCTAAAGTCCCAGAAGAATAAAACAAGCGTGCATAGTTCATTGTGATATATATTCAGTCATTATGTTATGAGATATACAATCTCCAGCATCTTTCTGTGCTCTTAAATGACCAGCGAGATCCATTTCAGACTAAGGCCAAATAGTGAGCAGTTAGTTATGAGCATATCTGAAGATGAGTTGCCTGGGTCTAATCCTCACTCTATGAATATAGATAGATAGATAGATAGATAGATAGATAGATAGATAGATAGATAGCAAAAATATTAAATCTTGTCCAGGAAAGAATGCTGATCATTAGGACAAACCACACACAACTATTAATTATGATGACTGTAGAGCCTTCCCGAAAGTCTGAGGATGTGAATGAAAAGAAATTTAAAAAAAATGAAATAGGAAAATATAAAGTTGTTGCTGGGATTACCCAAATGGCTAACTTTTCATCAGCCATTTCATAAGCTATTCATGCTCCTTGTGCTTTTTCTCTTGGATACCATCTAAAAGTTGTCTCTTATCTGTTCTTATATTTGTTGACATGGTCTTAAATTTCTTGGTTTTGTTACAGAAAAATTTATTTTTAGTACGGAAAGTGATGAGGATGTATGTTTATAAGTAACAACTAATTTGAGTCTTTGTTGCTTTTTTTCTCTCTCCTAACCTGTTTTAGTTGCTTTGACTTATTGTACCTTTATATCCAGTTACCAGGGCATCGAGGGGTAAAATGCTACATTAGATCCAGCATAGAGAACAGTGATGTCAGAATTCTCCAGGAAAATAAATGGTCTCCTGGGAAGTTACTGGCCATACAGTCTTAAACTTAGATTCACGTTGGAACCTCATCAGTAGGAACAGAAAAAGAAACATTAAAATCGGACCAAGTTGAGTATTATCTGTTGTGGGTGCAGACAAAAGAGAACACACAAAGCAAGAGCTTCCGTTGATCCCTGCAGAGGAACGGAGGATGTGAGGGGTGAAGAGAAAGAATCCTGGGCTATGGGAAGAATGTCCAAACTGAGAAGTACAACAAAATAGCCAAGACACTTAGAGCCACACAGACTTAATTCTTGAGAAGAAAGTTGTGGAGATACCAGAGCTTGATTGGATGTTAATCACCACTGAAAGCTATTGCTTGCTTGTCATTGCCATATTTTATTTATGTATTTTTTTCATCTTTAAAAAACCCTTTTTTCTTCTCTTGCCATGTACTTGTGTTTTTCTTCCTCAAGAGTAATTAGTCATATCTCTGAGTAAATCCAATAATTCCATGTTTTCAGACATACTTATGATTTTATTAAAAAATCCATTATACTTAGTACTTTTAAAGTACAGCTTTTACACTAGGGTTTAAAAAATTCTACTACAAGCACTTTCCATTTCTGAGGCGACAGAGGGTTTTCATGATTTACTGTTAATAATTTCTTGGCAATTTCATGAGCATCTAAATCTGTTATTTTCTTTCCTTATTTCATTTCTTCTGCATATTTCTATTAGCCGAGAATATTTAGACAAAAGAGAGGAGCAAAGACAAGCAAGAGAAGAAAGGTTTGTATATCTTTTCTTTCCCATGGTAACCAAATGGCACGTGACTTTGCACTCTTAACCAAGCATGCAGAGGAGACTGTATTAATTAAAATGTGA
This sequence comes from Pteropus medius, assembly GCF_902729225.1. NCBI lineage: Eukaryota > Metazoa > Chordata > Mammalia > Chiroptera > Pteropodidae > Pteropus > Pteropus medius. The sequence continues at coordinate 28,333,583 of NW_024340849.1, read as the reverse complement.
TATCTTCACCTATGACACTGAAGACTTTGAATAACTGGCCTTTTGCAGAATAGAGTGTTCTGATTATCTAAATTTTTCAAGAAAGTACAGATTTATTATTTATGGTGTGAAATGTGTGTCTGTTTCTCCAGAATTCTTCTCCAAATGAGCATGTTAGTTTAATATATTGACTGTAGTATATATTTTAATTACCCTGCCCCACCACTTCCGAGCCCGGGGTAAGTGTCCCTACTGCATGATTCCAGGTCAGTTGTTCAGCATTCCTGCAACAAATATTTGAGCACACACACTGCACCAGGCCCTAGCCGGGGTGCCAAACCCACCTGAGACTCGCTGAATGTGCCTGATCACTTCCCTGTCTCCCTGCTGAACTGTACTCAGTTCCTGGATGGCAGGAACCGTGTCTGGTTTGCTTTGGTTGTCAGTGCCTGCCACAATACTTGACACATATAAAGCCCTTTGAAAGATGTATGGAATAAATGAACAAAGAAGCTAACAGCTTTATTTAAGACATTCAAACTATAAACCAGTTTTTTAATTTCACTTGCAACATGCTGTGAATCCCATTAAAAGATAGTGTGTTCAGTGTCTGATAAATTTAGATAAGCAAAGGAAACTGTGGCAGTAGAACCACAAGACCGTTTTTAACCCTGTAGCACTGCAGTTAGTCTTTCCACCACCAGAGGGAGGTACTGCGTGGAGACTTGGAAAGGCTGGTTTCATACCAGAGCCAGTTGGGAGCCTACCAACCTCTGAACTATGCCAATAAAAAATGGAATTGTGCTAATTTTTTTTAGACACCATAATAGATCAGGACAGTCTGAGGCAAGGAGGAGTGGAGTCTGCCTGTGTCCAATTTAAAAATTAGATGCTTAGGTCAGCCTCATAAACAAAACTATGGCATTGCTTTAATTTCAACGTTTTCTATTATTGCCATGTTAATAACCAGTTGTGGCCAGCAAATTTAGAGTGAGAGATGCTGGTAAAGAAACAAGAAACTTCTATTTCTCTAATTTATACCTATTTTTGACATTGAGGGACATGACGTGTACTTTTACTGAAAATGCTGTTGACTTTATGCCCAGGCTTAAGAAATCAAATTTTATCTTATTCTGTGTAGCTTTTTCTCCAGATTCTGTGCTTTTTGAGCTTTTGACAACTTAACTGTCAGGTAATGTCTGCACAGGCAAGGCTTGATAGCTCCTGGGGAGATGTCAGGGTCTGAACTGGTTCAGACTGATCTCAAAATATTCCAAACCACCAAAGGCTACTTTTTCCTAGATATTATTTACTGTTCTTTTTCCCAAAGCAGAGCATCACATATACCTGAAAAACCTGAGCAGAGGAGTTTGCCACCCCTCTGTTGTCTCCTCTCATCGTCACCTTGCCCCATGCAGCCCTTCTGCCTGGGCTTTCTTAGCTGGTGCAGGGGCGAGATCTTCATCGTCCCTTGTAAGACCTTTCCTCATAGCCCACCTCTCTGTTTACACAGAGGTTTGGGGAAGCAACCAAGCATTTTCCTCTGGTTTGGACCAGCCACTTTCCATGGTTAGTTTGAGTCTTGAATTATCTGGTGAAGATGGGAGTGAGGAAGATATACTTACATCCCGGTTTGGAAACTGTTGGGGGTTTCTGATAAGCCAGGAAAAGATAAGACTTTTAAGTATAATGGACTTTGGAAATGAATGAGGAAGCTAATGGAGATCATAAGTGGAAACAGCTTCAGAAATAAGGAAGACTCCATCTATTGATTCTTCAGGATAGAGCCAGGCATATGTGTAGGGTTCCATGTTTCTCACTCTTAGAAACAATGTCTCAGAAAAAATGGCCAGAGTCACAGCAGAAAGTTTTTTCAGGTTTATAACATCAATATAATAAGGTGCATGTCATTTTGCCATTTTGAGGTGTAATGGCCATCCAGACGTGTTTGATTTTATCTCAATTTATTTTATATCACCTCATTTCATAATTTCAGGCAAACGTTTATTGACAATGGTCAGACCCAGAGTAAGTTTCTATCGAGGTGCTACTTCTAATTTTTTTAAATATTAGAAGCAAAGCTTTATCTGATAATGATTGATTTAAGTGACATTCATGAATAATTGTTTTAAAGGGAGTAGTAAGGAATGATATTCAGGCTGGGGGCATGTTGGGGTGGGGGTCAGGATGGGGACTAGTCTGAAGGGATGGCGGGACATGGAGAGGAAATGCCTCTTAGCAGGGAGGGCTATGGGAACAGAGTGTAAGGGAAAAGTCAGGACTGGGCTAGGATTTGGGAAAGTGACATGCATGAAAGTGATCAATGAAGCAGGAAGACAGAATTCTGAGCACTGCCTAACAGGTCTCAAGGCGGAGTAGAAGTTAGAGGGAGCCGGATTTTGGTTTAGTATGAGGGAGAATTTCTGAGTAGGAGGGTGGCAGGAAGAGCCATTAGTAGGTAGGTTCAGATTACTCTAAAGTCAAGCAGGGTTTCTCTACAGTCACTTAAAAAGCGACTAGGCCTGCCTATGCTCCCTTGGCTGCAGTACCAGCCCTGCCACCCACACCCATGGTAGATATTGAGCTCATCCCAAAGGTTTGTTTGACTCTCTCTCCCACTGACCTGTGAGTTCCATGAGGTGGGGTTTTCCTTGTTTTTTATTAAATCTCTAGTGCCTACTGTAGTTCTTAGCACATGAAAGGCACTCAACAGTGTTCAATAAATATTGAAAAGATGAATGAATAAACAGAAGATATGCGCAGAGGTAAGATAAATGGGAATGTTTACATGAAGGTAGCAAAAGTGAAAAGTCTTTCCTTGGGGCTGCGGTCCGTGGATAGAAAACCCAGTGCTTTGTACATGTAAGACTTCATCAGAGTCTGGGGGTTGTGTCAAGAAGGGACTTGTGATGGTCATTGCATGGGCTCCTGGGATCAAGTACTATTGGGCCCCTAAGTGGTGGCACTTAGAGTCACTCTGTAAAGGAATGTCGTGATATAGGTCCAGTCTCCTCCCCAGGAATGGCTCAAGGTATGTGCGAGCCAGGAGAGGCTGCTGAGCTACACTGAGCTCTAAATGCCAGATGACCTGGCTCTTCTTGTGCATATCAGCCCACCCTCACTACTCCAGCCCATTGCAGGTGAACACTGCTACCTTTTTAGAAAGATTTCATGGCTCTTGACATATAGGCCTCCCTGCCCCTACAACTTTTTAAAGTTTTTAATTGTGGCAAAATACACGTACCATAAAATTTACTATCTTAACCATCTTTAAGTGTACAAATCAGTAATGTTGAGCACATTCACATTGTTGTGCAACCAATCTCCAGAACTCTTCATTTTGTAGAATTGAATCTTTCTACCCATTAAACAAGTCCCCATGCCCTCTCTTCTGCCATTTTTGTCTACCACATAAACATCCTTAGGACAATTCAGAATAAAGCTATGATTCTTCCCATGCCTTCTTGATGCTCAAGGATGGCATCTGTGAGACTAAGGGATGCATTGGAATAGTTACCCATTGGAATATCTCACCCTGGATGAGAAAACCCTGGAGTCCCCTAGAAAATGGGGTGAATGCTTTGGCTGCCAGCACATGCCTGCCACCTGGCTGCCCACGGGATGGGGTATGGAGAGGCCAGGACCAGGGCCAGGTCAGCTGAAATGAAGGTCGTAAATAAGTTGTCCTCTTGGCTTTGTTACCTCTCTCCCTGTACTCTTCTGATTTTGCTAAGCACTACTTTCCTGTTTCAGGATTCCTGTCTCCTGGACCCGTGCATGTCCCCTTATTTGCATGTCATTCCTTGCCTGCCCCTTTCTCCTGTCACAGAAGGCTTGGACTCAATGCAGGGATGTCTGTGCTCACAGACTCCTGGGCTTGCAGCCTTCCTGGCCTAGAGTTTGCCAACATCTTGTTTAAAATATGTCTCCTATGGGCTCTGATTCTTGCCCTCAAGATCACCTTCTGCCAAGATTTCCATCACCTCCACAGCCAGGTGACTTTTCCTTGCTGGTCAGAATTAAGTTCGGAAATGCTCTCCTTTTGTCACCTCTCCTAATTTTTGTGAGGTGGTGTTGTTGGCAAGGAAAGCCTAGAGTTTCTAAAGCTTTCACTCTCAGCATAGCTTCTTCATCCTGCAACTGTGAGGCAGCTGCTCTCGGAGCCAACCTCAGATGTTTTTATATATGGAGACCCACCACACATCTTTTATCAAAGATTCACAGCGAAAGTGAGCTCACTCCCCAAGAAAGTGAAATAGCATGCACTCGCCCCCATCAGTATCTGGTGCTTCAGGTGGACCCTCTGTGGGTTGGGTGCTGCCCCATAGGGTTCTCACTGCATGTTTTGCCTGTTTCCCGTCAGCTGACGTGTGCAAGGTGTCCAGGGAAAGAACAAAGGAGGATAATCTTTCTGTTCTCAAAAATCCTATTATCTGCTTGTTGAGAACAGACATACACATGTGAAAAGATGACTTAATATGCCAGGCAGTAAATGTAAAATGCCATCTGAGTTGAATGGACTACATATCCGACATGAGTTCAGAGGCAAGGCCAAGATCACTTCCAGCTGTGATGGTCAAAGCAGGCCTCACAGGAGGAGATGCGCATGCGAGCCTGGCATGAAGAGCAGACTGCCTTTGGACTGGCAGGGAAAAGGGCTGATTACAGACATGGGGGAGCCACGCCTATCTTAAGGATGGATGAAGAAATGCATGATTTTCAAGTGCAGTTTTTAAGGTTTTGTTTTTTTGTTTTGTTTTGTTTTGTTTTGTTTTTATAGATTCCCCCACCTTTCTTATGCAGGTGAATTAGGAGTACCATGTGGGAGCTATGGTGGGCCAGAGTTGAGGGCTTGCCCATTCGGGGGAGCCAAAGCAGTGAATCTGGATGGATGTGAGTGAGGGTCTTGAATAAGCTGTTTCAAAGTTTAGTGGTAGGTGAGATAGGACGCGGCTACAGCTGAATTCATAAATTTATTTCTGAACAAATAATGGTGGGTAAAATTAGCAGACATCTGGAAGAGGCACATATTTCAAAGTTATTTTGGTCTGATCTATAAAGCTCACCATGAGGAATATGATTGGTAGCTGGTCTTAATAAACAGTTAGTGGGTTCTGCCTGCCTGAAATGCAAAACAGATGTATCTTTGTTCTTTTAAACTGACTTTGATGAATAAACTATATGTGACGTCAGGTCCAAGCTATTGGATGTCTGAGTACGACTCAGAAATATTTTAGAATATAAAAAAGTTTCCATGGTCGACACCGAGAGAACAAAGTGAATTCCAGTCGCATTGCTGTTAGCATTGAAGCAGGTTCAGAAATTCAGGAAGGCCTCATCCAACACCCCCTTTCGGTATTTCGGGGGCACCGTTTCTGTCTGCCGAACCAAGGCACCCTCCCATTTCACAGCCGTGACCTGCAAGGGCGTGTGGTTTTCAGCTGTCACTATTGAGCCTTTTCGATGGTCATTTTCATTGTTTTGCTTATTTGTACAAATATTTCCTAAAAGAGCAAACTAGGATTCTGCAGCAGTGATCCAGTATCTGGAGACTGTGTGATGTGGCCATTCCCCCCAATTTGTTTGGTTATGAATGATGAGGGATTTTTAATCATTAGCATCTTGGCTTCGCTGGGTGTTTCTGGCAGACTGGCCCTCCAGCCAGCCCTGCGCTGTGCTGTGTGCATCAGAAAACCAGCTCACTCTGCAGGTGTTTCGTCCATAAACAAGCATCAGCCACGGGCTCCTCTTTCTTTTTACGGAAACGCTTTGGAATTTAACTTTCAGATACAAATACTTGGAGCAGTTGGCAGCTGAGGCACACGAGAAGGAAGTGAGAAGCCGAAGCGCGAGCCGGGGCAGAGCTGACCTCTCCTTGGACCTGACCTCACCGGCAGCTCCTGCCTCCCCCGCCCCTCTGAGCCCTAGCCCTTCATCTCTAGACTCACAAGAGGCTCTCACAGGAGCATCCTACTCCCCGGGAACACCTCAGCATTTCCAAGGTGAGTCCTGGGAGAGGAGGCAACTGGGAAACTGATGGGTTCATTAACAACAGACGGGCTTCTTCTGGGTGATAGTAAACCTTCCTACATGCAAACTAACACTGAGAGGCAACTAAGGGTAAGCTTGGTGGGGGGTGACTGTAAGCTGTGCTGCCGCAAATAAAATAGATGTTTTCTGAGCCATTTATATTAAAGCAAAGATATCCATAAAGATCGTCAATGTATGGTCATTGAAAAAAGAGGATACTGAAAATAAGTTACTGTGACATTTAAACCTAAATCACATGGTTTTAACATAGTAGTCTATAATTTGGATATTATTTATTTATTGGATCTGCCCCATAAAGTGGCTGCTTTGAAATGTTCTTAACCTAGGAATTATTGGTCTGGTTTAGATTAAACTGATGGAGAATAAAATTAAGACGTGCCAGCAAAGAAAACTGTGGACCTCGTGAAAATAGGAGTTAAAAATGAGAGAAGAAAAAAATTGAAATTAGTAAAAATTACTGGCACGTGGTGCGGGTGGAGGTGCTTGTGTGCAGACAGACAGGCTCTCCCTGGAAAAATACCCTGTCGCCTTCACTTCAGTTGGAGAAAAACAGCGATATTGTACACTGCAGCCTCGGAGCATCAGCTGTTTTCCTGATTGCTCTGCAAATTGTGGGTTTGTTTTCTTTCACTTTAACAGAGAGGATGGTTCTTGGGCACAGGCACCCACACAATGTGTGTTGATTAACCATGCGACTAGCACTGTTTGGTTTCATCCAGTGTTATGGCTTACAGCCTGAAATAGACTTAGCCAACAGAAGACAACAGAGACACTAAACTTTTAACTTTAGGAGGGTTGACTAAATATGGTGCAAAGTTTAATTTAAACAAGGCAGAACTCCATGACCTCAGCAGAACTGGATGTAACAGAACAATCTTGTCTGTCCAATTTTTTGCTGGCTCTCCAAGCCTCAGGGCTCATTCTGCAAGAGCAGGCTGGCTCTACCACAGCTTTCCATCACGTCCAGTTTCTCCTGGTCCCTGAGCCATGGAAGATTGTCCCAGGCAGATGGCTCAGTCATAGATGAGTAACGTCAGTCCGCAAATGTTGAGATTCTGGGAATCAGGAAGAAAGACTGTTCTATAACAGCTCTGTGCTCTCCAAATCCTGCCTGATATCACTGCTCTATCTAAATTGGGGTATTTCCAGAGGCAATATGAAAAATATTCCCCAGCAAAGGGGATCAGCCCTTTACAGAGTAGTTATCTAAACTGTAAAATACAATGGCCCCAAGCTGGGAGGGAATTGTCAATGTCTGTAAATATTTTTGGTCCTCAGAATTTTTAACCTGCTTCAAGTTTGTTTGTGGCAAAAAGACAGTTCCTCAAGTATTTTGTCCAGTTACAGTCAAACTTGAGGCCATTCTAGCCCATTAAAAAGAACATTTGAAACTTCAAAAAGAACATATAAAATACTTATTTTGAGTATGCACAGATGCATTTGGAGAAAATAAAGTTATGTCAGTATGCTTTCAGAAAAGAATAGCAAGTGTCATTTTCCTCTACAGAGAAGGGATTAATAGAGACTGAGTGAATGTTTGACTGCAGTCAAACAATAAGTGATCTCTACATCTGAAAAAGGAATATTAAACTAAACGTAATTACAAATTAATAAAATGTATCATATGGTTTGCTTTTTTTCTAGAAAAAAAAAAGTGGTGGCTCTTGTGGAATCTAGAAGAGCTTCTCATAATATATAAGTAATTATCACTCAAGTCAGTTGGAACCAGCAAAGTATTCTAACATCCTTGTCCTAATACATAACTGAATTATACATTGGATATGATAAGTGTATGAGAAGAAATGCTGAAAGAGGATGGTCTTAGAAAGAACTACTGAGGCTTCCTTCTGCCTTGGGGACATTTGCCCTTATGACAGAGATCCAAAGTTGGTAAAACAGAAAGGTTTCCCTCAGCCGAGTTTATTATTGTTCTTTGAAACAATCTGCTGGCATCCAGTTAATAGCCAATTCTTTTTACCAGGTTCCATTTTCAAATGCTCAAAGTAATTTTTTTTTTTTTGCTTATCCCTAATATTTACAATATCCCAACATCTGGAGGAAGAATAAAAAATATAATCACACATCCAGATGTTTGTCCTGCACCAAACACCTGGTATTATGTGGTCCAAATGTGCCAGGGGTTGACTCGCTTTTTCATTCTTCTTGTGGAATCGTATGATAATAATCCCCTTCACATTTCTGTCCTGCTCCGCCCCTTCTTCCCAAATGCTACTATTTAATACCATGTTGTGCATCTGAGTAAGTAGGGGGGATGCTAGTATCCATATTTTGCTGAGGCTCAAATAGATGGGAAGATTTGCCTCAGATCTTGTTGGTACCATGCTGGGAGTACAACCAGTGTGTTGAGTCCCGACAGAGCCATTTCTCAGGGCATCATGACATCACAGTATTTGTGGTGGTGTTAATGCCACACCTTCTCCCCAGTATCTGCAAAACTATGGCCTACATTTCAGAATTATATTTATAAAAAAAAGGAAAAGCAAATGTTTATGTTATTGAATTCTATATGCCTGAGAATTACAGGTCACTCTATGGGTTCTTTTGTTAAAACTCAGATTCTGAAGAACTTTTAATAGCAGAAAATATGAAAACATTAGAAGCTTCTTTACCTTTTCTCTTACATAATATATTTAAAAAGAGGGAAGGGCTAATGGTAAAATACCCACATTATGTGCCATCTAGTGAGATCTTTCAGCTAAAAAACTTCCCACTAAATCTGCTATAACTTTCGTATGAATTATGCCAATACCCCCACCATCTAGTCAGCGTGTGCTTGCATTGTTTTTCCATCTGGCCCTCTTATGGCTCATGGCAGATGTTTGTCCCAATACTGCCTAGACTTAATGGTGATGGTCTGAATAATTTTCCTCTGTGTGAAACTACCAGGCCCAAGCGAGGAACAAATATGTGTGTGTTATAATTAATGGAGATATTCACCACCAAATTTAGGTAAATATGAAGGGTCTATCTCTTCATCCATTGCTTTAATTATCATTTCCTTATTTTTACTGTGCCCTTGTGGCATAGATCAGAATATCTATCTGATATATTTATTTCTTATTATTTTTTAAAACTCACAGATGACACTGGAAACAAATTATTCTCACAAACCAGAGAAAAAGGTACAGTGTTCTTATTGGGATAGAATTCTTTGATATGACTCTTGGGGAAGTAACTCTGAGGATTAAAGATAATAATCTAGGTCCCCACAAGTGCAGTTCATATAGCAAGGTAACCTATTATCCCAGTGGGTGTCAGATCTAGGTAACCTATTTTATGGAAACAAAATGGAGAAAAACACTTATCTCAAAACTAGGTGTGGATGTAGTCCCTACAGGGTGTCCCAGGGTTGAACTGCCTTCCTTGGAGGCTAGAACTGTGTTCCTTCCTGCTCCCTGGCTTGCACACCTGAGTCCCTCCTGAGGCTGGATGGAGATGGCCTTTCCCAGTAGAAGGGAGCTGCTAAGAGTCTACAAGTATCTTTCACCTACTATTGTCGCCACGAAAGCATATATAATGGCTGGATTATTTTTCTTATTTTTAGTTCAATACTCTATACTATACACAGAAATAAAACTTTAGAAATGCATTCAAAAATTTTACCACACTATATTAATTTTATGTCAGGGGAAAATATGTTCAACAGTGACTTTTTTTCTACTCAATTGGACTCAGATATTTCCGAATACCTCATTGTTTGGCAATGGAGATATAAACTATGGCCTATATGGTCATGGCCTACTCACCAACATTCACCTGGAGGCATTTGCAGAAATTGTTGACACGGTACACTGACATTTTCTCTCAGAGATTCAAGCATTTGAAGCTTTTACTGGTAATATGACAATTCCTCGAGCCTGTTGATCCTCACACCTGAAAATAAAATATAATCATACAGTTATATCATAAAATATTCAGTTTGTTTAAATGAATAATCATTTTCATGTAGGCATCATTCATCATCATGGCTGTTGTCAATGTTACCAGTCACCGATTGAGCATCTCGGTCACCCTCATTGTATAATATGTTTTCAGTGTCCTTCAGGTGTAGACACTTACCTAGTTTACTTAATCTATATGGCAGAAATCAGAAACATCTAGTATCCTATTTCCAGCTGGCACAGTAGTAATAGAATATCATCCATCATCAACCTAATGCATACTGGTTCCCTTGCTTAAAGTTTTTGGACACCTCCAGTCCAGTATTTCATGAACTGGCAGGAAACTAGATTCCTTGTGGTTCTGTGACTCAGGGCTGCCTCACGTCCCCATACCTCACCTGACTGCTGCTACGTGATGACATTCAGTCAATAAAACAAAATCTCTCAAACTCTACCCAAGGCCAAGGCCTTACCTGCTACACCCGCTGTAGAACTTTTAAGAGAGCATTTGCAAGTAGTTGGATTTTTCTGCCTTGCCATTTTGCTGTCTCTAAAATGGAAAAAGGCAAAATCTCCCCCTTTTTCATCCTATAAAGAATAACAGTTGCCTGCAGTGTGTTTTCTTGCACCATATTATAAACCATTAAATAGTCTTGAGTCCTTTTGATGTAGACAAAGTCTGAATCTCAAGTGTATTTAAGTAAAGACAAGGCATACACTGTCATTGGGAAAGTTGTTAAAGAAGGGTATTATGGGATCAACATAATAATTTCACAGATAGCAATTAGGTATCAAAATCTGTGAACAGTCTGAGACTTTACCCTACTTGTAAGCTACTAAGTTACCCTGTCACAACTTCATGGATATTGGCAGAAGACATGAAACTCCTGAATCAGAGGCAAAGGACTTCATTACTGATAGCAATAATAGTAGCTAAAGTATCAGCATTTGTGCCATTTCTCCGAGCCCCAGTTCCCACAAGGTGACATGAATAGGCCCAAGTAATTACTGTGCATACACAGAGAGAAATTCTATAAAAGATTTGGAGTTTAGGGACTCCAAATCTTTTATAGTGGACAATTAGCCTTTGTCCCAGAGAAAAGCATTATCTTTATCGCAGTGGGCAATAAACCAACTGGTCCTTTGTTCTGGAGGAAGACACTGTCTCTGTCTTCCAAGGCTGTTTGCTATGCATGCATTCTTAGATAGTTCAGAACAAAAGTTATCAGTGCCTCTGCTTGCAAGACTATAGAACATGGGATACCCAGAGAGAATTGTTTCCAAGCATTAGATTATAATGGTTTTAAATAAACTTTTACAATCAAATCTGTATCCTAAAATCTGTTTAATGTAAACAAAAAAATAGGTTTTGAATTGCAATTAACTTGTTTGTTCTTATTTGACATAAAGATGATCAGGAGCTGCAAGACCTAGTCTGCAGCAGGCTCTGGGAATGAATATGCTTGTCTGCATGTAGAGGTGTTAACAGGGGATCTGGAAAGACATCAGTGCCTTTCATCCCGGGTGGAATAAAAGGTGACTGCTTCCAGGTAGTTAGGAGGCCTCCACAGGTAGGGACAATGAACATTCTTTAATCAGTGTGGTACTTCGAATTTCTAGAGTCAATGGCTGAGACTGCAAAATAGTATAGAATAACTGATTCCTTCTAGTACCCTTATCTGTGGTTAGGACCTTGATCACCACTCTGACATCTCCACCTCTTCTCTTTTCCCTCCAGCAACCCTGCCTTTCTGTCACCAATCCCCATATGTTATTTGTACAAAATGATACAGTGCCTTATTGTGGCAAGATATTCACACATTACATTTCCAGTCCCTAAAAGTATGCCGAATTCAGTGACCCTGGAATGCATTTTATCTACCTCTGAACATTGTGTGAATCCTTAGAGCCTTCTGAAGCTGGAACTCCCTCTGAGAAAGCTGCCTCCACTAGATACATTGGGAAGTTCTAGTAGCTTTTCGTTGACTTTTTATCTAGAAGCTATGGACCCATATATCCTTTAGATAATCTCTAGACTCAATGTGTTATTTGGCTTTTATGTCTTCTACATTTTTCATCATTGTTTTTTCATCATTTTTTTCTCAATCGTTCCCATCATTTTGTTTCCATCTTCTTACTGACTCTTTTTCTGCCTGCCCCCTAAGTGTCAGGTTTTTCCAAGGTTACTTTCCTAGCTACCCTCTCCTTACCCTTTGGCTGGGCCCTCACATTTCCAACTGTAATTCTTAACTATCTAGTATGTACTGAAGACTGCTAGGTCTGCATCTCCAGCCTTGGCCTTCTTGAGCTCAGGATGCATATATCCAACCTCTTTAGACATCACCATCTGAATGCTCCTCACACACTTCAGACTTAATAAGTGCCAGTGAGGGGCATTCAAATGGGAGATGTCACTCATCTCTCACCCATAAAACCCCTACCCTCAAACCTACTTGTACCTTCTAGGCCTCATCTGGTTAAGACCATCTCTTTTGGCCTCGTTATTGAAGTTAGAAGCATACATATCATTTTTGACTCTTCCCTCCATGCTCACCCCTACATCTGATGAATCACCAAGTGTTTATATGCTCCTTTCTCTCAAATCAACCCTCTTCCCTGTCTCCACATTGCCAATACCTTAGTCCCAGGATTAACCATCTCTGATCTTGTTCTAATAGATCTCATATCTTCCAGATTCTTCTTAGCAACCCAACAACAAAAAAATCATATATGTACCTTATTCTTAAAATCTTCCAGTGGCTCTCCGTTATCTACAACATAAAGTTGAGACCTTACATGGCACTCAAGACTCTTGGTTAACTAGTCCTTACAACCAGTCTTTTACCAACATAACCACCCCTACATGTTATGTTCCATTAGCACCAAACCACTATCAATACCTGAAAAGTGCCATGTTCTCTCGGGTGTGCCTCTGTGCTTCACTGCCCTCTTCCACTGGGTGCTCATTAGACTCCTATTCATCTAGTTGAAGCATCTTCTCTTCTATAAAGCCTCCTTTGGTTCCTCTTCTGTATTTACCTTCAGCTTGTACATAACTGAGATACAACACTTATCTCACTATATATGCAATAGTCCCCCCTCCTCATCTGTGTGTTCCTCAGAGGAGGGCCTATGCTTCCTTCACCTTTCTTATCTCGAAGGCTTGGAGCAGAATGGCATTTAGTAAATGTTTTATGAGCTAAGAAATTAATAAGCAACATGAAAAAAGAAAACAGACACATTAATCTACTGAGACAGCTATTTTCCCTATACCCAGATATTTATTACACAGGCCATGATGGAGGTCATATCTTTGACTATATAGGCCACTCTATAAAAACCGAAGAAATGATGGTGGCTTAATATAGAGAGGGAACTTTTGCAGAGAGTTGACATAATATATGTAGGCCATTTCTTTCTGAGGATCAAAGTCTAAAAGAAAATTTGGAAGACGATTCTTGACAAATTGATAGTTGAGATATTTATTCAACTGTTTTTTAAAATATCTCTTATTTTAACTGAATTTTTCTCCATTTCTTTGTGAATGAATTTGCTAACAAGTGCAGATAATCTGAGTTATTGACTAATTGGAAAGCCACATCCATTAGTGACTAGATGTAAGGGAGGAAGGGTCAACTTTTTGATATGAGAATTTGACAGTGGGATTTCTAATTATACCACCGTCTCAGGCCAGCTGGATCTGTTTAGGCTTGGTCATACTCTACTGGTAGGAAGAGCTAATATTTTCCTTAGATATTAGTTGTTTTGATCTTATAATATCTATTGGCTATGACTTAAGAGACCACTTTAGACTAAAAAATGTTTTAAGGATGACATTTTTTTCACATCTGATTTCCTTGTGCCTAGCACAGTGCATGGCCCATAAGAAGTCTCATTAAGTCTTTTCATGGAATGAATGAGGTTGCTACTAATCACATTAGAACACCTAATTAAGAGTAACTATATCTTGTTCAGCCTGAAAAAAATGAATAAGCCCCCCCCAAAAAAAACCCCTCAAGTTCAATCAATTTATTTGTTAGCTGTTAGTTTTCAGGACTTTCTATTTTAATGCTAATGTAATTTTTCCCAAAATAGCAGTTTTTGTTTTGATGTCATTGATGTTTCTGTCTGAGACTTGATAAGAGCTCGAGGTGCTGTTGAAATGCATTGCCAGCTTGAAATTAGACAATGTTTCTATCATTGAGGAAAGGCTTGTCTTCCTATTTGCTCTTATGCGATAATGGGCATGTAGTTAACCCAGGAACTCCACCAGCCCTACTGGCCACAGAGAAACAAATGAATATTGACACTGTTTGAACCAAGAAAAGACCTATCTGAATAAAAGAATTTAAATGAGCTCAAAGGAAGTCTTTGTAACCGGGGCTTGCATTTGGTTTGAGTTCAAGATAATGATAGAGCAATAAATTAAACAATAATCTTAAATTGCCTTTCATTATCTGTTTATAGTGTGAAATAGAATCTATGTAGTCATCAATATTCAAATAATTGGAACCCAAACTGGCTCCATTTTTGTCCTATGTGATACTACAAGGGTATCAGACATGTTTAACCAGGTGAACGCAATCAGAAACATAATCTGAGAGGCAAAAATGGGGAGTGGAAATTACAATTTAAGGAGTGCTTGTGATCTTGCCCAACATCCACCTCAGGTGCGTGTCCCCATGTGAACATGACATGAGGGCCACAGATCTGTTTTTTTCTTGAACCTCTTATAGTATGGACAACTTGTCAAATGTCATTTTAGTGTTTAAGGATTTGTATTCAGAGATAATATGGCCCATGACTATAAGCCTAGTGTTTCTTACAGCATTCTACTGAAGCTAATGAAAACCTTGACTGTTAGAACTGTTTGGGTGGGTATGGGATCTATAACGTGGCATCTTCCAAAAGGACTTCTGAAGGTAATTTTGATCATGAATGGTTTTCATTTTAAGAGGTGGCTTCAGCCTGAACCAGTTTAGAAAATCTAATTCTGAATTTTGAGAACAAATCCGGGCTTAATTTTGAAGGCATACAGTTTCATTTGACTGATGAATCAGTATTTTGCAAGTGATAAAGAGTTTCTTTTGTAAAGCTTGAGTAAGCTGAGTTTGTACTCATCTTAATGAAACTGTTCCCTTATAGCAGTGATTCTCAACCGGGGGCATTTCCTCCCACTCCCCCATTTAGCAGTGTTTAGAGATATTTTTAGCACACTGGGAAGGAGGTGCTATTGACCTCTAGGGTAGAAGCCCAGGAATGCTGCCTAACATCCCACAGTGCACAGGTCAGCCTCCTACAACAATTATCCAGCCTCAAATACCCATAGTCTCCAGGCTGAGAAACCCTGCTCTAGAGTGAATGTGAGTGAGCAGCTTAGCAGGAACTGGCTCAACACCAAAGGCAAAGTCTAAAGAATTTTCAAAGTTTTGAGCTTTCTCCCTTGAGACCTTTTCACATTTATGTTATTCAATCACAAGTTTCAAGTCGATAGTGTTAGTTATTAGCTATGAACCGGGGAGGTCCCTGGAATCTACACAGTTTGGAGCAACTATTATAGAACTGGCTGGCCCAGCGCTTGGTTTCATAAGATCTGCCAGAAGGCCAAGTCCTGGCAAAGTCATCGAGACACCATCACAGACTGAAATCAATCGAAGCCACCCAAAGACTTATTAAATTCAGATCTTTCTACCAGCAAATAATCTCTAGAAAGAAAAATTGCATGACAAGAGATTTCAATTGGATACTCTGGGCTCAGCTGTCAGGGACATTGATAGAAGAAGAACTGGACTGTTAGTGGCCACTGTACTTTTTTTTTTAAGGAATGATTATAGTATACTTCTCCTTTGAGGCTTAAGTTACCCACCACACAGTGTAACATCATGATGAACAGCCCAGGCTTTTTAGTCAGATTGATTGAGGTTCAAATCCCAGCTTGGTTAGCATTCGCTCTGCTTGTCAGTGAGTCCTTTTGGAAAGAGGTGGTGCATGCTCAGAGGGTGCCTGAGAGTGGCCAGTGAAGGGACTGCTTGCAGAGGTGTGGAGAGGATCATGAGAGGGTGGGGAAGCACCCAGACACTAGCAGCAGTGGGAAACTGTCAACACTGCTCCCACCTCCAGGCCTGGAGGGACTTGGTGAGCAGCTGGGATTTGTTAAGATCTCTGTAACCTTGGGAGAGAGCCCACAGGACAGAAACAGTGGCCTGACAACTTCTGCCAAACTGTGGCTCCCCATGAAGAGAGCAGGGACATAAATGCTCCAGCCTGTCCTTCTACCCACCTTTGCTGGTCCCTCCGAAGGGAAGACCCATATGAAAGTGAGAGGGGACACAAATGCAGGAGATGCTCTTCACAGGAGATGCCAGCTTCCCAGGGCATAGAGCAGAACAGAAAATGGGTCTGGAGGAGCAGTCTGAGAGTATCTAGCCCACGGCGTAGCCCTAGACAAGTTACTTGACCTCTCTGAACATATTTCCTTGTTTCTCACATGTGGACACTAATCTCCATATTGTTGGTTCGAGATAAACAGAGTAATGTAGATATGGTTCTTAGAACTGCACCGGTATATAGACTGTACTCAATACATAGAAACTTTTATTTGTACTTCATTTTAAGGCCTAGCAGGGCCTTATGTCTAGTGAGATTTTTAGGACTAGATGAGAGGTTGGTGCTGGGCTTTTGAAGGGCCAGAGAGAACTAGCTAGTATGAGTCAATGTCTGTCCTGGCTGACTTGGAACGAGACGAGCTGGCTGAAATCCTCGAGGCTTGCTCTTTCTCACCTCTCTTCCAGTTTTGTGATCTGCATGAGGAAGTACCAGTCATCCGTCTGGGCACCCTTTCATAGTCTCAACAAAAATGCATTTTCCCTCTTTCCCTGTGGTTTTCAGATTGTTGGGTTCTCGTTCCGACTCCCCAACCTCTCTCTCCTATAATATCTGTTTCCTTTGTGTAAAAAATCCTCTTTAGTGGCCACGTTCAGGTCCTTTCTTACAGAATGGTAACAAACAGGTTACTTGTTACTTCCTTCTGAATATACCATAAAGCAATTCCTGCCTATTATTTCTTCCACGTTGCATAAAGTTCCCATTACTGTATCCTTTAATACAGTTTAATTTTGATTTTTTTCCCCTCCCTTATACTCTGTCCTGCCCCCACTTTGACCTTAAAATTTAGTTTAAAGACCTTTGAATCAAATCAGTGCAGATTCTGTCCAAATACATTTTTCTGGCCTTTGCTAAGTACGTTCCGGCAATGCCAAGATCCCATCAGTCTGCTCTCTTGGGACATGCTCCAGAAAGACAGATCCCCGTTTTGGACGCCTTTTATGTTGCCAGGCATTTCTTGCCATGTCCTCCTCTGATTTCCAAACTCACGCCCACCACGGGGAAAAGGGCTGTCTGGGCACCTGGCCCAAGTCCTCACAGTTCCCTCGACTCCTTTGCCCAGCCCCGGGGATGCAGTCAGATCTTTGTCTCTGTCCCCTGTCCGAGGTGATTAGCAGGCGTGGCCAAATATGGACAAGTGTGGGAAGCCCTGGAAGCTCCCAACCTGCAGATTTGGTTTATCACAGTCACTTCTGAGCCTGACTTGAAGGCAGGACTACGGAGTCTTTATAGGTGTGGGCTTAGGTGTGGGAGCTGTGCCCCTTCCTGCCGGCACCTTGGCCTGAGCTGTCACCATTCCCTCCCAGCCCCAGCTTTCTGAGGGCAATAAGCGGTGGTGAGGATTTAGTAGACAGTTCCTTTGGAGTGCTTCAAAGAGAGCCAGCAGCCCTGCAGTACGCCCTGCTCGCTCAAATGCTAACACAGCACCTCCCTCAGTGGATCTCTTCCCACTGTCCAGAATCTCAATCACTTGTTCATATGGTCTTGTAGTGGCACTGTTTATTCGTTTTTTCTCTTGAACTCCACTGATCGGCCTTCACCTCCTCCTCCTAAGTCTCCTTGTCTGCAGGGTTTGCCTCCTGGTCTGTTTGTTCCATACAGACTAGGAGCTTCACTTGTAGCTACAGGCATGCCTCAGCCGTCCCAGAGGGAAGTATAGTTTGACTGTGATGCGGGTATAATCAGGGAGTCCTCTCAACAAAATGAAGCATGGCCTGTCTCTACCTGAAGCAGCCATCACTGCCCATAGTGTCAAGTCCCAGGTTCTCACCTCGCCTTACGAGGCCTGTTGCCCTGGCTCCTGATGCTGGGCGTCTTTACTCCTCCAGCACCTTGTACTCTCAGCCTCTGCACATGCTCTTCCCTCTGCCCAGAAGGTTCTCATGTCCACTTTTCCCCCTTTAACTCCTTTTCACCTTTGAAGACCTTTTAAATGTCATTTTGGCACAGAGACAAATGTCCCTTTCCCAGACCTTGCCAAAGACCCTTGCCATATCCTCCAGGGCAACCTGCTTTTGCTTCTAGAACAGCCATCACATTTATAAATATTTTTTAATTGTGTCTGGTGGGATCTGAGGGCTGGGATTTCCCTGCGCCCATTGGTGGTAGGGATTACTCACCTTAGCAAGGCAGAGGCCATGGCCGGAAGTGTAGGATATCTTTGCTTCTCTGTAACCTTACAATGACAAGAGCCAGGTCTATCTTGTGTGTCACTGTCTCTCTCGCCTCCAACACCATTGCTGGGCCAGAGAATGGATCATTAAATACTGAGACTAGCAACAATGGGAAGTTGTGAGCAGTTTTCACCCCTTGGTGCTGGCAAATATCTTAGCTCTCTATATAGCTTTTCCTGCAGACCAACATTGTTCCTTCTGTTCCCGGGGACTCAGCAAATGTAGATGATACTTTTCCCTGTGTCTGCCCAGAGTGCAGCCAGCTTGGTTTGAGGAAGTGACTCAAAGGAAATGGCTCAGTGTGTGTTTGGGGGAGGGGGGTGGGTGTTGTTGACAAGGGAGGTCTTGATGAAAGATAATGAGAAAACAGAGCAGAAATGTTCTGGAATTCAGTGTGCGGTCTCGGGGTGCTTCCTGAGTGTCAACGAGAACTTCATGAGCAGATGCTGGCCCAGGACCACTCTTGGGGGCTCTCAAGAGAAAAAGACGAGGTCTTGTCCTGAAGGGACCTTTTGCTCTTGTCATTCCTGTGTTTGATTAATACATCTTGGGAAGGTTTCTGCAGTGGATCCTGGCTGTTCCTTCCAGGGACTCCTGTCACTTGTCATCCAGTACCCTCAATTGGGTGCCTGGCCATACCACCATGACCTGTTGGTTTTTATGCCCTGTGTCCCTAGCCAAGCGATGAGTCCTCTGAAAGTAGAGATGTGTGTCATATCGATGACACATGTGTTGCCTGACGTATACAGCACAGAGCTTGTCAAAAAGAAGCAGCTTTGCGTGTTTACTCTCACTGTCACATTCACTCTCCATCTTTGGTGATTTTGCTTGACTTGAAAATGTGTGCATATTATTTAATTTGTTCATCATTAGGACAACCTCACATGCCACAGATTTCCAGTCAGACCTTACGAACACTGAGTCTGCGTTCTCATCAGGTTTGGAGATGACTATCTCCTCGGCAGTAATGAAAAAGAGAAACCACCTCTGTGGTCAGATCACACATATAAATGTCTGACTCCATGAAGTTAGGCCCTAACATGTGGGGATGAAACTGCACTGTTTATTCTCAAGAGTGCATGGCTTTCTAGAGCTTGTATGTCCATTATGACACCTCTCTAGGCAGCCACTGGCTGTCCAATGAGGAGGCAGAGTCAATGCTTAAGTGGAAGGAAACATGACAGTGGAGTGCGTGTAGGCTGGAGTCAAACGATCAAATGCTGGATCCATCCTGCTTTGTCTGCCTAGTCTCTTGGGGATGTGAATAGACAGAGGCTTATGGCAACCAACTGCGCCCATCTCCCTGTCAGTGATAAAGCCACACAGGCACCCTCGCCAGTTTGCACCATATGCTCACCAATTAAAACTCAAATGCATGCCACATGCTAGGCTGTTGGAAATACATTTTCGTTTTGATGTGGCTATTCTGAAGTTAATGTGTGCAAAAGCATATGCTTTCTGTCAACCAAATGATGACACCGCTATTGCTAAAACTATGCTTTTGCTATGCTTGTAAAGTAGATAGCGTTTTGTATCTCTTTGCTAAATACTCTATTATCAGATGAAAAAGAAATTACCATAAAAATTCCTTCAACACCAAAGGGAATTTTTTTCAAAGGCATGTTTACTCTTTTCCTGTACCAGCCCAGTTTTTGCTTTTAAGGAAAAATGCCTGACATAGCCATTCTTAGGCACGTGGGTTCATGGTCATGCCCTTTGGTGTCCTCCTGCTACTTTCAGCCAGTGCATTTCTGCTTGTGAACTTTGCCATCATATCACTAGTTTCTATAACCATCCCTCTAGGGGACACCCAGCCTTTGCTGCCCCTGGCCTCCCTTCCTCCAGTGTCCCAGGGAAGCAGCCTGCTATATTAGGCTACAGTCCCCAGCAGAAGATGTACAATGTGTCATTAAGCCATGGCAAGGCAGAAGGAAAAGGACCTCTGTCCTCTACACCAGTTCCCACCTGAAGTGCACAGGGATAGAAGGATGGGGTGGAGGGGTGGGGCAGGTTCCCACGGAGGAGTATTTCTTCCCTGTGGTGGTTGGAAGTTACCCAAGGACAGAAAGAAAGGCTGGCATTTTATCCTCCCCACTGCCTGCCTCCTTCTGAAATTCCCTGATGCATTCTCAGAGGAAGGCAGCCTGAGAGCAGATGAGGGGCAGGGATGCTGGACCCAGTGAGTCCTGGTACCACGACTTCATGCTGGGAAGCTGAGGGCTGCTGAGCCCCCTGCCCAGTGAGGCCTGAGCTATCCTCTCCCACAGTAATGCCACTGCCTGGCCTACTGGGAGGCCTGCTGTGCCCACCCCCATTGCTAGTCATCCCCACTCACCTGAGCCAGCAGGTTGCCTCCACAAAGAGAGCTCTCCAATCTGCTTGTTCTTATAGGGTCTGGGCAGGTCTCTCATAGTTCCTGCCACATGCAGATTCTGCCTGAGTTTCTACATTAATTTGGATAGTGTATGCCTAGGGCTCAAGCACACACTCTTGGGGACACACTGTCAGGATTCCAGCCACGCGGCTTTGCCCATCCCTGAGAGTTAGTCCCTCAGGGGTCACCCATCCTCCTCTGGCTTTTACCTGTGGCAGTTGGCTCAGAATTTTCAATCATTTTGCTATCCATTTATAGCTCACATTTGAGAATGTTGCTTAGCCACGCTGTTCCCTAGAGGATGACACATATGGGAGCGCAAGCATTTTTACCTTGGTATAACCCTCAAGTCTCATACCCTCTTGATAGGTTTATAAATAGTTCTGTGCATGAAGGACTCTTTCAGAGCTTTCAAAATTATGGACTAACTTCACATTCTGAGCAAACGTAATTCAATCAAAGAGAGACAGGCCTCCTCAGTCTAGCCACTGATAAAACATTGAGCTGCTACTTGCTTATCAGCTTGATCACCATGGAATTTCTTTTCTCTTTCCCTGAATAGGCAAAAGGATCACGTTTTGGTTTTCCATTGTTGCATAACAATTAGCACAAAGATAGCAATTCCAAATGGCACTCATTTATTATCTCACAGTGTCCATAAGTCAGAAGTCCGGCATGATTCAGCTGTGTTCTTGCCCTAAGTATCACAAGGCCGTGATCAAGGTTGTGCTGGGTGGGCTCTTATCAGAAGGCCCTGAGAAGAACCTACCCCCAGGTTCTTCAGGTTCTTGGCAGAATTCAGCTGCTTCTGCTTGCAAGAGCGAAGTCCCTGTTTCTGTTTTCTGTCAGTCAGGAGTCGCCCTCAGCTTCTTAGAGGTTACTCACAATCCTTATCACAGGGCCCCTCCATCTTTAAAGCCAGCAGTGCCTGTCAAATCCTCCTGCTTCTAATCTCTCTGACTTCCTTTTCTGCTGCTAATCAGAAAACACTCTGCTTTTCAAAGGCTCACTAGATTGGATCAGGCCCACATGGATAATCTCCATATTTTAAAGTCAGTTGACTTGAGACTTGAACATCAGCTGCACAATCCCTTCCAGCAGTGCCTAGATTCATGTTGAATCACCAGAGGACGAGTATCTTGGGAGCCATCTCTAGAATGCTGCCTGCCATGGACGGCACAGAGGAATCAACCTCACATCCATCCTCAGACCTCACTTGACACTTCCAAGAAATTCCTGTCGTGATTGTAATCTCCGTTGTTGTTTCCACCAGCGAGCGCCGGGGATCCTGTGCCTGAATCGGAGGCAGGACCGGAACCAGAGGCAGAGGTGGGGCAGGTGGCCAGTGAGACCAGCCAGGAAGTGGCTTCTGCCCGTGTAGGGCCAGACATCGAAGCGGAGCAGGAGCCGGAAGAGCGATCCTCCCTCAGTGAGAAAGAGAGACGGAACGAGGAGGTGAATGAGAGGGACAACTGCTCTGCCTCTAGCATCTCGTCTTCCAGCAGCACATTAGAGAGGGAGGAGAAGGAGGACAAGCTCTCCAGGGACAGGGGAACTGGTAATAAAGCCCTTTTTCTTTATAAACATATTCCAAGGAACCCTGGGGCGGGGAACCTGGTTTGCCAGCCTCTGAGTTGACCTGCTGGCTCAGCTCACTCTCCAGGCTGTATCACCCAGTGTCCGGAGGTGAGGAATGTGGCTCCACTGTCAGCCAGCCAGCAGCTTCCTGCCCCGCGGAGAGAGGAGCCCCATACCCTCTGCCCCGCTGCTGCACCATCATGTCCACAGGTGGGAAAAGGGCCCGAGAATGAGGGCAACAGAGGACTCTTCCGAAGAGTAGGCCCTGAAAGAGAAATTCCTCATTTCCTTCTAAGTGTTCATAGCAAGTATAGCTTTTTTTCTG
This sequence comes from Pteropus medius, assembly GCF_902729225.1. Taxonomy (NCBI): domain Eukaryota; kingdom Metazoa; phylum Chordata; class Mammalia; order Chiroptera; family Pteropodidae; genus Pteropus; species Pteropus medius. The sequence continues at coordinate 28,310,816 of NW_024340849.1, read as the reverse complement.
ATTTAAATTCAGAGACATGTCAGGTTGTTATCTAGTCACTTGAGTTTTTTCAGTGAAGGGTGTTAAACCGTTATGACTGACCATTTCAGACTAGAGTAAATTTGTTAAAAAGAATCAAATGAGTACTTCCAAAAAGTGCTAGTTCTCGGTGTGCTGACATCAGTTTGATGTGCTCTATTGGACTAGACATAATTTAAGTAATTTTTCTACAATATACTCAGGACCACTCTTTTCTTTGGTATAAAGTATGTACTCTTCCTTATGCAGCTATGTCTTTTTGGTGTTATACCTGGTATTCATTCAGTTCACCTGTGTAATGGCGACTTTATAATTAGGGACCAAATGGAATGTTAGTTCTCAATAAGGACTTGGGGAGAGAGCCACAGGGGGTTATAGGAATTGTAAATAATCGATATAATCACTTGAATTATGTTTCACATGCGACATTATGGAGTTGGTTTTCCTACCCATAAGTTGTGTGCTGTCAGGGTGTCAGGGAGCCACCTCTCTTGAGTAAAAATCCTCACCGGCTTCAGAGTGACGAACACTCAAAGAGCCTACATCTTGGGCCCAAAGGGCAGCGTGAAGGCTCTACAAGGCCCGCCAACCAGTAGCATGAGCCATGCATGGCCGGTTTGTTCACAGACTAAGAATACATTGTCTCTGAAGCATGGATGAGTGAATAAAAATCGAATGAATGAATGGAGCCATAACGTCTCACATAAGAACTGTCTATCAATGACTTAGTCTAAAATAGTTGATATTTCATTACAATATATTATTAGATTTTATTGTCTATATTGCTAGTCATTTTGATGCAGTAGAAAAAGAAGACTGAAATACTATTAGTTTTTATCTTAGGAATCATTACATTGAGAATCTTGCATCTGGTTGAAAATGTATGTGCTAAGAGGTATTTCACATATTGATACTGACTTAATTTCTTTCAAAGTCAGATTACAGTTAGTCTCCCCAATTCTCCTTGTTATTATTCACATTTAATGTAATTATAGTCATAGTATAGGGTGAGGGTAAGTCTTCTTGATCAGTTTGGCCTTAAAATATTTATTATGAATAGCTTCAAGAATTACTCATCATAACTAGGTTTAGTAGGCCTAAAACATATCAAGAAGTTGGCTTAGTAAAAATAATCCAGGAAACAGAACTTATTTGGATCAGATTGCCCAACAGTCTTCCAAATAAGACCAACTTTCCAAAAATGGAGGCTCTGCCCCCAGGGAAGAACCACTGACTTTCTACCAAACGTTTGTGGTGTTCCAGTGTATAGACTCAGGAATTAGGGCTTTGCAGTGATTTTTCTGCTTTAGTCCGGTGCTATTAAGAGGTGATCATGTTTATTTCTTGTAACTTATTGGTCTCTAAAAAATCCCACTGCACACAGACACCATCAGCAGCTGTGGAATCAGGGCAGCTCTTTCAGCATAGCTCTTGCTTTTCAGAATGTTCTCAACTAAATTATAAAGGCAATCAAAATGATCTACAATCTTATTTCCAATGATAGTATCTATTACTTGAAAATGAGTTTGTAGGGCTTGAAAGAGATCCAACTTATTCCGGTTATGTGGTTTTCTTTTTCTTTATGTGTTCTGCTACATGGCATGAGTGTGAGAGGCTTTATTGTAGCATGCATCACACTTTGTTGTACTTACTGGTATAACTGTCTTTTGTCTCCACTTGAATGTAAGCTTTGTGAGGATGGGGGTATCTGCCTTGTTCACTGTGAGTCCTCACTCCATAGCTGGGTGCCCAGAACATAGGAGGGGCTTAGAAACTATTGATGAATGAATGAATGAAGAGGTGTCTGGCTAAGGTGAAGAAGCTCCATTGTTCCTAGGTCCTCCCTCTCTCAACTAAAATATCAGTACCCTGGGCATAATGAAACAACCAATCATAGGAGGACTCTGAAAGGTGGAAAGAAGAAGGCAGACTTCCTAGGGACATTCAGATTTAATGACATGGCGGTGAAGCTCCAAATAAAATCTACTCCCCTAGCCAAAGGATTGGGAAAGGATTGCCTAACATAAAGAAAATCTTTTTTGGCTATTAATTCATGCCTTACCCTAGACAAGCACTGTTGGAAAGTCTGTCACTGTCCTACCCCTGCCATCCCACCCAGTGGCTTCCAAATAACCAGATTTGTCAACTTGAATTCTATATCCAGCAAAAGAAACCTTTAAGAATGAAGAGAAAAATAAAAACAGTTAAAGAATAACTAAGAGAATTTGTTGCTAGCAGATCTACTCTTAAAGAATGTATTAAAATTCTCTGAAGAGAAAGAAAATAAAGACAGAAGACTTGGAACAACAGAATGGGTAAAAATAGGGGCAAATTAAAAAGGCTGTCTTTTTTCCTGATGAATTTCTTAAATTATATTTGACATTATGTTCAATTTACACATAGGAAATACTTATGACAATTATCTTTAAAAAGTGAGGACAGTAAAGGGATCTAAATTGAAATAAGGTTTCTATACTTCAAAGGAATAAAGCATCAATACCAGTAGACTAATGAGTTGTGTGTATCTTATATAATATCTAGAATAACTGCTAGGAAAATTACATGAAGCAATGCACTCCAAAGCACTATAAATCAAATTGAAATTCTAAAAAATGTTCAAGTGACCCACCAAGACCAAGAAAGGAGAAACAGGAACTAAAACAAAGGGAACAAACAAAACAAATAAAATGGCAGACTCAAGCCCTAACAATTAATAATTACTTTAAAAGACTGAGATCTGCAGAGTAGAAAACCCCAACCCAACTATATGCCGTCTATATAAAACTCATTTCAAATATAATTGTGTGGGAAGATAAAAATTTTAAAGTTGGGAAAAAGTATAACATGCCAACATTAATAATGAAAAGCAGGAGTAGCTCTATTAATGTCAGATAAAGTAGACTTCAGAGCAAAGGAAATTACTAGGGATGTAGAAGCACACTACATAATAATAAAGAAAACCTAAGCAAACGAAGAAAATAAGCAAGAAAACCAGCATTTAAAATGTTACCTGATTATATTCTTTTCCCTGTTGCCAAAATAAGAAATTGCCAACAATTTCCAATAAATGGAGAAAAAGTGAGGCAATCTGGTGAGAGACTCAGCCCTTTATCTGCTGCAGCCTCCTGGCATCAAAAGAGTCTCTCTATTTATGGGACTGTCTGACTAGTTGTAGAGACTCCAAATAACCAGATTTTTCCATCGTGTGCTCCTGTCTCTTTGGTGGTGGTGATCTCCTAAGTGTATTTTATTTGTGAAACCTACAGGAGGGCTCATGAGCTCCTCGTTCTGGTGTTGGTCCCTTGGTGAGGTTAGGCCACTTGCTAGAGCGAAGCACAGAGGACAAATCTACCCTGGAAAGAACAGCAACAACAAAAAACCTTTGTGCTTCTCCAGTAAATGCCTCCTTTAAAATCAGGGCAGGGCCAAGTGGGAGAGACCAGCGTGTCCTCCCCCAGCATGTTTAAACGGGCCATTCTCCTTTGGTAAAATGAAAGCTCCTGATGCTCATGTCCATGGCCTAGGTCTCCTGCCATCTCCCAACACAAATATCCATGGAGGCCCCAGATATCTGACAGAGGTCACTCTCAGAAATGCCCACCGCAGAGCCATGCTGGCCCTTAGGAAGTTAACCTGTAGGAGTAACATCCTGACCATTCATTATTCATTCATTCATCCCAGATGCTGGGAATACAACTGTGAACAAAGTATACCCAAATCTCTGCCCTTATGGAGTTTATATGCAAAGAAGAAGATGGTTTAACATATAATTATAATTGTTCCAGTGATGCGGCAAAGGTGGCAATAAAATATGCAAGGAAAACGTGTGGAAAGTTAGACAGTAAGTGCTCTTGGTGAAAAATAAAGCAGGAAAGGATGATAAACAGTACTGGGGAGAGAGATGGTTGTACGATTTTAAATATGGTGGCCGGGGAACACTTCACTGAGAAGATACTATTTGACAAAGGCCTAGAGGTTGAGAAGCAAATTGTGTGATTAACTGCATGCAGTTTGTTCTAGAAGGGGAAAGTCCCTGAGGTTAGGTCACACCTGGTGAGTTCTAGGAATGTCAAGGAGCTACTGTAGCTAAGGAGATTCATGTATGTATGTCTGGGAGTGGCGGCAGTAGGAGATGCAAGAAAATCAGGGTGCAATCATACAAGGCTTGTGAACATTGAAAGGTCATTGGCTTTTTGTCTCAGTGAAATGGAGCATTAGAAGACTCTGAGCAAAAAGACATGATCAGACATTTTAACACATCGTGTGGCTGTTGTGTTAAGAACTGACAATAGAGGCGTAAGAGTGGAAGCTGAGACCAGCGAGGGGACACCCTTGCAGTGCCGTAGGAGGAGAGCGATCGTGGCAGGAGAGCGATGAGAAAAGTGGTTGTGTTCTGGCTGTAACATGGATGTAGCTAACAGGACATCCTGCTATGTTAGATATGTGGGATGAAAGGAGAGGTCAAGGATGGCTCTGAGGTTTTCGGAATTGGCAGAAGGATGGATGAAGTTGCCATTTCTGAGACAGGAAACAGTTGCAGGAGAAGTAGGTTGGGTGAGGGGAGTGGGAGCGAGAGCAGAAGGTGATATTTAAAGCCCTGAAACTGGATGAGATGGTGACTAAGAAAGTGAACGTAGATGGAGAGAAGGGGTCCAAGGACATTTAAAGGTTAAGATAAAGAGGAAACAGCACAGGAGACTGAGAAGGAACAGCCAGAAAGAAGGAAGCAAACAAGGTAAGAGCAATGTCCAAGCGAAAGATATAAGTAAAGGAACAGGGAGTGATCAGCTGGGGCTAGTGCAACAGGCAAGTCATCAGTCCCCTGGAAAGGAGTAGCTATGAAAGGTAGTGGGAGCAAAACCTTCATGAGACCGGGTTCAACAGAGAATAGAGAGGGAAATTGGAAATGGTAAGCAAAACAACTCTTATAAGCAGCTTTGCTTTAAAAGAAAAGAGAAAAGTTGCATTAGAGCTGGAAGGGTAAGTGGAGTTCACTAAGGTTTGGGTTTTTTGTTTGTTTGTTTGTTTTTTGTTTTACAATGGGAGAAATTATACCATGTTCAAGTGCCAGTAGGAAAGGTTAGTGGGAGGAGCATGGGAGATGCAAGACAAGGAATTGCCGGAGTGGTTTCTAAACATACATTGGAGCGGTTGACCCCTGATAAGAGAGGAACAATTTATCAGAAACACGGGAGAAAGGCCATGGTTGGAGTTTGGGTGCAGATGAGTAGATGGAGGTGGAATGAAGATCCTGGAAGATCTCCTCTGACTTTGCCTATTAAGTTGTCGAACTAGGAAGCAAGGCCATGCTGTGTGAGGATAAGATAGGTAAGGGAGTTTAGAGAAGAGAGGAGAGGTGTGAAAGGTCACCTGGAGAGGTCATGGATAAGACTGCCAGGCAGCTTTAAGGGTTCCCTGAATACTAGTGACCATGAACTTAAAGTGCAACCAATGGCATAGTTTGTGCCTCTCCAGGCACTTGAGCTGCCCTGGGACAGATGTGGAGTAGGGGAAGAAACAACTCTACAGCTTTTCCAACACCTTCTGTGGGCGAGGGAACATCTTCCTTGCCTCCCTGTGTCTAGTTAAGACAGAAGCCCCCTACCTACCTGTGGCTGGATGGGTCCTGACCAGTTGTCATGGGTGGGAAGGAAAGGTGAGGAAAATTTCTCCCATGAGCCTAGATAGGAGCCATGAGCTGTGTCACACCTACAAGAGTCTTGGGTCCTAGAGTGGGCCATTGGGACTTTGATGCAGCATCTCTTCCTGGTCAAGAGCATCTCGTCAGCCATGACCACTTTCCTCTTCAATTGCTTTATTTCAGTGTTTTCTCTGAAGTGGCCCTGTGTGGAAAGCCCACATGTTACCTAACTGGTTTTCTCATGGTATCGAGGACCTTGCTACTTTCTCATTTTTCTTCTGTGTACTTTCAGGTCTGTGGTCCGCAGGTGTTCAGGATGCTGGTATAAATGAACAGTGTGGCGACATCCTCACCAACAAACGGTTCATGCTGGACATGCTGTATGCCCATAACAGAAAGCCCACGGATGATGAGGAGAAGGGGGAGGGCGAGCCTGCCGGGACCGAGCAGGGGGCAGAGGCGGTGGCCAGCTTGGCCAGCAGGCTATCCACCCTGCAGGCCAACTCTCTGGCCCAGGATGAGAGTGTCAGGAGGGTAGATGTCAGCTGCCTGGACAATCGAGGCAGCGTGAAAGCCTTTGCCGAGAAATTCAACAGTGGGGACCTAGGGAGAGGGTCCGTCTCCCCCGATGCCGAGTCCAACGACAAAGTCCTAGAGAAAGCATCCGCGCAGCCCAAGACGGAATCTGACTACATCTGGGACCAGCTCATGGCCAATCCCAGGGAGCTCAGAATCCAAGACATGGATTTCACCGACCTGGGAGAGGAGGATGACATCGACGTCCTGGACGTGGACCTGGGTCATGCGGAGGCACCGGGGCCACCTCCTCCGCCCCCGCCCACCTTTCTGGGTTTGCCACCTCCACCCCCTCCGCCCCTGTTGGACAGCGTGCCTCCCCCTCCAGTACCCGGTAATTTATTGGCTCCTCCTCCAGTATTCAATGCTCCTCAGGGCTTAGGGTGGCCCCAAGTACCCCGGGGACAGCCAGCATTCACGAAGAAAAAGAAGACCATCCGTCTGTTCTGGAATGAAGTGCGGCCTTTTGAGTGGCCCTGTAAAAACAACCGCCGCTGCAGAGAATTCCTGTGGTCAAAACTGGAACCTATTAAGGTGGACACTTCCAGGCTGGAGCACCTGTTCGAGTCTAAATCTAAGGAACTGTCCGTCTCCAAGGTACTGCTGGCATCCAGCATGCTTCTTGATTTGCAACGTTACTTTCTGCTGTTAAGTAGAACTGAGAGATTTGTTCCATATAAAATTCCGGTTATGGTGCTTTCGCTATTTGGTTAAAAGGGGGAGGGGCAGTTAGTATAAAAATCTGACCTTTAATATACTACTCTTTGTGCCATGTGCTAGGTGTAGCTGAATGGGTAAGATACCTTAATAGCATCTACCCTTTACTAACACCATTAGGCAAAGTAGCTTTCAAAGACCCAAATAACCTGGAGGAAAAAAACAAAAAGTTTAACCCAGGAATATTAGCATAGCCCAACAGCAGATGGTGCTGTTAGAGGAAAGTAGACTTGCTAATTTATCAAACACATGGACTCTATCCAGGAGATGTATTTAATTACTCTTACCTTCATTAATCATAGTTGATAGTAGTAGTTTGACCTTAGCTGTAACCATACAATGCTTTTGCAAAGGTAATAATCCAAATGACATTTCTTTGGATAAACCTTGGCTGAATCAGCATGTTGCAACTATCTAGATGTTTCCAAATAACCCTAGAGTTAGCGTCTTATAAATACTATGCATCCCGCTAGATTCTTATTTCTTAGAAGTGTTTGAGAATTCTGTAGGCATTATTGCTGTGATATTTTTAAGAGGTGGAAAGCACTGTACATGAAGTAATTGGGCATCAAAGAGAAGTCATGATTAATGAGCACTGATAAAGAGGCTGCAGCGTACTGAGTCACAGATTTTATTTCTAACGATTTGCTGCATTAATAGAGTTTTCTTTGCATATCTTAAAGAACACATTTTGTTTTTTAAAAAAACAAACTTGTGATTCTCAGCACATTACAGTTTTAAAAACAGGTTTAAGACTATCTTCTCAGGAACTAGAGGTATGGGAAAACACTTTGTGAAGTGTAATTTAGGATGAACATTCAAGAACGTGTTCTCGTGAATTAATTTTAGCTTGACCTGTTGCTTTGTTTATCATTTTGGGTGAGTATACAGTTGCCTGACTCAGGTGCCCTGACCTGCCAGTAGGGACCGATTCTGAATCAAAAAGTATGTGCAGCATCCTCAGGATAAGAATGCCTTTCATACGAGGAGCTGAGTGACAGAGTTATTGTCTGTCACCCCTGTGAGTTGCTGACAAGCCAGGTAGGGGAGCTGTAATCAGCGACTTCCTGTTAGAACTCATGCCGGGGTCTGGAACTACACTTGCTGCTCTTCCTGAGTTGGCCTTTACCCTGGTGTCGATTTCTGCCCAGTCTCAGCAAGGATGTGAATCTAAACTGTCTCCAACCTCAGGAATCCCTCCAAGTCAGAATTAAAGCTTTCTCTTGTCTATCAATCCAAACCACTAGGATGCAATACAGAAAATCATGCCAAATCAGTCCTCTCCTTCAACTGAAATTAGAAACCTTTTTGTCCTCTCTAGAAAATGACACCCAGGAAAGTGATGCCGGGCACCCATTTTCTGTCTCTCTGTGTCTCTGTGTCACCTAGAAAAGTGATGCTGGGCACCCATTCTCCGTGTCTGTGTGTCATAACTTTCTGAGGACATGTGCTACTGAGCCACTCATGTGTCCTGTTCAGTTCTTAAATCAGGCCTGGCATTTGGGAGAAGACTGGCCCTGCTGAGTTACAACAGCAGTCTCTGGTTGCAGGAGGTTACCGAGCACTAACCCTCACTCACTCTACACTCAACCCACTGATCTAGTTGGTGGGTCTTCTTCCTCCTCCTCCTTCCCCCTTGGGCCCATCTGACTGGATGTGCCCTCTAGGCCTCCCCTGGTTGCTAATTACCATTGGAGGTTGCTGAGGAGAGGCTGGCCCTTGACTCCAGGTAAGAGAAATAAAAGGGAGTAACAGTTTGGCAGTAAAGGCACTTTTGACTTTACAAAGGAAATGGCAAGATTAAAAGTTTCCTTGAGAAGACTCAAAATGGACAGTTTGCCTACCTCCTGCCTTCCTTCGTCCCATGGTAGGTGGTGATAAGAGTCTGGTTGGTGTCCTCTTAGTCACCCAAAGTTCCATTCTTGCTTGAAGTAAGTGGTGACCTCTTAAAATACTTTAATGCCTAGCTAAAGGACAAATGTTTGCCTAGTTTTTATAAAGTGAGAGCATAAGAGGAAAGTAATATATTGAAAATTTTACCAAACTGACTCCAGAATGTTCCACATCGGGACCCAGGAACCCATACTTTGGTTTTGGAGGCTCGGAAATGTGAGCAGGAGCTAATTTACAAATGTTACAAAAAGTGAGAATGCTAATTAGGATTAAAACACAACACGCTGGAGAGTTGAAACCCTTCTATGCCTGTTACCACTACAAATATAACCAATTTTACTTCTGTTTCTAATCCCTGACTGTGATTTTCATAAAACACAGCTGTAAACAGCCACTTCCGAATTCTGGCTCATGAGAAGTTTTTCATTAAACACAAAAGAAAATAAAATAGATTTTATAAGACAGCACATAGCAAAAGGAATCTGTTTTAGTTTCCGTCAGAAAACTTACACGAGACCAGAATTACGGGGCGTGGTTAGATCATCCAAGTCACCCCCCAAATGGAGATTCGCGTGCCAGGTCCAGACTGGGTCACCGCTTAATGGAAATGATAAGAACAGAAAGATGAGTTCTTCGGTTTCCTTTCCAAGTAGTTTCTGGAACTAGATCTATTTTTCTCTCTCTCAGCAGGAAATATATATATAACTTTTTAGTAAGATGGCTTTAATTATGTTTTGTAGAGAAAGACACAAATCCTGTGCTAAATTTCATCATGTTGCGCTTCTTCTACTGTTGGTCTAAGATGTGGTGACTCGCATAGGAGATAAAGTGGCCCCAGAGAAAGCTGTCAGGGCAGAAAGCCCTTGGGGGTGTGGGGATGTACTCTTCATGGACTTGACATCATCCTGAGGAGCCCCAGGAAGTGGCCTTCTAACCTATGTGCCTAATTAAGGGCAGCAAAGTCCCTCCCGCAAAAGGGCAGCTTTTATATCCCAAGTTACAGCAGACCAAGACAAGTATTGGTAGAAGAGGTCACCAGAAGGAAGAAGGGGACCTGACTTTCCCTTTGGAGACTTGGGGATGCTGACTTACTCCCTTGGATTCATTAAGTTTATTGTGGAGAGAGGGCTCCACAATGGATTTGGAGAAGTTCGTTCAACTTTATTTACCCTGAGGTTTCTGAATGTATCAGAAACTATTAGCTATGACATTTTAAGAAAATTTAGCAATGATGATGTCCTGGTTAGTGTACTAGATAGATGACATTAACTTAAAAAATGTAACTGTTTTACAGTTGGCCTCTGCTATAGAAGATTCAGAGGGCAAGTATGGGAAATTAATGCTTTTTCTACTAAACAATAAGGCAAGCCTATTCTGGCAAGGTCCTCAGAAACTTTATTCCTAACTAAAAGTGTATTAGCTTTTATTTAGACTTAGTTGGGTTTTTGTTTTGTTTTTCACCTTGATGCTTTCCTGTGTATATCGTCAGCTCCCTTGTTATAGGACTTAGGAAAACTCTATAGTTGTCACATCTTTCCAACATCTGTATCATGGCATCCTTGTCATTGTCACTATCTCAACAGACAGTTTTGAAAATATTCTGTGGCATCACTCTTTTAGCACTTAGCAGGGAGTAAGGAATGAGATACCATTTCTAGAACTAGTGCCTTGCTGAGCCAAGCGGAGGGTCTGTGACAGTGATGTTAAAAAGCATTTTGAGAAGTCAGTAGCCTTTCATGGAAGTGTTCTCAAACTTAGCGGTATTCTCCAAGACTTGGAGTCCTCTTAATAAATCATGTCCTGAGCCAGTTTCTATTTTCAGTCACAGAATTCTCTGGGGTGACAAGTTCTATGTGTTGAATATCTACTTTTCAAAGATTGTATCCTTTATTTCTTGTCAAATTACTCTTTAAAATTTTTCAGGGAATTTTGGAAAATAAGCCCTGTTCATCTGTCCAGACCTCATGCCTCCACAAGCTTTGTTCATGCCCCGCTCCTTACTTTTCTCATTTCATACTGTCTCCTTGCAAGGACGTTGTTGCCTTCACAGTGGTCCGTCTCTGGACCTTGGCCTACCTTATCATTATATATCACAGGCAGAAGCCCCAGGAGAATGTGGAGAGGTGAGGCAGAGTTTTCTGTTTTATTTCCAAGAACCAACCCCCGTGATTGGGTTGTGCGGTGTTAGCTGTCGCAGAATGTGTGGCTTTGTTTTCAAGAGCCAGCTGCACCCAACCCCAGAGCCTCCCAAGCTGCATTACCCCTGAATCTGGGGGAACCGTTTCTTAGTACCTGACAGCTCAGCTTCCAGAACTGGGATGAGCTTGGCGTTTTGGGGGCACGTCAGCCTCATTTTAACATCAAAAACTTCTTGCTTCATCTATAGCTGTGAGGACTTTATATTCATAAAAATGGCCGGACCAGTCCTTGCTGTATTTGGAAAGCGGTGGGGAGAGGACCCAGTTACTGTCTATCTGAAAAAGTGTTCTCTTATCTTTACCTTTTGCTTCCTATTTTTAAATTGTTTCCTTTTCTCGAACAACTTTCTACTCACCAAACATTCCCATCTCAAAGCCTTTAGACTTTTTGAAAGTCTAAATCAGCGAGTCTAATTGCCTGAAAGGCCTTTTAAACATCGGTGACCCAGTGCCCCACTCCAGACTGAGGAGATCAGGATCTCTGAGGCAGGGACCCAAGTATCATTGTAGTTTTAAAGTACCCCTTAGGATTCTCTTGTACACCCAAGTTGCAAAGCACTGCTCTGAATAAATGACATTTTCTGGGTTTCCTTCAGAAAATGTAAGTAGAATGATCAGACCTGCTTTCTCCTCAGATAAACGATGTTGTTTCTCCCAGTTAGTGGTAGTGACTTCATGTTTGTCATTCTGCCATCAGTCATGGAGGAGCCTCTTCTCCTGGCAAGGAAGGAGAATCTCCTGATCCTACTTTAGAACTCCTCTTCCCGTTAGTCCTGGAGGCCAGTCTATCAGCCTCAGAAGGGAATTGGGCATTTGGCAGGTTTTTAGATTAGTCACTATGCTTAATGACTACTATTTAGCATTAAAATTTTTTCCCCCACCTTTTCCTAACTGCTACCTGGTTTCTTCCTTTTCTTCAGGATGTTGCACAAAATCTGATTATGGTCACTCTTACATTGTGTTCACTCACTCCCCGATAACCATTCCAAATAAAGTTTGTTTCTTTACTTGCAGATTCTAAAATACTTGTTCTTGGAGGAAATACTTTGTTCTATCTAAAAACCTGACTTTCTCCTCTCTTCCCTGTGAGGCACGTAGTTATCCATCTCTGCATCAAAGATAGTGTTACACCAGGGATCCTTCCACTGAACCTAAATATGTGGCTTCATTATTCGAGAAAATATTCCTATTTTTTTATGAACTCTCTGCCCCCTTGGAGTGGCTGAGTTTGCAGAGCTCTACCTCTTGGCACTGATTGATCATAGAGTAGACTCTAACCCAGAAAGCCAACTAGCCGGTGACTGTGAGGCTGCAGAAAGCAGTCGCAGCCCTTCCCCTGAGCCTTGACAATCACTACCTCCTTTGTGCTTATCAGAAATCCTGTAACTCTTGTGGCCTTGGGAGCTGCCTCTTAAAGCCTCTTCCTGAAGAGGAGCTCACATCTGTCTTCCTGGAAGCTGGTCCTGCAGCCCTCTTAGACAGCTTGGAAGAAAGGAGTTGAGTTGCCTTGGTGACCTCCTTCCTGCCCCTTCTCTCTAAGAGGTCTCTGATAGCATCTCTTTCCACAGTGGGTAACTGCTTTTTCTCACCAGCCTGGTTATCCATACCCCTCCCCGCTCGCCCTGCAGTCTTCTTGGCTGAGTCAAAAACAAAACTGACAAATGTCCAACATGACATCCAAGCTTGAAGCATTTCTCCAGAGACAGTATTTCTGGGAGGGCAACTACTGGCATCCTGGAGGTTCCCTGATAGTCGGAGCTTTGCAGGAGGGGCTCCGCTCCATGCTGGGTGTTGCTACTTGGTTCTGCTCAAGAGTGTAGCTAAACTAGGCTTTCTGGAAGCAAAACACATCCTGGCTTCTTCCCAGGGTACCCTTTCCTTCTTAAAGAAGCAAGTTCTTCTTTTCCCTTGGCACTTCTGGACATATTTGGAAAAGTAGCATATTCAGAAGCAGCGTTACAGAGGTTTCCCTCACATGGCCTCACTGCCACTCTTTTTCTGGGGTAACTGTCTCATCCCAGACATAGTTGTTTCCATTTTCACTTCCGCCAACCCAGGTAGCCTAGCAACCTGTGCCTGGGGCCTGGACCCATAGGAACCTCCTTCCAACATCCTCTCCTCAGGACTCACTGAGGAAGAAGGCAGAGGTTTGGCTGATTGACCTTTTTCAAGGACATGAGACAGAAACACTTATTTGCCATTGCCCTGGGACTGATCATTGGTGTTACGGGCATCCTAGCCCACCACAGATATGCACTTTTTGTCAGTCTCCACGGAAATGTCCCCACTTAAGGAGTAGGCACCTAACAGGCACTGAGGAAATATCTGTTTAAAGAAATAAGATCTATATCAAAAAGAGACGACAAATGAATAAATATGGGAAGACAAGCAGCCAATCAGAAGGAGACTTGGAAAACTGAGCTGGTTTCTCAGCTGCTTTTCTTGCCTCTGCTCAGGGTTTGCCTTCATGAACCATCACTGATCGTGTCTCAGACTCTAGTCAACAAGGGGGTCTCACGGGGCGTGATGTGCTCCCACCATGCTGGCCCTTGGCCATTCCCACACAAGCCCGTGTTCTTGCTTTTTCCTTTCTTAAGAAGGAAGATATCAGTCAGTCTAGTCTGTCATGATGTTAACCTACCATGTTGGAATTTTCTTTTTACTTCAAGTTACTTTCTTTAATTTCATATTAGAAATCGAGCTTTCATAATGGTTTGTGATGCACTAATCTTAGTGCCTTTGTTGGAATGCCCTGGACCATTGTAAAATGGCTCTTGCTGTACTATTTTTCTATTCTGTTCTATCATTCTAGCTAGCCTAGTGCCGGTGCTCTGTATTTTAATAACATCAGCTTTATAATAAGTTTTTATAGCTGATTGGGTAAATATTGTATATAACTCTACTTATTGATTTTTCACACATGTAGTTTTTCATGGTAACTTTAGTTCCAAAACAAATCTTGTTGGATTTTGATTAGAATTATTTAAAATATATATATTAGATAAGAGATTATGGACATCCTCATGATATTGAGCCTTCCTATTCAGGAATATGGTGTTTCTCCTTTATTCACATCTTCTTTTATTACTCTCAAGAAAATGTTGTCATTTCCTTCAGGTAGGTCCTGTATTGATATGTCAAGAGGTTTTAGTATTTTGTTTTCTTGTTTGGGTGTTGTTTGGGGTATGTGTCTGGTCTCATCAGATGCAGAACAACTTTCCGATTTCCTGCCCAGAAGCATTGCCTCCTGTCACCTTCCCAACTCCTGTTCCATCTCTGTCCCATCACACATTACCCCTTTCGTTCTAGATGCCTTTACAGGGGCATTGAACATTTCCTAACCTTCTTCACAAGGACCACTCTTCTGTAGCCTCTGCTTTATAGGCCCTTTCCATCATCCACCAATTTCCTGTTTTTCTAATTTCAAACAATAGACAATCACTGACTTTCTGATCAAAGAAGCACAATAAGGAAATGGGTATCTGAGAAAGGTTGTTAGCAAGAGCATGATGAATGGGTTGGGGAAGAGAAGATACTAGAAGCAGGAGGCCAGTGGTGGGAGGCTGGGTGCCAGGGTTCAGGCTCTGGGTGGAGGTGTTAAAAATAAAGAAGGGGTGGGCATGAGAGGCTTTGTAGAAGAGGGCACACAACAGTCACTCTGTCACAGAACCCTGTGAAGGACATAGTGAAGGTCGCACTTGCTGACCTAGGGCTCTGACCCCAGAAAGATGATTGAAATGGATCAGAATTGATGACTGCTAATCTTGGACATGGACACATGCTCCTGGGCATAGAGAGCTTTGTCTTGCCCTGGCAGGTGCTGCTCTAGGTTATCGTGGGAGGGAAGGAGAGAGCTGGACAGCCCCACGTGACCCACTCACTTCCTCATTTCAGATGGAGTGGACCCCAAGGCAATTTAGTGCTTAGTAGCACCCAGTGGAGTCTGTTTTAATTATGAAGAAGAGCATTTAAAACATTTCTTGGATAAAATCCAGAGATGTAGTAATTCTATTTCAGATATTACTTTACTTCTCATTCTTTCCCTCACAAAGTGGGTGGAAGTGCTCTGAAAATGTGTAGAGTCATCTGTGGGAACAGCTCTCCCCATTATCTGATGGGATGCTCAGCAGCTTAGTTTTCCTTGACTTATAGAAGACTGTGTGGTTGTGTCCACTGTTGTAAATTGAGTTCTGCTGAGAATGGGGACTAGGATATGTCAGGCTCAGAGCTACTACATTAGTCTGTGCAGATTGTTTGCTGCTCATGGTCACTAGCTGAGGGGGAAAGGCTGAAATCTGAGTGATGCTTCTTTCTCAAGCTGTTTGCCATGCAGCTGTGTTTCCTCAGAGGGCTGTGTCTTTTTCTCATATGCACAAATTCTCTAGTTGGGTTGGTCCTGCCCAGGCATCTGTCCTGGCTCCTAGGGTGAGGAGGACTCTGTAGGTAAGGGCTAAGGGCTAAGATTCCAGTTAATAACTGCCTTCTGATAAATGCCTTTTGCACTGGAGCCTGGCTATGGGTAGCTGCCTCTCCAGTGCTAGGTCCTAGGCTTCTTCTGTCTCCCACGCTGCCATTCTTAATGTGGCTTCATGTCCACATTCTAGGCAGGAAGAAGGGGGAAGGGCAAAAAGCGTGGCCCACTGGGTCAATCCCTTTTTAATGAGGAAAATAAAAGCCAGAAGTCAGTCACAGGGCCAGCTTTAGCTGCAAAGGGTCCAGGGAGGTGACTGAAATAACTGAAACATTGCCAGCCTGAAAAAAGTCAAGGTCTTGTGGGCGAGTGGGGAAGAGGCAATGGGTGTTGGGTAGGTGCCCTGCAGTGCCTGGTGGAGTGGGCACCCCAGAACCCCAGTGGGCATTGCAAGTCATAACATCCCTTTTCATTGCCTATAGTCATCATTTTGTCAAAACTTTCCTCATTCCTTCTTAACATTCCACACACAAAATAGTATTTTAAATTAGATTGAAAAGTTAAATTTCAGGGTTTCCCGATAAACTTACGTGATTAAATATACAAAAGAGAAGCTTGCCCTGCAGGCTGGGGTTGCTTCTGTATCCCACATTTCCCTGGAAGCTCATGGTTCAAAGCCGATGACCACACCCACAGGAATTGTTCCACCTGGCCACCAGGCCCCAAAACAGCTAGGATGCTTTCAATTATTTTCCTCACGAAGAAATTTTAATTTATTCCCAAGTGCATGTTTAAGGATCTAAAATAGAGTTTTAGTAATTGAGTTTGGAAGGGCTCAGTAGGACTTAAGGGGCCACAATCTGTTTCTCCTTGCCAGCTTCCAGCCTCTAATGTTGCAGCAAGCCAGCTTTTCCAGACAGCTCAGCTGCTTCCAGGCCCAGCCAGTAGGGTAGGCCTGAGCTCAGAGAGTCATGATGAGCATCAGTCAGCTACCCAGCAGGGGCCTGGCTACAATGGAGTTGGAGCAGCTAGCTCCTGAGGCTCCCCAGATGTGGCCCCCCAAATCGCCAGCTTTTTTTCTGGCAGTTCCCAGCAACCTAGACAAAGCCACTTTTATCTCCTTATCATCTCTTCCCAGCTCTAGACTAGATTCTAGACATTCCTTAGGGCCAAGCTTAAGTGTCAGCTCCTCCAGACCTTAACCACCCCTCACACACAGGCAGGTGAGTTAGTCATCTACCCTGCGATGAGTACCCCCCATCCTTTTCTTCTAGAGATCCATTGTGCCTTATTTATCATTGTCATCTAGGATTGTTACCTGAATGAAGAGTCATCCTTCCAGCAGTTTGTCTCCAGGGAAACCTGAACACAGTACAAGGAGCTTGCTGAGCCAGGCCACCCCTACTAACCTCCATGGCCACTGGCCCTTAACTTCCCAAGAACTCAAGGGGAAAGCTAGGGCCTCATCATTTCATTTCTGGGCAAGTGTTGGCTTAGCACCCCAAACACAGGAGTATCCAGGCCTGCAGGGAAGCCACACACACAGGGCTCTATGAGGACACCTGGACACTTCTTGCCCCATCCCCCTCCTTGGCCTCTAGGCCTTTTTGTCCCTCATTCCTCTTCACTAGCATGAGCCCTTTGGTTTCCCTTCTTTGAAAGGCCCCCCTTCACCCACCAGCTGCAGCTGCCCAGATGTCTAAGTGTGGCAGGTGCTCTAGAATAAGGGTCATAGGATGTTTGAATGGTGAGAGAAGCTTTTGAGACAATGCGGCCAGGGATCTAAAGGGGCTGCCTGGACGGTGAAGCCAGAGTCTCCTCGTCACGCCTATCTTCCTGGCATGTGTACCAACTCTCTCCATCTTCAGGCACACGCCGTCTGCACCAGGGCCACCCAGGGCACATTCTGACACCGTGCAGACTATGGGGAGGGAGTTCTGAGAAGTTTTAGTTTTGTTTCCACTGCTTTTATGGAAAAAAAACAGGTTTTTTTTTTCTTTCTTGCAAAATATCACATTTTCCCCAATTGAAGGAAAATCAATTTTATTTTGTAATGTGTCTGACTTGTGAAGTTCCGTTGCTGCCCTGCACTTGGCAGCTCCTCAGAGCTAATCCCCGATCTCTTTCTTCTGTGCTGAGCAGTAGCCAGTCCTTCCTGAGCTGACTCGGGGCCACTTGTCTTCATCTCTAAATAAGTAGTGAGTTTGCTTTAATAATGAAACACAGAAAGGACCAAAGACGATGCATTAATCTTGGATTCTCCTTGTTTTATCACCAAGAAAACTGCTGCAGATGGAAAAAGGCAGGAGATCATCGTCCTGGATTCCAAGAGGAGCAATGCTATTAATATCGGTCTGACCGTACTGCCCCCTCCAAGAACGATTAAGATAGCTATTTTGAATTTTGATGAATATGCCTTAAACAAAGAAGGAATTGAGGTAAGAGAAGCTCTATCAAGCATTATTTGTCTTCTGTAATACTTCACATATGTAAAGCATTACTGTGTCCAATATGACTTTCTCTGCAGGGTGGCTTGCCATTTTTCTGTCTCAGCCAGACTCTGAATAATGTTAATAATTCTCATATTTACAAAAAAAAAAAAAAAAAAAAGAACTTCTGGTGGGGTGGGGTTGGGGAAGGCCTCCTTTACCTGTGAAGTTCAGAGATCCTCGCTTGGTTCCTGTACTGACTTCTCTCTCACCACACTGCCTACCTCAACATGGAAGAAGAATGTGATAACCTCCCTAAGAGGCTGGTAGGGCCTTCTTTCACATCATTTCAAACTAAATATGTTTAATGAACAGTTTCAAAAGTAGGGCTTTCAGTGTGTGCTCACGTTCATGTAAATGACTATTTGTCTCTTGGCACTCGTTGGATGTGTAGATACATTTCATTTGATAAACTGAAGAACACAAGTCAACTTAGTCTTTACCACTTGTTCAACTGAATGGCAAAAATGGAGAGAGGTTGGGTGACTTGGCTGTGACGACGTGGATGGTAAGTGGCCTACCTGGAGCCACAGCTCACATGCTCTGCCAGGGTTCGGTGCTCTTCCACTAGGCCACATTCGCCCTTCACCCTGGGCCGGTGCTGGTTTGCAGCAAGTGAAATCTCCTCTCCTAACAATGGAGAAAAAATTAATGGAGCCAATGGCCCAGTCCACAGATTCCTACAGGTGGGCGATTTACCTCGGGGCCCACTGAGTTGGAGTGGGGGTATGAGGACATGCTTTGTGGCATTAGGTGACACCCATACCACCTATTAGCAAGGAGCTCTGGATTCTTTCAATATTCCTCCATAGTTGGGGTTCATTTATACACAGTCTTATTTGAAAGACTTGCAGTGGGGGGAAACCAGTGAGGACGCACTGTAGTGAGGGAGACCAGGCCCTTGACAGAAGAGCTGGACATGAGGAGTGGCCACCTTGCCAGGCTTGCCTCCAGCCCTGAGTGTGGAAAGGAGCAGAGCGGCATGTACGTGGTGGCATTTGAACCCAGCTGGGCAGGTGTGCCTTTGTGCTCTGGAAAGAGGAGGCCTCCCAAAGGAAACACGGTGTTCCCAGAGATTTACACTGGGTCGAGCAGTGTCCTTTCAAAATCCATGCCTACCTGGAACCTCAGAATGTGACCTTATTTGGAAATAGTCTTTGTGGATACTGTAGGTTAAGATTATACTGGATTAAGGTGGGCCCTACTCCCATGATTGATATCCTTATAAGAAGAGGGAAGTTTGGACATAGACACAGAGAGAATGCCACGAGAAGACAGAGAACACATGGAGAGACACGGAGAACAGAATGCCATGTGATGGTGGAGGCAGAGATTGGAGTAATGCCTTTGAAGCCAAGGAACACCAACGGTTGCCTGCAACCACCAGACACTAGGGAGAGGCAAAGAAGGATCCCTAGAGCCTTTAGAGAGAACACTGCCCTGCTGACACCTTGCTATCAGACTTCTAGTCTCTCAAACTGTGAGAGAACAAATTTCTGTTGTTTTAAACCACCCAGTTTGTGGAATTTTGTTACGGCAACCCTAGGAAACTAACACAAGGCCTAACACAAGGGAGAAACACATATACCCTGTTCCAGGAGCAGGTACAAGGAGGGAATTGAATTTCCTTCTGGATGGAG
Source organism: Pteropus medius (assembly GCF_902729225.1). Classification (NCBI taxonomy): domain Eukaryota; kingdom Metazoa; phylum Chordata; class Mammalia; order Chiroptera; family Pteropodidae; genus Pteropus; species Pteropus medius. Next base: position 28,291,233 of record NW_024340849.1, on the reverse strand, counting down.
AAGAAGTTGAGCCCCATGCCACAGGGTTAGGCCAGGCAGCAGAGCAGGTGGATAGCCAGGGAGTGAAGGCACGTGCTTGATAGGGGCATGAGGTATAAAAGAGAGAGCAGATGACAGCAGGTAAATAGAGAGAGGGACATTAAGACAGTTGCCAGACAGCAACAAGGGGTCAGGCCAGGCCTTGGGGTGAGGTAGCCCTACTCTGGGACCCCCAGAGGAACAAGGTGGGCGAAGAGCATTGGCTTGCCATTGGGCAGGTGGGGACTGCCAACCTGGACAAACCAAGTGCAGTGTCTTTCATCTAGGACAAATGGCGTGGTGGGCCCTGACGCACATTGTGGCCATCCTATATGCAAAACAGTGTCTTTTAGAGATTACAAAAGCTTCAGATTTACACAGGGAGAGGCTTCAGATGCAGCCAGAGCCAGCCAGCCTGATTAAAGGAAAAGATGACAACATCCCCTTTTAAAACTATTTGCCCTTCTTGTCCTGAGGACTTGAAAGTCTATCAGGAGAGACTGATTCGTTTGAGTTTTGCCTTTGTTCTTTCCCGAAATGTAGACCTCCTTGGGTGGGGACAGTTTCAGAAACAATAAATTACTTAGATTTTAGAATGAATCAGATTACTTTTTCCTTTTCTGACTGGTATCCAGCTGAACACCTTTTTGATCCAAGAAGGACTAATGATAGCAACAGTAGTGATGATGGATATAGCAACACAAAACCTGACTTTCATAGATTTCTTCCTGTGGGCCAGGCACCAGGTATGTGCTTTACACAGATGCTCATCAGAGCCTTATGAGGTGCATACTGTTGTGTTCCCCATCTTAAGATTAAGAGAGCGAATCCCAATTTTAGTCTGTGCTGTAGTTCATAAACCAGTGAGAGGTCAAGCTGAAATAAGAGCTCTAGAGCCTGCGTCTAAAGTGCAGACCACAGGCCTTGGGGATGGCTGGCCCAGGAGGCCCATGTGTGCCAGAAAGAGTAAGAGGGAGTCTGAAAGGGGAGCGGGAAGATGCATGAGGCAGCGCAGTCCACTGCACAGTGCTGCCAACGGTTCTCCACCAGGAGCAGCCGACGTATGGAATGATATAAAGAGGACACCACGTAGAAAACCCTGCTAAGCCCTGAGAGTTTATTATATCACGAGTCCTCGGTAAATCCACATTCGTCACAACACATGGAGTTACACATTTTTATCACCGTTCTCATCTAAAGCAGGGTTTCTCGACGGCGGCACTACTGACATTCTAGGATGGACAGTTCTTTATTGTGGGAGCCGACCCGTACATTGCAGGGTGTTTAGCATCATCCCTGGCCTCTAGCCCCAAGCTGCCAGTAGTACCACCCCAGTGATGACAACCAAAAATGTCTCTGGGGACAAAATCGCCCTGAGTGAGAACTACGGATTTAAAGGCTGCCCGTGTGAATCCAGAAACTGTATATATTTTTGAACTCATTAGTCATGGCTGAAAAGAGTCCAGTGGACACCAGTCCTCTTGAAAAACATGGAATCCAAGCATTCTCAGCCATTACTTGCTGTCTCTGGCCACTGACCTCAGGGCCCCAAGGGGCATGCATGGCCTGCATCTGTGTGCTGAACCAGTGACACAGAGCTTATTCTCTAGGCTTGTTGTTCAAGAGTTAAGTCAGGACCGAGAAGAGATGGAAGCTGTGTCCTTACAGATCTTTGCTAATAAGATTTCTAGCTTGTGCACAGAAGGCCTTTTGCCAAAATGTCTGCTTCTCGAATGCAGGCTCTGTAGCATGGCACCACAGCCTAATAGGGCCATTTGAAACCTCCGTGTACCTAAATGTGATTAAGATATATTAAATGATGTCCTGTGGCTTTGCTTAGCAACCCAATGTTATGTATCCGGTTTGTCAGGTAACCTGAGAGAGTAGTTAACTAACTTCATTAAGGAAGTCATTTTCATAAGAAGATTAAATATTATAACATTATTCTGGGGACATTTCTAAGGAGTGGTAATGATATTTCCCCAAGAAACATGTCATTAAGGTATCACATATGGAAGTATGAAGAGTTTTCCTCTTTTCTTTTTTTTTTTGCTTTTCTAAGTTTTATAAAGTCTGTGTCTACTCAGAGAGTAGCACAATTGAATGGTCCCAAATGACATTTAACTTGGCACAGCTGACTGCTAGTCTTGTCATCATACTAGAAACAGAAGTTCCCTTTGGCCACAAGTACAAAACTACAGCAACTTTTCAAACACTCTGTGTTCTGCAGCCCCCATCCACAGATGCCCAAGTAGGTGCTGGACACACACACATGAGCCTGGGCACAGGCACCACAGTCAGCGGTGCCAGGGAACCAGAATGTCCTGATGGTCAGGGGCCTTAGCCATAGTTGAATTGCCATGAACTATGAAGCTGATTCTGGGAAATTGGGAATAACCCAATCAATGGGTCACCAGCGTTGCCTTGGTTGACCCAAGCTAGCTTCAGGCAAATCGCTTCATCTGCAAGTTTGATGCAATAATTTGTGCTTCACGTGCCTCACTGAGTAGTCACAAGAATAAGAAAAGATACTACCAAGACCCCTTGAGAAGTTAAAAAAAAAGTTCCCTCCATATTTGTGAGAACATGAATAGAAAGCCATTGTCTCATGAGAATATGCAAGTTGTATACAAACCGGGGTCAGTTCTAAGGGCTTCAGCTTTTTGCTGTTGTCACCAGAATCCTCGTGCTGGATTCTCATCCAGAGCTGTAGCCAGGGTTCTGTTCAAAACTCAAAAAGTAAAATAATCACTCATTATGGTCTCATCTGCAGGTGAATGAGATGGCCAAACCCAAAAGCATTTGGGTCCATAAAAAATGAGACTTATGCATTTTTCTCTGAAAAATGGCCTTCAGATACAAAAGCAAATATGCTTAAAGTTGTGCTAGATAAACACTGTCTGGGAGAAAGTGAAAAAAAAAAAACACTGAGATTATTGCATAGTGGTCTTGTTTGATATTTTTCTCTCTGTGGAAAAATAGCGATCATGAAATCATCAATAAATCTACCAACAGGGTAGAAGAGCAAATTAGAGGTTTTGTCTCATACTCATTCTCTTTCATCTGCTCATAGAAAAAAGGGCCATCACCTATCTCATAGGAGATAGCTTTGACCTGCTGGCCCACTGTCTTACGGCTATTTTATTGTCAGTGATGTTTTAAAAAAAAATAAAATAAACTGACAGATGGCAACCTCATAAATCTTCAACAGTGAACAAATGGTTTATATTAGTCAGAGAAGTGAAAAACAAAAGTAAGAGTGTTTGATTACTTTCCCAAAGGAAAAAAGCAACTAAAATCATCTCAGGAAAATGCCTTCTGAAGAAAGAAAAGCATTGACAATTTTTTGTTTTGGAATTCTTGTATATGTGTAAAACAATTTGAGCACGAAAAAAATTAAAATACAAACTTTAGCTAAGTGTTTATTTTGAAAACTAGTTGAGTTCAAATCCTGGGTGCTTTTAAAGACGTGACATCTGCTTGGATTGCTTTGTTTATTTTTTAATACCATCTGTGTGGACAGGTAGGATCAATAGCATGAGCCTGTGGGAGAGCAGGGAGCATTGTTACTGAACACTCCCATTCTCTCCCATTCCAGCCATATAATCTTGATATCTGGGGCTATGATGAAGAGAATGTTGGAAAAGGAGGTATCTGAGGGCTCACCTTCTATGGCCTGACCCCGAATGAGGCACAGAACACATACCTCCAATGTAGTTTGGCATTGCCGTCTTCTGATAAACGACCAAGACAGTCCTCCTTGATGACACCCTCATCAAACCCAGAGGACTGCCCTACCCAGATATGTCCTGAGGCACAAGCCTGTGGACACCTGCGTGTTTGCTGATTATGGTGTCAGGGGTCCAGTTGTTTATTCTGTTATTTATTATTATTATTATTATTATTATTAATTTGCATTCATCTAGAGTAAGATGGACCTTTTCAGTGTATAGTTCTATGAGTTTTAAAATATGTATAAATCTATACAATGACAACTACAGTCCCATCTCCCAAAATATTGTGCACTTGTGCTGTCCCCTTTCTAGTCGCACCTTCAGCCCACCTCTGGACTCTGGTAACCACTGATCTATTCTAATCACTATGGTTTTGTATTTTGGAGCATGTCACATAAATTAATCATTCAGAGAGTAACCTTTTGAGACTGGCTTCTTTCGTTCAGTGTGGCTGGTGCCTTTGAGATTCATCCCAGGTATGCTATGTACCTATAGTTTGTCCCTTTTTATTGCTGAGTACTCTTGCATTATAGGGATATGCCATTGTTTGTCTACACACCTGTTGAAGGATATTTAGCTTGGTCTGGTTTTTCGCAATTGTGAATAAAGCTTCTACAAGTATTGTACAAGTTTTTGTGTGAACGTAAGTTTTAATTTTTTCTAGGGTAAATACCTACAGTTGGAATTGCTGTGTCACGTGAAAACTCTGTGTTTAACCTTTTGAGGAACTGTAACTTGTCTTTCATTCTCTTAATAGTGTCTTTCGTAGAGAAAAAGTTTTTAATTTGGATGAAGTTCAATTGATCAGCCTGTTCCTTTTTGGTATCATGTCTAAGAGTTCGTTGCCTTACATGAGTCACAAAGATTTTTTCCTATGTTTCTTTCTAAAAGTTTTGTAGTGTTACCTTTTACTTTTAGATCTGTGATTTCTTTTGAGTTAATTGATGTGTAAAGTATAAAGTTTGAGGTTCTTTTTTTTTTTTTTTTTTTTTTTGCATAAGGATTCCAGCTGTTCCAATACCATTTGTTGGAAATATTTTTTTCTCCATTGAACTGCCTTTGCATCTTAGTCAAAATCACTGGACCATATTTGTATAATTTATTTTCGGACTACCCATTTTGTCTCATTGATCTGTGGTCTATCCTGTTGCTCATACTGTCTTATTACTATAGCTTGATAATAAATTTTAAAGTCAGGTGATATGAATCCTCCAAGGTTGTTCCTTTTAAAATTGTTTTGGTTGATCTGCCTTTACATATAACTTTTAGAATCAGCTTCTCTGTAGCTACACACACACACACACACACACACACACGCACAATTATGCTGGTATTTTGATTGTAATTGAGTTAAATTTTAGACCAATTTGAGGAAAATTAATATGTAACTCTGTTGAGTCTTTCAGTCTATAAACACGGTATATATCCCATTTATTTAGATCTTCTTTGATTGCTTTCATCAACATTTTCTACTTTCCAGGATGCAGATCCTTCACATGATTTGTTAGATTTAAACCTATGTATTTCAATGTAAATAGCATTTTTCTTAAATTTCAGTTTGTGGTTGTTTATTATCATTACATAGCAATAAGATAGATTATTCTGTGTCTTTACCTTATATCATGCAACATTATTAAACTCACTGTTTTATAGACTTTTTGTAGATCCCTGACAATTCTCTATGTATACAATTATGCCATCTGCAATAAGAAGAGTTTTAATTTTTTAAAAATCTGTATGGGTATATATCTATATATCTATATCTATACCTATATCTATATCTATACCTCCTATCTTGTTCCCAGTCTTAGAGGAAAAGCATTCAGTCTGTCACTACTAAGCATGATGTGAGCTGTAGATTTTTTATAAATATCACTTATCAGTATTGGGAAATTCCTTTCACTGCTGGGTTGCTGAGAGTATTTTTTTCATCATGAATGGATATTGAATTTTATCACAGATTTTTTTGCATCAATTGAAATGATTATGTGAATTTTCTTGTTCAGACTTAATCTGATAGATTAATTGCATCGATTGATTTTTGCGTATTGAACCAGCCTCGTGGTTATTATTTCTATCATATTGCTATGTAAAATATAGCAACATGTTTATATCTCTTAATATATTGACATTCATTTATATATTTTAAAATATTTTGTTAAGGATTTCACATTTAGATTCATCAAGGATCTTGGTCTGTAGCTTTCTTTTCATGTACTATCTTTGTTTAATTTTTGTATCAGCGTAATTCTGGTTTCACATAAAGAATTGAAAACTATCCCTCACCTGTTTGGGTTCAGGCCACAGGTTCTGACCTTGTGGACAGTGGTTCCATCATCAACTCAGTTTTCAAAGTTTTCAAAGACTCATTCAAGTCTCCAACTCTTTGATGTGCTATTTAAGGTCACATTCACATGAGAACCACTCAGAGGTGAGCCCAGAAATTCTTAAACAACTTTATACACTTGCTTTGCCAGGCTCTTCATTTTCTATGACCTCTCCAATACTTTCCAGTTCCCTGAGGCCTTCTGTTTTGGTCTTGCAGCTGAAAGCTGGGGTTTCCGTTACCTCATCTTTCCATCCACTTTCTGTGACTGTGCCCATGTCTGGGGTCAAGCTGAGGGAAGACAGAGAAGAAAAGCAGAAGAGATTTTCCCCACCTTCTTGGGACCATAGCATCACTAATTGGAGAGGAAAATTTCCTCCCTCAGAGTTTTAGGTCCCTCCCAGCCCCTGTGGCCACTGCTGTCACTGCTAGGAGATCCTTTCCATGCCTAGAGTCAGGATTGGAAGGTTCCATTTGAGTTCTCTCTGTCTGCACCTGATACCCTCTTCCCAGCTTCAGGCTACACTGAGTCCAGGCTGGGGAAGGCCAGAGGGAAAGTGGTCAGCTCATTACTAGTACAGCTGAATTTCCAATTCTGGTCTTCTTCCCCCATTTACCTGCCAATATTTATTTTTTAAGTCTTCAAATAGCTGTTCTCTGCAGGATGTTCAGGCTGTATAGTTGCATTCAGTGGGGCAGACAGGGTGGAGTGTACCTACTCCATCTTACCCAGAACCAGAACTCCTTCCCACTTGTTATCCGGGTGATTGCTATTGTAGAGCAGTGACCAAGGTCAGTTAGAATTAAAGAATTAACACGTTACAAGAAAGTATGGCACAAAGTGTGTTTCTTTGCTTTGATGCTAGAGAAGGAGAAATGAGGAAAAATAATGACATTGTAACTTCATATTATATGTGATGTGTCACATGATGGGAATATTTACTTTTTTTTTCAAATGTAATCACTAAGGAATTTGAATCTGTAAGAATCATAATTCTTCTGACGCCTTTTTGCTTCCTCTGCCTTCCACAATTCATTTTAACCAGAAGCAAATACAAGCAAAATGATATACTTTATTCATTAGTAGGTGGATATTGCTCTTTGTAAATAGCATCATCGTTTTTCCTCCATCAGACTTAAGTTTGATCTTATTTAAAGTGTTTTCATTTCTACATAAAATGTTAAAGGTGGTTCAAATATTTAAAATGATTAAAATTATATGTCTCACATACAAGTCAATCTGAATCCTTTGAAAATGATTTATTTTTGTAAGTTTTAAAATGAATCCATAAGAAGTACTAGAAAGCATATATTGCTGATATGTTTTACTCTATTTCCTGGGGAACAGGGAGTTGTTTTCTAACCTTCCATCTTATTCTTTCACCTTTCTTTCCCTTCCATCCCCATTTCTTGCTGAGAATGTCCTTCATGTATAAGACCTAGAAAATTTTGGGCAAGTTGCTTATGAAACATATTAAAGGAGAGAGAGGAAGAGAGGGAAATTTAAAACAAATTAATGTAAATTTAGATGCTATTCGGGCTTTCCCTCTCTAAGCGTATTTGATTTATAACAATGCAACACCTGTATATGATAACTCTGACAAGAGAATTATCTTTACTACCTGGTTGGAAAATTATAATATGATGTGGAAACATCGAAGGGATGAGATAGGTTCTATTACTAAGAGGGAGTATCTACTGTGTCATCCCATCTTTCCAGAAAATTCTAACAATGATTCCCACTGAAGAAGAGAAGCAGAAAATCCAGGAAGCTCAGCTGGCCAACCCGGAGGTGCCACTGGGCAGTGCAGAGCAGTTTCTCCTTACACTGTCGTCCATCAGCGAGCTGTCGGCTCGGCTCCACCTCTGGGCATTCAAAATGGATTACGAAACTACGGAAAAGGTAATCCCTTGGGAGGCAGCCAGCGGGTCCCACATCCCCAGGGTTGAGAAAGTCAGGGTGTGTGTGTGTGTGTGTTTTTTTTATCGGTGAAGGTGGTAAAGTGTCATTTTTGAGAGAGGGTTTGAGTTGATTATGATGAGGTCGTGTCTATACAAAGGGATCAGCAGCCTGCCAGTGAGGGGTTATTCTGAAGTGTCTGCCTGGCACCAGCCACAGACACTTGATTGTAGGTACCAGATGACTGGTTAAAAAAAAAAAAAGAAAACAATTTTTTTTCAGACTCTGTATGCTCATTGTAGAAAATTTGGAAAATATAGTAAAGCACAATATGGAAAGTGATCTGTAATCTACCCACTTGATGATAATCATCCACACTGCTGTTAACTATAGAAATTAGCAAGTCATTGGGTCCCTTTGAGAGCATATATCAGATGAAACAGATTTAAGAAGTTGAGAGGGGAATAGGAAGAAAGGATCTTGACAGCAAAGGCATGGGGAGACTCATCTTGAGTAGAAAGCAGAAGATGCAGGCATCCTCTCTGGCCTGGGGCAATGTGAGTATTTTTGCTGGCTGAGCAGAAGGAACCAGTGGAGTGGAAAAGGAAAGGGTGGACAGTGAGCTGGAGGTGAATGTAATTGAGAGGAAGGGCCCAGAGGAGACAGAGTCAAAGCATAGGTGGAGAGGCTGGGTGGCCTTCCTTTTTCTGCAAAGGAAGGAGCACAGTCCTATACTGAGGGTCACATAGGTGGCAGTAGGTTTGGGGGTCTTCAGGAGGAATCTGCAGTATTCAAATTCATCTGGGAATCAAGTAGGGCTGAAGAAACCTAGCACTACTATGGTAACTTAGCACAGCTTTGTCACAAGACCAGAGTGATTTAGGTGACTTTCTCTAGCAAAGTGAGGTAACTCATGGAGAAAACATAATTGGGTCAGCTTTGGTTGGAGATATATAGGGCAGAAGTTAGGCCAGAGAGAATGAAACCGAACTATCTAGCTTTGGGATACAGGCTAGAGATGAGGCTCAGTAAGAACATGGGAGTGGGGGTTGGTCACACAGTGACGGTTGAGAGGGACTAAGGCCATGAGGCTACAGGGCAGGCTACAAGTCTGAGAGAGTACAAGTTACAAAATTAATGGAAGTAAAGAGGATGGCGGCCTTCTAGAAAGTAACCTAGGCTAAGAGGTGACAAGCCATAGCATGTCTAGAAGGGAAGTAAGAGACTTGGGTGGTCTAGGGACAGTGAGGCCACAGTTTCCGGTGCTATCTGCCTGGTAGGAGAAAGGCAAAGAAGACTGTGGTCCAGATTCTGAAGGAACATGTGAGGGAGGAGTGTCATAGAAGTCAGTGATGCTGAGAAGAGAGAAGGAGAGGAGGGTGTGACCTAAAGGTCCTGCTTGTGCTTGGAGGATGGGCAGGAACAGGGGGAAGAGCATTTGTCACCTCAGCACAAGCTCCTGTTAGCCATAGGTACCCATCTGGCCTCCACTGGGGAGATTTGGGTGGCAAGACTTTCTTCCTGATGACTTTTGGCATCTTTCCATAAGAAGGAGCATGTGCCTATCACATAAGATTGCCTTACAGTAAAGAGAACTCCAAAGTACTATTATTATTTTGTACAAAAATTAAAGAGAACAAAAGAAAGGCAAAATTTACATGCTTTTTCATCTTCTTCCAACTTTTTTTCATTGAAAGGAAGTGGCAGAGCCACTTTTGGACCTGAAGGAAGGAATAGACCAATTGGAGAACAATAAAACCTTGGGCTTCATCCTGTCTACACTCTTAGCCATTGGGAACTTTCTAAATGGAACTAATGTAAGTCTTTCACATGCCTTATCCTCCTACCTCCCTTGTCACAAAATTCCTGCCCTTCACGTGCCAGTGGAAGTCATACCTCTGGTCCTCCAAAGCACAATTGACAAATAACTTTTGTATTTTCATGCCGAAGATCTAGAAAAAATTTTGTCCTTAAAATATCAGAGCCTATTTATTTGAACCTGTATCTTGCTATAAATAAGAAAACTAGAAAAATACAATATTCCTTTAAAGCTTGGCTATTCTCAAAATTGACATTGGAGCTATTTTCTTCTAAGCTGGTTGTTGTTGTTTTGTCTGATGTATATAAATACAAGCACTTGTTTTTGTCATTCAAATATCTGTGCTTATATGTATTAAAAACAAACTTTTTAAAAAAATTGGCCTATTTTTGGCCAGTAAGTAAAATGGCAGTAGGGCAAAGGGAGAAAAAAGTCGTAGATATCCAGATGGCAGAGACCCAGCCTCACGGAACCTTGATTTAGAGGTAGAGCCCTGGGAGACCCTGTGGCTGATGGTCTTGGTGGGAAAGAGCTGGAGGCTCATTTCATTCTCAGTGCGGCTAGTCCATGTGTGATCAGCTACAAATGATAGATCACGTGGCCTGAGACGTTTCAGTCACAGAGGACCTAAATATTGGGCTTCTCCAACAGGGCATTGATTCTAACCATTTGTGCCTTTATAAGAGTCTGTGTAAAACTTGATCTTCCTGCCTTTTATTTAATGTTCACCTAACAGGCCAAAGCATTTGAGTTAAGCTACCTCGAGAAGGTTCCAGAAGTCAAAGACACCGTACACAAGCAGTCTCTTCTCCATCACGTGTGTACCATGGTGGTGGAAAACTTCCCAGACAGCTCCGATCTGTACTCAGAGATTGGGGCCGTCACCAGGTCAGCCAAGGTATGTGTTGTGGACACAGAGTAGTGGCTATGCCTTTCTCTCAGGTGTTGGGTCTCTGTCAGTCATCTCTGCAGTGCACAGGTTCTAGTAAGTAAAATGCCTAGGTGCTGCCTGCATCCCCTGCTCTAGAGTTTGAGAATATGACTCTTCTCGTGCCTTTTCTAATGGACTTTTAAGATCATTTTCCCATCTCTGGTTCTCCATCAGATTCTTTCCTACTGAGGTATGAAAGGCAAGCCTGTCGTCCCAGGCCTAACCCCTGCGTCCACTGTAGAGCAGTATTACTTACCAGGCCAGATTCTGCAGAGTGTTAAAACTCCCCAGCTTGTTTTAGGTGGGCAAAAATGTCAAAAAGATGCCATCTGGCTCCTCCTAACACTTCCATAGGACCTTATGGTAAGGTGTCAAACAGGGAAACAGCATGCCTGGTCCCCTGCACCCCACAGATCGGCCACCCCTGTGATCTTACACAGAGGGAATAGTGTGGCTGCTCAGCTGCAAGCTCTTAAACTTACTGCATTAAAATCTTCATGAACTTATAATTTATTAGAAAAGAGACAGTTGCAATAGCTGGACAGCCAGCTGCCACATGGCAGGAGTATCACTGAGGCTGAACAACTCCAGAGAAATCCCCAAAACAGCAGAACTGGGAGATGTGAGGACCTTGGGAATGACAGGAGCCTCATGGGGAAGAGTTGAACAGGGCCCAGGAGCCAGGCCAATATGGTGGGCACTCCTGGAAACACAACCTGGGCTAAGGAGCTGAAAGCAGAATGACCTTTAGCTCTGGGATACATTAGAATCTGGTATGAGAAGAAGAGAGAGTGATGGGCAGAAGGGGGAGGAACGGGGAAGAAGCTTTGCTAAGCTCCCTCCATGGAGCTCTCCCTCTCTCTCCCTTCTCCCACAGAACTGACCTGTAGGGACCCTGAAGCTGGGACCCTTCTTCACTTGCCTCAGGAACAATAGACTGGCAGCTGTCAGGTACAAGGAGCAGGTGGCCCCTGAGGCAGCCTGACAGTAGATCTGCCCTGAGGCAGAAGGAGGCATAGCCAGCGATCCCCCAGTTCAGGGGGCTGACAAAGGGCTTCTTAGAAAATTGCCTCTATTTCACAGGCACCATTACCATGTTTACTCCATGCCAGGCACTATTATGAAGTATTTACAAATATTACTTCAGTATCCTAACCAAGGCAAAAAGCCCTGGGTCCTCCAATTGCTGCCCTGACACCCACCATGAGCACCTTCTCAGAAGACAGCTTGTTAGGAATAGCTGTATTTGAGACAAAATCTGCCTGGCCATCTAGATTCATCTTGGTCCTATTTCCAGAACCACCCAGAACAAATCGGTTCCTTTTTTACATGTGGTCCGTTGTTCTTTCCCAAGGCCTTCCCCTGAGCAGAGCCTGCTTGTGACCAAAGTAGCCCTGGCCTAGAAGTCCTGACACCAAGCTGGCCTCCAATGATTGCCACAAGCAACCCCTCAGTATCAGATTTTTCCCAAAAGATGTTTAGTTATGATTATTAATTAATAACTAAATAACTTATCCTTGCCTGAAGTTTGGCTACATAAGCCAAAACTGCAGAAAGCTTTGGTAATTACTAAAGGTGATGACTGACCCAGGTCCCTGTGACTTGCAATAAGAGGTCAAGAGGGCACCTACCAGCACTTCTCAGCCTTTACTTCCAAAGCCTTTTTGGGCACTGAGGGGCCCCTCTGTGTAGACAGGCTCAAAATAAGCTTCAGGAACCCCCAACCCTAGCTGCATTTATTCTATACCCTGGTGCGTCACGCTTTGGGCCTCACGACAGCAACTCCCAAGGGGCAGGTTGCTCTGGCATGTGCAGGAGAGCTGTGTCCCTGAGTTATCCCACAGTATCCCAGACTGGCTTGGTAGGACTTGACTTTGCTTCATAGCATAGCTCATGTGTCTTCCTATACATAGAAAGTGGCCCATTTGGAGCCATCCTCAGGAGAGGACTTCCTGGCAAGGAGTTCCTTCTCACAACAGAAGGCCAGGACAGCTCTCTCCCTGGGGTGGAATTTTTAGGGGCAAACTTAGGCTTAGGGCATGATGATTGAGAACTTATACTCTGGAGCCAGAGATTTGGGTTCACATCCCAGTTCTACCACTTACCGGCTGTGTGGCCTCTCACAAGTTACTCAACCTCTCTGTGCATCAGTTTCTCCCCTATGAAGGAGAGCTAGTAACAGAATCTGAGGGCCTGAAGTAATTGTGAAGACTCAGATCATGTGTGCCAGCTGCGCCAGCCCAGGCGCGCAGCCAGCCGAGGTAGCCTTCCAAACCTCCTCAAAAGACACTGCTTGAAGCTCAACCTTCACACTGCTTTTCATCAGAAGGCTTCCTGCCTGGCTTCCACTGGCAGTGAGGTTATTTTCTTCTGCCACCACCTTAAGGGCTCACGACGGACTCTTTTCCCTGAAAAACTATCTCTCACATTTGTGTCTGCTGCCTGCTCTGCTTACTGCAGTGCTGGGCAAGCATCACCTAGTTATACAGCACAGAGCTACTCAGTGCTTGTCTGAGCTGAACTAAAGTTATTTTATTGTGGATCAAGAGACCTGCCAGATGCAAATGAGGATAGATCCAGAAATTTATGGTCAGACTTATTACAATTGGCTTAAAACTAACACTTAGGCCTCCTCGATATTACTTGCCAATCTCAGGTCATCTGGAGTCTTTTCTAGACTTAATTCTTTGAATTACTCAGTTCTTCTTTTCTAAATCTGCATATTTTTTTCCTTTCAGATGAATGCCAGGTTTTTTTCTCAGCTCCACCATATCATAATGAAGTGAAGCCTTGCTGGGTCTAGATGGACCCAGAAATTTTTCGATTTCAGGAAGTCATTTTTCTCCCTTTCTTACCTGAATCTTAGGACTCTACCTAAACCTGCCTTCTGTTTTAAGCTCTTCAGCACCCAAGAAATCCAGGGCATATGATGGCACCTCCTTAGGCATCCCCTGTGCTCAGCACATCTTCATCCTGTCTGGTGACAGATTGTCTCCCACAAGCAGCCTTCGTTGATGTGGTCTGCTCTGATGTCTTTTGGAGGGTGGGGTTGGAGTTCTCAGGCCACTCTAGCACGTCCCCTAGGGCACTCACATCTAGATCCCGCTCTCATGACCACCGTCATTGGCATCTAAGCAATCGTGGTTCACGTCTGTGCATCTTCTTTCTCCTGACTTTGCTTGGCTGACTCTTGTCCTTTCCCACATCTCTCACTCCACATCTACTTCTGTCCCCTCAGTCCCCTCTCTTCAGCTCACCCATTTATCTATTTCTTCCTCCCCTCCTAAGCTTCTCAGTTTCTTTCCTCCGTCCCACATGTCCCTCCATTAAATGCCCTCAAGTGCATTTTTTCATCACTAACTCTGATTCACATGATTTCTTGTCTAGAAATCTTATAAAAGCATCACTTTGGAAAGCCTCACTCATCTCATCACTTCAGTCAATCCAGACTGTTCTCACTTCCCTGAAGAGCACAGTGAGTGTGCTCTCTCACATCTGTTCCTTGCACGTGTGACTTGCATCTCTGCTGGCAAGACCACATACCACACACACGTGCACAAGCCGGTTGGATTCTGTATATCCTCAGTGTTTGCTGATCACTTGTCTGTACAATGAGCCTCTTTGGTCCCATTCAGCATTTGTCTTCGTGTTCTTAGTGCCTGGTGTGGGGACTGGCATACACCAGTTTTTCCATGAGTGTTGTTTGACTGAGTGAATAGGTGAATAAATAAAATAATTCATCACGCAGTGTAGAAGAGATCATTGTGATGAAAAGCTGGCTGCTCCTTAGCTGGCCCCAGCATATCAGAGCTACCCATGCATGACTATGGTGCATTCCTCCAACCTTGAGTGAAATATCATCTCTGAAGAACAAGAGTCCTCTGAAAATTTTTATGAGACATCTGCTTAGTTCATCTTGTACTAGGGTTCCTTGATATCATGTTTTAATTTAGTTTCCAAAGACTTTTCTAAGATTTCTTCCCAAATATGGCAAAAAAAAGGGGGGGTGACACTTGCATGGGGTTCATTTGAAGAAGTTTATCACTAAATAATGTGATATTGAGATAATGACAGATACACATGTGGATAATTTTTAGGCCATAAATATGTTTGCATTTCAAGACGTAAATTTGGTTTTGATGTTTATTTCTTCCCAGAGGCAGTTCAGTTTCCTGGTTCAGGTTGGGGTCCGGTCGTTTCTTTAGAGAAAACTTTGCAATGTTCTCTGTCTGATTTTCAGGTTGACTTTGATCAACTTCAGGATAATTTATGTCAGATGGAGAGAAGATGCAAAGCTTCATGGGATCACCTCAAGGCAATTGCCAAACATGAAATGAAACCAGTTTTAAAACAACGAATGTCAGAGTTCCTTAAAGACTGTGCAGAGCGAATTATAATTTTAAAGATTGTCCATAGAAGAATAATTAACAGGTAAGTGGATCAAGGAACATATGGAAATGCCAGTAATATCACATGTTGAAAATATTCTGCAAACCAAGATCTGAAGATTTAAATTTACAAAATTGTACTGTAAATTCTCGGTACCTAACAAGTGCACCTTTGATGCACATGTCTGTTCATAGGTATTTAATTTTCTTACACACACGGAGAAATAATATAATGACATTGAATCTTGAGGTCAGAAGAATCTCAGAGCTGTTATTCAAAAATCCTCCTCTATCAAGAATTGCATCTGTAACATCTTTGACAAATTGACCCCTGCATTTCTGTATCTGTTTTGACAGTTCTGCGTATTCACACATCTTTGTAAGGAAGCTCAACTTATTAGGAAAGTTCCTTTTATATATGATCCACAGTCTGCCCTCCAAGAAGACTTCCACTCACTGATTCTCCAGTGACTGCAGTGTGCTGCAGCCTGCCTCGGTAAAGCTTGGGCCCCATAGGTGCCATTCTCTAGACCAGTCTTCCTCAGAGTCACAGGATTCAAGAGGACCCTGAGAGACACAGCAGTGATGTTCAGGCCTTGCCTGCTGACAAGGAGGCTGGCTGGGGTCTAGGACGGCCCCATGGCTGTCCAGGGCTATCGCGCCTGTGAGTGGAGGCAGCACCAGGACTAGAGGCCGAGTCTTTCAGTGTCCCAGGCCAGGGCATTTGCCTACTACGCACCATCGCTTTCTTTGTCTTTGCTTCGTCACAGGACGTAGTTGTAAGTCCCTCACCTGGCTTCCAGGGTCTGAGGGCTCTGTTCTGGGCCTTATACCTTGGGGAGCAAATGTGCAGCTCTGCACACCTGCAGGCTGTGGCCAGCCTGGAGCAGGAGCTCTGGTGGCGGGCCCACTGTAGTTCTGTTAAGGGCACCCTCCCTTGGGACCATCTAAACCACAGGCCTTTCGCAGGGGTCTGCTCCTCCCCGGCCTGTGCTTGAGCACTTCGCTATTATTATTATTTTTTTAATGGGTGTGTGATATTTTTATTTATCTCTGTACTTTTCATATTTTTAAATTTTTGTCTCTTTTCCCTTCCTCCTTTCCCCTTCTCTCCGTGTTTTCTTACTTCACCTTCCTTGAAGCCATACAGAATTATTTTTTCAATATTACATACATATTATGTTCATTTCAGGTGTATAATATAGTGATTAGACATTTATGTGCCTTACAAAGTGATCACCCCAGTAAGTTGACTTCCCTTCTGATACCACACAGTTATTACAATATTGTTGCCTATATTCCCAATGCTATAACTTATATCCCTGTGACTGTTTCTAAAAACTTGATTATTTTGTCTGCATGCGAGCCCTCTCCCAGCTTGTCATTAGCCACTTCTATAATAGTACTTTCTGGGTCTTGATCCAGACTGTTGGGGGCAGGAGGGGTGCAGTGGGAGTGAACAGGAATAGGAACAGAAGCTTGCCTCCAAGTTGACAACTATCTACTACTTTTGGAATTCAGTTGTTCAACTCTAAATCCCCTCACTCTACTCCATCTAGACCTCACAGCTGCCCTTTGGGTGGGAGGACCTTATCAGAGATTTTGTCAGATTTCTCACTGAAATCAAAGTACACTATGCTTTAAACATGGTTAAAAATGGGAGGCAGGGAATGTAAGCTGCTTTGGCCCTCCATTGCTTTGTGTGATACAAACAATTTCCCACTTAAAACTAGTCAAATAAACAAATAGTTTCCATTTGGAATGTCATAAAATTGGAGCAATTTTATGAAAGTCTTGTAAAGCTGTTATGCCTGGTCACATTAACCATTTATCCTGAATAGTTAGAAACTCAGCGATACTTCATTTTTTAAGCTATAGTGTGTGTGTGTGTGTGTGTGTGTGTGTGTGTGTGTGTGTGTGTGTGTGTGTGTGTGTGACATTTAGTGCGTATATTGAGTGTTCTGGTTGTCCTGTCCTCCCTGAGAAGCTGGTTACCTGGATGATGGTTGTTCTCGTGTGCCCTGGGCTCTGTCTACTCACTATTGGGCATCCCACTGGGGATGACCAGCATCAGCCAGGAATTCATTATAGTTATGGTGGGAGGTAAAAGGGGCATGGCTGGGGATTGGGGGTTGGTTCAGCTAGTTTCCTAGCCACAGCATCTAAATCATAGAAGCCTGGGTTCACGTGAAGTCATTAGCAAGAGCCCACATTAGAACTGATTAAAGCAGGACTGTCTTGTTGGAGTGGAGATGGGGGACTCGTAGCACCAATGGCTGTACTTCTTCTTTTCCTCCCCACCACCACCATTCCCAGGAGCATAGCCTACAACTGCTGTGATCTAACATATTCCCTTTATACTTTGGAAAACTGAGACCCAGAAAAGAGTAGCACTCTAGTTAGGGTCAGACAGTGGATCACAGGTGGAATTGTCCACGGCATGCAGATCAGCCTAAATATACAATTTCAGATCAGAAAATTACAAGAAGCTAGACCTTCATCTCAGAGTGTAAAGACGACTGTATCCTAGGGATTAATTTAAACATCCATGGGTAGCAAAGCTGCATATTTATTCTCATGACACTCAGATGTGCAGAGAAAATGACTTTTCTTTATTTCACTATTTACTTCATTTCCTTAATGAGGTAGCAGTCAGCTAATCTAGCCAATCATGTAAACAACTAAACATTTAGTCTCCTGAATGTTTGGTCTTCAAGAGTTCGACTCTTCCTTGATACTCCTCTCAGAACTAACTTAGGGTGGTGGGTGTGGGGGGACTGGTCCCACCCAGCCTCTGCTGATCCCTCCTGCTTGATTGGCCGCTGAAGGGAAAAGTCATCAAGTCTTCCCCTCTGCTGCACCCATCCCCCCAGACCCTGCAGCTCTCCATTCAGCACCTTCATGTTCCCCAGAGTCCCTTGTACACCACATAGGATCCCACAGGGGCTGGTCAGTCCAGCCAGGCCACCTTGCTTCCTCACCTCACTGAGCTGCCAATTGTTCCATTTTGACCTGGAGCCGCTCTGTCCCTCCCGATGGCAGGGGAGTCCCTCTTCCCTCAGCATCTGCTTTGGCTCTCAACAGACCTCTCTCCACTCCATGGCTTTCTTGGGGAGAGGCGATGAGGCCACACATCTTGCCACCCACCCCTCTGCTTCCCTCAGTCATAGAGCCCAGGGGCTGGTGTTCCACCTCCCTTTCTTGTCTGATGGACTGTCCCTTAGTAACTCCAGTGAGCCCCCTCTTGATAAAGGAGCACATAAAAGAACTTAGACAATGCACTTTAGGCAAAACTTGGCTTTCAAAACTGTTGCCTGGCTAAGAAAACCTTGTTCTGGATGTCCTAACCTGTATGTTAACCTTTCCTTTTCTGGTGACACACTCATAGCCTAATCCCACTCTATGGATATGTAGACCCACTCACTTATTCCTATAGATTCATTAGGTTGTAGTTACACCGTGGCAGACACTGCGTAGGAGAGAGGGGACCAGGTGAGAGGTGGGGAGAAAGGCCTTCCTGGAAGGCATAGAGAACTACAGCATTTCAGGGGGAGATACAGGGGTAGAGACACATGAACACACACACTGGTTTCCCAGCACTCCAAAATCCACTCCTCTTCTTGGGCCAGACACCCCACTCAGTGGCACACATGGGGAAAAGGAGGGATAATGGAACAGATCAAAGAAAGAAGTTTGGTTTGTACCTCAGGATACTGATGAGGGAAACCAGCCCTCCATAATCATAAGACCTTCCTGTCACATGTTCTGAAAGTGACAAACTCAGCTAACAAAAATCCCTTAAATGTTTTACTCCTTTAAAGTCATCCGCCCTTTGTTCTTCTGCAAGGAACGCCATAGTGTCTTTCCTTTCAAAGGTACATCTGAATTTTCTTCAACTATGCATTTAACTTGTTTGTTGTTACTCTTCTGCTTGCAAATTATATGCTTGAATTCTGTTTCCAACTCATGTTAAGTTTGAATCCACAATGTTCTAGAAAGTAAAGGATAAAGACTCCTAGGATGTTCTTAAATATAAAAGAAGACTCAGCTTGTAGACTGATTGATTCTCCCCTTGATTCATTTTGCACACAGATCTGGAGTAGTGATAAGTGGTGATATATGTAGTATATATCACACTAGCCTATCCTAATGTATGATTTCATGTCATATGTCCAATATATAATGTCATTAGAGCCAGCCGGGAAGAAAAATTACAAATATAAGTGGGACTGGGAGTGACAAGAAGGTGGTTTTACACTGGGCTGTTAGGGAAGGCTTCCCTGAAGACATGCTACTTGAGCAGAAATCTATGGGATGAGAGTAGTCCACGCAGCTGTCTGTGGCGGAAATGCTCTGGGCATAGGGAATAGCTAGTACTGGACACCTCGTCAGAGCCTATGGTCCTCCCAGCAGAGTGGCCTCCCCACCCCTCTCCACAACTTCTGCAGGCTCTCAGCTCAGCCACGTGCCCCCACCCCAGGAACACCTATGCATCACATGCGGGGCCTGAGGCCCTGAGGTGGGCTTGTTCAAGGAATCACAAGGAGTCCAGTGTGGCTGAGGTCATAGGAGATGAGATCGGAGAGGTTAGTGCACCAGTTATCCAGGACCTCGTATGGTTATACCACATGTTGTTTATTCATCTGTTTATGGATGTTTGGGTTGTTTCCACTTTTTGGCTATTTTTGACTGGTGCTATTATGAACATATGTGTAGAAGGTTTTGCATGGACACATGTATTCATTTCTTTTGGGTATATGCACAGAAACAAAATTGCTAGGTCATTTGGTAATTCTATTTGAGCTTTTTAGGAACTGCCAGACTTTTCCACAGCAGCTGAATCCTTTTATGTTCTCACCAGTACTGTAGGAGAGTCCCAATTACTCCACAGCCTCACCAATACTTGTTATTGTCCATCTTTTTAAATTATAGCCATATTAGCGCAAAGCGGTGTTTCACTGTGGTTTTGATTCGCACTCCCCTGATGACTAATGGTGTTGAGCATCTTTTCATGTACTTATTTGCTATTTGCATTTCTTTTTGAGAAATGTCTCTTCAAATTATTTGTCCCTTTTTTATTTGTCATTTTAGTGTTGAGTTGATAAGATTTCTTTATATATTCTGAATACAAACTCATCAGCCTTATGACTTGCAGATATTTTCTCCTATTCTGTGGGGTATATTTTCACTCTTGATAGTGTTCTCTGAAGCATAAAAGTTGTTTTTTTTTTTTTAATTTTGATGTTCAGTTTATCCATTTTTTTCTTTAGGTGCTTATGCTTTTGGTATCATATCTAAGAAATCAATTCCTCATCCAAAGTCATGAAAATTTATATTTTCTTCTGTGAGTTTTTTAGTTTTAGCTAGCATTTTTGGTTTTAAACAGCATTTTTTAGTCCCCTTTAAATACACATTGTATGCTTTACTTTATTGTTCTTCACAAAAACATAAACCAATGTCTCTCATTTGAAAAATGAACGAAACTTTTATTCAAACTGTACAAATTAGAGAGATCAAAGACAAAAGTTTTTGTCTACCAATAGTGTTATCATTTATATAATACTGTTTGTTCTACGTAAAAATTTCCTTCTATCTTCTAGTATCTTCTTTCTCATTTCCGGATAACTAAAAATTGGACACTTGTTTGCTCATTTAATTTCTTTTTACAAAGAACTTAATAGAATCCAACAATTTTTGTTTATAAATAGCTGAAATAAATTTATTTTGTGCTGCTTATTTAATGTGTCCTAATTAAATTAAGATTGTATATAATATAGCAAGAAAATATTTCAAAATATTTACTCAGAGAAATCTTTATAAGAATCTTTTTATAAACCCTCAATTGACATGTTATTCATAATATATTCATGTTTATTCCAAGTATTCATTAGAACAGGTTCCCAAGAAATTGCTAACCAACATTTCTTTATTCCTTATTTAATTTTATCTAATCTAGAAACTGCAATGTTTTCCTAAAAATAGAACTTTATAATTTTTCTTACTGAAGTTTTTTGCATATCCGTTTTAGGAAAACATTAAAACACAGATAAGCAAGGTAATTAATTTCCTGAAATCCTTCCACCCAGACATAACCTCTCTCAATGAGAACATGAGTTGAACTTGACCTCTGCTCTCATTTTCACTTGAGAAGACTTTTCAGCCTCAAAGCCTCAGGAATGAAGAACAGTATCTTCGGCTGATTAATTTCTTACTGAAAGTTTTGAGATAATTGTTTTTTGTTCCTTAAAATGGAAGTCATTGCCATTATTGTTTTTCCTCGCAGGTTCCATTCCTTTTTGCTCTTTATGGGGCACCCACCTTATGCGATTCGCGAAGTGAACATAAACAAGTTCTGCAGGATCATTAGTGAATTTGCTTTGGAGTATCGAACCACCAGGGAAAGGGTTTTGCAGCAGAAACAGAAACGGGCCAACCACAGAGAAAGAAATAAGACCAGAGGGAAGATGATCACTGATGTAAGTCATGGAATCAGCCTCTTTGTGTCATTTATTTTTTAAAAACTTCCCAGTTTGGGAACCGTGCTTTTTTTTTTTTTTTTATGTGAAAATAACTGTCTTTTGAAAAATGCTGTTAAACTGCTCCTCTACCATTTCTGTGAAAATCTGCTATATAACAAACAAGGAAGTAGGACATACAAGTTAGGAACGTGTGGCTGGTGGAGGAGTCGTATGATGCTGATGGCATTAAAGGCTTCATTCCATTTTCAACCCCTGTGATATTGGTAAAATTAGAGAAAAAGAAAAAATATCAAACATAATGCCACTTATCATCGAAAGATAAATGTACTCATTTAGGAATTGATTCAGGATTTGTCTTCATAAAGATGCTTTATAACCAATAAGTTGACACATGGACCACCCATTCTAGGCATCTGATTAAAGAAATAATCGGTGTGGTTGCTCAAAGATGTAATCTAATGGGCTCCTGGTAGTCCCTTGAGTCAGAGAATATCAGGGTGGGACGAGATCCAGGGGGACAGTGAATCTGGCAAGAGTCCACATTGAGAGTCCCTGCATATTTATATGCCTCTCCCACTCCTGGGCTCTTCCCCCATTTCTCCCACCACAAAATACAAGCCAAATATGCTTACAGTTATGAAAACACATCTAAATTTCTTGACAAATTCTTGAGATTTTTTACAGATCCCACTAACATTTTAATTCTGTCTTCTCTGAAAACATTCAGCTTTCCTATTTATGAACAGGGATAAATTTTTCTAGAGTTTGATTCAAAAATATTTAAATTTCCATTAAAATCTGGACAATACAAGTTTCTTCAGAGTCATCTTCAGTATAGTCACTATTTTTAGTAGGCAAAGTGGCATCATTACTGTAGAAAGACTGCCATCTGCTGGAAAATTCGGATATTGTCAATTAAGGCAAAGTACAGCTTCAATTTTTCCCAGCTTGCAATTAAGTGCCCGCCGTGTGCCCAGCTAGACGCGAAGAACCAAGGAAGATGTAGGTGCAGTAAAAAACAAGTGCATACCCTAAGGATGTCACAATATATCCACAACTTAAACCACTAAAAACAAAACCAGGCAATATATTGACAATTACAGAGCCCCTGAGCATTAGAGCTGGAAGTAATTTTTAGAGAAAAACTGTGTAAAAAGTCACTTTTAATAAAAATGCTAAATGATGAGGATGGAAGTGGTAGCAATTAAACAGAAATGATTTTATCTCGGAAGCTAAGGAAGGTGGGATCTGGTTAGTACTTGGATGGGAGACCACCTAGGAAGCCCAGGTACCGTAGGCATAAAAAATAAAAAATAAATAAATAAATATAAGGGATTATAAACTGACAAGGTCCTTGCAATCTGTGAGGTCAACTAAGGGCTGCCTTGCCTCCTCTCCCCCAGCCACCAAACACACACACACACACACACACACACACACACACACACACACAGAGAAATGATTTTGAAAACAATTATTTTCTAAGAGAAGTCTGTTAAATCTAAAGACCCTACATTTGTAGAGTCAGACCCATATCTGCTCTTGTGTGCCTCCCAAGGAAAGATCAGTGAGAAAGTAAGTAATTCCTCATTTTGGTGTCCCGAACTAGTTCTAGACAAAATGATGAAATACACAAGGCTACACCAGGCAGTTGTGACCCTGTTTGCTGTCATTATACTCCAGATAGGCTGTGAGAACTCAGAATTTCCACCCCAGGGCTCCCACAAATTGGGGGGCAGTGGTAATCCTGGGTGAGGCCTCGTGTCCTCGCTCAACCCCAGCTTCTTCTTCTGTGAAAAGGGAAAGCTAGTTACTTTGGGGAACGCTGAGGAGGTATAGATTTTGTATATCGGCATCTTGCACATGTGCTAATTGCTGAAAAAATGCCAGACATCCTGGTTAAATAAACTCTAAGATTTCAAAAAAATAGCACAGCAGGACTGTCATCTCTTGTCGCAATGCCATTTGGCTGGGGACAATATGGAACGTGATGAACTGGAAGCATTTTGTCATTTCAGCTTCTAAAAGTTTAGTTAATTCTCAAAAACCATGTGTCTGATTTTCTGGCTTAGCTTTGCAATCTCAGTGGAAACAAACACAAGTTAAACTGAGGGAATGTTTAATTTAAAGTCAAGAGATGTATATCTCTTTTCACCCTCAATTGATTTTTAGAAAAGAGATATTTTATTTAAAGTTATTTAAGGAAGTTGATCTGATGAGAATTAACAGTATGGCATTTCAATTCAGACAGCCTCCATGAGGGACAGGTAAGATTTTTAAATGAACTTAATTTCATGTTTTTGAGGAGAGATTAATACAACCCATTTTGCTTGGGCTGTTGTTCCTTCTGTCCTGTCTGGCCTGTGTGTGGAAGGATTCTCGGAGCCCAGACCTAGCAGCAGGGTGAGAGGGGAGACAGCAGTTGGCAGGCAGAGCCAGACAAATGGAGGCCAGTCCACTTACTGAGGTCCTGATGGTGGGCATGTGGTGGTGGCTTCCACAGGATGTGGCCAGCTGAGTGGCAGGGCCCAGAGCTGAGGTCTGTAGTGGTCAGAGAACCAGGTAAACTGGCTATCAACCTCATGGGCAGCCTCAGGAGATTGGCCCGGAGCCCTGCAAGTCCCTTCTGACTTTCATTAGGACTGATCTTGAGGCTCATGCAGGGAACATTCAGACGAGGGCAGGAGGGCTATGCAAGCAGGGCCTGGCAGCTCCCAAATTAAGAGGGGGCCAATTGCTTTACTTGGAATTTGATGTGACATTGAGATGATCTCATCTTTGCTGACTTCCATGCCTTCTAAGAAGCCCTTCTGTCTTTTCCATCTTGTTCTGTCCTCTCGGGTAGACTGATGAAGAGGACGAAGTTGAGGTATGACTCTTTATAAACACGAAGAATGCCATGTTTGACCTCCCAGGTGTGCGGTAGAGTCTAACCTAACTTAAGCAGCATGAAATGTCAGCACCACTTAGTACTTTAAACCATGCATGGATGTTTTCTGGTTGGTTTCCGTGTGATCACTAACCTCCTGTCATGGGCTCTCATCATGCTGTGTATGCCAGGAACCGAAGGGTTAACTGCATTTTCCAAGCTGTCCCTGAGTCCCAGGCCCTGTCAAGAGTGGCAGGTTCGGAGGCTCTCTCCCTACGGCTAGAAAAGCGGACAGAATTTTCCTTCCAGCTCTGTCTGAGCCTTTTGGTAACACAAGTATGAGAGCTAAATTCTAAAATAACCACTTGAAGAGTCCTAAAACCAAAGAGGAAGTGGGGCGGTGGCTAAGAGCCAGGCCAGAGAAGTGTCCTCCAGCTGTGGGCAGCCTCTGTCTTGTGCCCGTTTCCTTGATTGGCATCCAGTAGATCCGGTGGTATCAGTGCGTGAGGGGTGGGATAGGAGGGATTCCTCCTCCTCGTCCTGGTGCAGATGCCAGAACCAGAATCCAACCTGGAGCTGATTGGCCCTAGAAGGTGAGGTGGGAGCGGTACAGATGACAAGGTACAGATGTGTCCCAGGCTCTCCATTGCCATGGCCAAGATACTGGATGAAAAGAGGAAGCTGGAATCCATGGAGCTCCTCTTTGTAAATGTGAATCTAGCAGACTTTGTATTTTTCATCCAGATGCTGGGCACTGTGCGCATATGGCCTAATGTTCTAGCATACCTCTTGTAAAACATCTATGTCCTGACTCTTTGTTCAGCTAGAATTAGAGAATATCATGTGCTTGTAATGCTTGTTAAAACAAGCAAATTTTTGACACCACAAGAAGTAGTGAGTGTTGCCAAATTCAGTTTTAGCATGAACTTCTGAGTCATGTTCTGATGTGGTCCCTGAAACAAACCCCCTTGGGGCCTTTGGCAAGTCACTTAATTTTGGAGAGCCTCAGTAGCCTTCTCTGTAAAGTGAGGTGGGACTCGATCTGGAAAAATTCTGCCTGACTTGTAACGTTGTATGATTCCATGACTGACTGCCACTTTCAAAATACTATTGTTGTAAGCGATATATAAGAAAAAATTAACTGCTTTCTGGAGCTAAGTTAAAAATAATAATGAAGCTCAATACATTTGATTAACGGATCATGTTTCAATTCTCACATCAGGGTTTCGATATTAGAAACAGATTTGCTTCCTGAGTTCTTCCCAGAGTGGATGTCAGTTGCTCCTAGCAGGCCCCCACTGAGGGGATCTGCAGTGAGCCAGGAGACCCACGACAGTGGAGGGATGGGTGTGATCCTTCTGGAACCAGGGCTTTTCTTTCTGATGAGAGAACTTCCTCTATACACAGACATTTTGTCATTAGTTCATCCAACCTCAGTGACTGCCATAATGAAAGTGTCTACAGAATGCACACAAACCAAAAAGACAGAAGAAGGTTTTCCTCAGCTAAACAGTTTATAAGCTTTTGCTGGCTTTCGGGGAGTGACCTCACACCCCTCTTTGGTCTTGCAGTCTGGCAAGTTCTCTGGCAGTTCTCCAGCACCACCAAGCCAACCGCAAGGCCTGAGCTATGCCGAGGATGCCGCTGAGCATGAGAACATGAAGGCCGTGCTGAAAACCTCGTCCCCTGCTATGGAGGATGCCACACCAGTGCTGGGCGTCCGCACACGCAGCCGAGCGAGCCGAGGTAACGCTGGCCTGGGCAGGGCAAGTCTTCACGGTTAGCCACCTCATGGGGTCTCGTCCCCATCAGAGGCTATAGCGTACTGTGCCCAGGCTGCTAAGGGCCACCAACTCCCAGGGCTCTGGATGCTGGGTAATCACATGCTTTCTGCACCTTTGTGAACCACCTTCAGTAGCTTCATCTCAAAAGCAAACAACACTCTCAAAAGTATAACTTAATTCACACAAGAGGAGTTATTATTATTGTGAATGAATCCTCATGGGGTAAAGCAGGGATCAGTAAACCAGCCCCCACCTATTTTCATACATAAGGTCTAATTGGAACACAGCCATACTTATTGGTTTGTGTACTGTCTGTGGTGCTTTTGCACTGCAGTGGCAGAGTTGATGGTTGTGACAGAGACTTCAGGGACCATAGAACCTCAAGTTTTTACTACCTGGCTCTGTACAGAAGAATGTTGCTGTCTCCTGGATTAAAGCATTACCCACCCCCTTTTGTCTTTTTAAATCCTTAGAGGCAAACAGGAAACTAGACTTCACGATGGTAAAGACAGAAGAGTATCCAGATTTGTTTTATAACTTGGAAAAAAATTTTTTTTTTATTTTAATTAAGAGTTAAGACGCATTTTTCATCAGAGAACGTTGACTTGTGTTTCTCTGGTGTCGTCTGATACCACGTTGACCTTTGTAACTTTTCTCACTGCCTGCAGGATACGCCCACGTTGTCCGTGCTGTCATTTGCAGTCTCCTGTGGTCTGAGCCTATCCTATCTTGTCATCCCTACATTGTGGGCACACCTGTGTCTCCCTGAGCCCTGCTGTTGCTCATGCTGTCCCCTTCTCTGCCTGTCCAAGCCCCTTTCACCCCCAGAATCCACCTACTCTACACTCTGACATGCAGGCCACTCATTCTCTCTAGACTTTAGTCTTGACCCTGTGACAGGGTTTTCACTTTGTATGCAGTTAGGAATGTGCCAGGAGAAGGTCTGCCTCCCTCCACCCTGGCCCCATCTGAGATGCATATGACAATTAGAAAGTATTATTTCTTACTGTCTGTAGAAGGAGGCCATTTCTCAGAAAAACCAAGAAGTGACAGGAGAGAAGGTATGTAAACAAGAAAAGATATAAGAGGGGAGAAGAAAGCGGGGGAAGTCAGAAGGTGAAGAAAGTAGTATCATTAAATGCTGAGCAGGAGAGGCTGTCGGTCTAGACAAAGCATAGAACAAGGATTAGGATAAAATAAAACAGCTTTGCAATGTTATGGGGTGTGGGGAAAGGAATCTCTTGTATCCTGTGGTACCCAAAAGGGCCTAAGACATCCCAGGCATGAGTCTCTCTGTGCTTGGCAGCTCTTGCAGAGTTTGTGTGGTAGACTAAACGTGGCCACCAGGAAGATCAAGGAGAGCATTGATGCCTGCACTGTGGTGACCCCAGCCATCAGGAACCTTGAGTCCAGTACCTTGCAGAATACAAGGGTAGTACAATGAAAACCATATTGGGGTCCAGTATTTCTACTGGCACATATCAGGTTGTGCTAATTTTAAAAGAGAAAATAGACAGCTGTTCCTGACTGGAAAGGACAAAGAGGAAAAGATGTTGCTGGATTTGTACACTATGAGTTCATTTCCAGAATGAGCATGCGGAAAGCTGTTCATTGTAAGCATCTCCTGACATCTTACAGGAAAGCCGTTCAGTTCTCTGCACATTTGGAGACTTCTGCTTCCAGGTGGCACACAGTAGGTAGTGGCAAGCCACCACTCTTGTTACAACAACTAGAAATTTTTAAAAAATGGCAAAAAGCTTTCTTTTAAACAATATCAGAGAACTGTGAGAGAAAAGAGGACTATACAAACTAGAATCCCAGGTAGGCTGAGAGCTCCTCTCTAGGAGCATCTGCCATGTCTGGGCACAGGGTGAGCATTAGACTTGCCCTGGGCAGAGCGACTCTAACAGTAAAGAGAACCTGGCAGAACTTCTAATAGCCATGTGAGTTGCCGTAAGAGATTGGAATCTAGAGGAGCTCCAAACACAGACAGTTTTCTCCAAGAGAATTTTGTGCTGGGCAGCATAGGGAGGGTAGGCTGGGCCAGAAAGGCCAAAGGAAGGGTCCTGCAGTCTTGGAGACCTGAAGAAACTAAGACAAGCCAGAGTAAGTACCTTCAACAAACGATACAAATATGTAAAGACAGAGGTGTGCCTGAACCCTGCTCAGGACTTCACTTTGTCTGCCTAACAGGAAGGAGTAAAGCCTGGTGGAAAACTATACTAACCTCAGTCTCTTCATTCTTTTATACGCAAAGTCCAGTCCGTAGTCAAAATTATGAGCCAAGAGAAGAATGTGAAAATGTGACTGACAGGAAGAAAAGTAGACAATAGTTTGCAGAGCCACAGGTGATCCAGATGTTGAAATTTGCAGTCAGGATTTAACCATCGTAAGTGTTCAAAGACAATAAAGAAAACTGCACATGAATTGATTAAAAGGTAGATAATTTCAACCAACAATTGAAATTTAAAATAAAAGAATGAATCGAATGGTCAGTGGACATTCTAGAACTGCAAAGGAAAATATCTGAAATGAGAAACTTTTTGGGTGGGTTTAATAGCAGACTGGTCTCAACAGAAGAGAAGCTTAGTGAATTCAAAAATAAATTAATAGAAAATATACAAACTGAAGCAAATCTAAGGGAAATAAATACAAAGAAAAGCCTGCCTTGGCATCCCATAAGCTAACTGCTCAAAACCAAAGATGAAAGTAAAATCTTTAAAGCAGCCAGAGAGAAAAGATACATTACTTTTTAAGGAACAGCAAGAAGATTGATGGCTTGCTGTTAGCAGGAACTATGGGAGTCAGAAGAAAATGGAGTGACAGCTTTAAACTGCCAAGAAGAAAACTTCCTAACCTAGAAGTTTTTATCTACCCAGGGAAATTCAAAACCGAAGGCCAACTTTTATCACAGTAAAATAATATATCTACTTTGATATTATTGTTTTCCTTTTAGACATTTTTTAGGTTAGGTTTTTAAGGAAAAAAAAGTATTATCTTTCAAACTACAATCTATATATTTTGAAAAATGAAGTCAAAATAAAGTGATATAGTGCTATCTTGGTCTCTAATGCTTTATCCCCTCCCCTACATCTCAGTACATATAAATATCTTAACACTTGGGAGACTATGGTGAGTCCAGTGGCCCCTTGGGGTCTGTAAAAGATATGGGCAGTGTTCCTCTGATGGCTACATGTGAATGCAAAAGTTCCAGGAAGAGAAATGGATACGTGACCAGGAAGAATGGGCATCAACAATCATCAGACAGTGAGGACAGTGACCAGAGGAGAGAGGATAAAAAAGCAGAACCAAGAATGAGGTCATGAAGGAATGAACTCATTGTAAAACTAAGTTTGACAGTCCTGGACTTATGGAAAGATATCCCTTTTAACATGACTCGGGAATCCATGTTTTCAGGGTGCCTTCTTGCTTTTCTATAGGCAGATGCATCTATGCCAGACTTGGACTGTGTTAACATATACTTAGTAATAAATGTATTTTTCTTGTCGGGGAGCAGAGGGATTTACCAAAGAGAAATTATGTCAACTTCCGCTTAGCTGCTTGTAGAGGGCAGACAATCTTGTTACAATCCTTAAAGGCTAGGTGATTCAAAGATAAATTATGTTTCAAAGTCCATTGATTTTCCATTAAACTGAAAGAGAAGCTGAGGTTAGTTAAAATTCAGTAGGCACATACAACCATGGGTAGAGAGTGAGTTAACGAATGTCTGTGGACATTACTGGATGTACATCACTGGATATCTGTGATGTGCACATTACTGTGCTGCATGGGGGGTCTGCCCTCCTGTGATCACAGGCCCTGGCAGCTGAAGGCAACACATCCAGGCACAGAAAGTTAAAGGACAACAGAAGACAGGAACACAAGTGCAGTACAAGCTGTCATGACAAAGGTGACCTGAGTATGGGTTTATGGAGAGTTCAGAGCCTGGGGTTAAGGGTCACAGGTCACAGTGTGCCTCTGTGGTGGGGACGGGTGAGCAGTCTGGGTCTGTCAGGCTCAAGCTGTCTGCTCTGTTCTGGTGCTGACAGAGCTCTGCTGCTGGAGGAGCGGTGCTGTGTGTTTTCTTTGGTGTTTTCCTTCTCTCTGAGCATGTGGAACTCTCTGGTTAATCCTTCAGGATCCACTGGTTCATGGACTCTGGGGACTGATGACTCACCTACTGTTACAGATGATGCAGCTGATGAGATCATGGACCGCATTGTCAAGTCGGCCACCCAAGTGCCCAGTCAGCGAGTGGTGCCTCGGGAGAGGAAACGCTCCCGGGCCAACCGGAAGTCTCGTAAGTGCCTTTGAGCTGAGCCAGCGTGAGAAATCCACCCCACAGGGACCCACCCTGCAGTTCTGTGTGACCCAGGAAGAGCAGAGACTCAGAGGCAGTCTCCAGTGGATTGTCAGTGGTACCTAGAGGGCCCACCTGTGCTTGTCAACCATGCTTGACATTCAGCGTTGGCCATCGTGGAAGAGGGGTGCTGTAGCCACCCCTGTCCAGTGTATTTGTCATTTCTGACCAGGCCTCCCCCATTTCACACTTCGTCCCTGGAAAGGTCTGGAAGTCTCTGGTGTGCAAGGGTGAGCACAGGGGGAACCATAGCCAAGTACTGCCCCAGATTCTTTGCTAGATGCTATATTTCTGACCCTCACCCAGCATCAAGAGCCACTTTCCGGGCTGGAGATGGTCTCCCCAGGAGTTCACTGCTGCTCATAAATATGTTCAAGGTGAAAACCAGTGATTTTTATGGTCATTAGGATGCTTAAACTACTTCATGTGAGCTTGGGGTGACCAGTTCTTTTTTTGTTTTCCTACCAACTAAATCAAAGCAACTGATATTTTACTTTAGTCTGAGTCTACTGTGTGCTCCTGCCCCATGAATGATGGGTGTGGAGTGGTCCCTGCAGTCACTGTGCTGACTCTCAAAGGGTCTACCCTCTGTAGAAAAGCAGGGTTCCTTTGAATTCTTTCATGTCCGCTTGCGTTTGCCATGACCTTTGCATGTTTCAAGAGATTGCTCACCCCCCAAGCTTTGGCCTGCTGCCAGTCACTCAAGAGATAGCTCGAGTCTCCACCAGCTCTGCCACCTGGAATAAAAGGTGATGACTAGGACAGGGATTGGTGAGCTTCCACAAGAAGAAAGGCTGGTTGCCTGCTCATGTCCTGATTGGTTCTTAAAATTGACAGAAGAGTGACTGAAAGCAGTTAACACTTCAGTAAAGACTCAGACTCAGAGAATCCCCAGTGATGCCACCTTTGAGGTTCACACAGGCGATGATTGGGGTTTGGGCTGTATACATTGGACCCTGTGCTTCTGTTTGACCCACTGACAAGCTTATTTCCAGAGTAAAGAACAGTAAACCAATTGCTCTCATTTATCAGACTCTGCTCCTTTTACATGATCTGCTTTCATTTCTGATAGAGACTTTTTCCCCAGAAAAGAAAGTAACCCTTGGCAACTCCACCAGAGAGAGGCAGAGCTTCTTAGACCACAGAGTTTGGGGTTCAACAGGGGTGGGGGATAAGATTCTCATTTAGTAAGATGAGTAGCTGAGAGTCAGTTTTTTGCCCTGCTCCTAGATGAGGCCGATGCTGCTGGTCCTTGGTCCACACTTGAGTAACAATTCTCTTTGGCTGTGGCTCCCAACCATGGCCGCACATTAGAGCCTTCTTCAAAGTTTTGGAAATTCCAGGCATCTGGGCTGCACCAAGGCTGACTACTTCAGAGCCTCCGGGGCCCTGCCCTCAGTTAGTTGGTGGGATTAGGAGGCGGGCTCTCCTTCCACTGGGTGCACCCCCTGCCACATTCCCACTATTTTTTAAATGGAAAGCTATCATTCAGAAGGACTGGCTTTTTATATCTTCAAGAATATCTTTGTGGGCTCCAACATCAGTATCTAAGGCATTTACATTTATTTTTTCCAACATTTTGCTATTTTCTGGCTTTGCTGTGAAGTTTTTGCCAATGTCCTAGTACACCTATGTAAGAACTTGCTACTCAAAATTGGTCCTCAGACAATGTGGACATCTCTTAGAGGCTGGTTAGAAATGCATATTCATGGAGCCCATCCTAGGGCAACCAATTCAGAATCTGAGTTTAACAAGATCCCCAGGTGACTCATGTACACACACTAAGGTGGAGCAGCACTGGGGTCTGAGGCCAGGAGAGGACTTGCAAGGTCCTCGGCTGTGCACATCTTCAGTGGCAAACTTCTTTAAGAGGTGGGGCTAATCCACACTCTCTCCACACTGCATGCTGAATCTAACTTGCTCCAGGCCAAGGCAACACTTCCCTTTTTGCCTCTCTGAAGGAGACGAAATAATATTTTCTTGTGTTTTTAACTTACTTTTTCTTACATACTAGGAAGGTTGAGCCTCTCGTCATTTGCATCTCTTCTTTTGTGTATGGATTGTCCATAGCTTTTGTTTACTTTTTTCTTGGTCTTTTTCATGATAAGAAATTAATTTCTTAATAGCGTTTGAAATGAAACCTATGAAAGGCTTTTCAAGGTCTTCAGTAGATTATCTTCAGTATTTGCTATTTATTGCCCTTGTATTAGTTATTTCAATAAACTGGTGACCAAATGGCAGAAACCTTGGTCACTCCTGGTCCTGTTGCAATGGGCAATCTCATTGCAAGAATGACCACCAGAAGGAGTTTGGAAAAACATATTGTGGGTAGACTGAGGGAGAGGGGTAGAGAAAGGATGCCAGGCCAGGGAGTGTCCTCACAGAGATGGGCAGAGTTGGTCCAAGGAGCTCAGAAAAAGAAACTGCATGAG
The DNA here is from genome assembly GCF_902729225.1 of Pteropus medius. NCBI lineage: Eukaryota > Metazoa > Chordata > Mammalia > Chiroptera > Pteropodidae > Pteropus > Pteropus medius. The sequence continues at coordinate 28,258,193 of NW_024340849.1, read as the reverse complement.
ATAGTGGCCTGCCAGTCCCTGGAGGCCAGGGTATGTGTAGCTTACACATCTGTGTTGGCAAAGAGTGTTGGCCCTGCCCTCTGGCCTAGAGAGAACCAGATTCTTAGAGAGACACATAATGTCACTGGAAACAATACCACAGTCAAATTAATTTTTCTCTTCTATCTGGCCAGAGAGATATTTTGCCTGTTTTTGTTGTTGACATAAAATAATTTCCTTTGGTATCATTTCCGTTCCAATCTTATGCAAAACAGCCATATATTCTTTTTACTTAGCCAAACATATTTTATCCTGTGATGCAGTTACTACAACAAATACAGCACTGCATTTATGTAAATGTTTATCTGTAACGGGTTTAATTTATTAGTAATGGCACCATCAGCAGAAATTTAAGACGGAGGAAGTTACTTTGGTTTCCATTATAAAAGAGTGATAAACTCCAGCTTTTCTCAATAGGTTAAAGGAATGAGAAAAACACAATATACAAAATTAACATGAAGTTTCCCTTCTGGGCCTCCCCCGGAACAGTGCCGTATTTGATTAGATTGTCTAATGGTGGTGATGAGGCAAGTGGATAATGAATAACCAACATATTTGGGCTCTAACTCATTTGGCTAAAGACAATAATAGTCCAGCTATCACAGGAAACAGAATCCATCCCATAACCTAGAAATTTATGACCTGCAAGCCACTTGAGAATCCTCCAAGATAATTAAATGTCTGCTTTTGTGTTTGATGCTTGTGGCCAGGCCTACACAAGCCAAATGACCTGCTAAAGCCTGAAATGATGGGCCAGTCAGGATGCGACGAGAGCATCTTTATCGATTTGCAGGTTCCCATGGCTCAGTTCTGCTGCTTTTCCAGCTGGTGCCATCAGGGTGTCATTAAGTAAAATGTTTCGAACTATCCAGTTGATTTCTAGCCTGTGAAATGGTTGCTCTAACACACCTCATATGCTCCCCCCAGATTCTAGCCAGGGCTCTCCATCAAATTGGTTTGTGTATCTGACTGAGGGAGAACATTCCCCAAGCTCTTCGGGTTTTTTTCTTATTTTTGTTTTTCTTCTCATATTGGGGTAGGTATTTTGTCCTAAAGCTATTTGTCCACTTAGGCCTTCTGGATATTGGCCTCCCCTAGTCTAGATAACCCAGAAGCTGACCGGCATTTGAGGTGTCCTTATGGGTATGATTCTGCCGGATGGACGGGGAGGGGGAGGTGCCTTCCCTGTGTTTTTTTTTCTTTTGGACCCATCTTGGGAAGAGGATCTGCACCCAGCTGGCTGCCGGCATGTGGCCACTAGCCAGATGACCATGGGACAGAGCGGGGGTTAGGGACTCATCGTCTGCCTTTTCTCGTTCCCAGGGAAGCCCAGGTCTTGAGAGAGGCAGGCTGCCCCTGCTCCTGTCGCCTTTCCCTCTGAGGGGGGGTCTGGGCCCCACCCGTGACATGACCATGGAGTTTTGGACTCAGGGCTGTATTTCTATAAAGATGTGATCGCTTAGATGTGACTTACAAGTAATCAACCAATTTCTTAGCTAGTTAAGATCCTAAGATTGATCACCTTACAAGAACAGTTCCTCACTGGGCAGAGCCAGAAGTCTGATGCCAGGGCCTATGGGAAAAAACGCGGAACTCTGATTGGATTTCGCGCCCTGACTCTCATCCCCTCGCACCGTGACTTCCTTCTCAACGTGTCTCTTGTGAAGCTTCGACAGTCTTGTCGAAGGGCATGTGGCAGGTTTCACGCTGATATAACTAAAATCTAATCATATTTCTCTTACAGAATATTAAGAGATGTGGCCATGCTATGTGTTAAGTAGCATTTAGAGAAGAAAGAGAATGGTCGAATCTGAAAAATTATTAAAACTGTTTTGGGGAAAACAAGATTTATGCCTCACAAAATATTAGGTTCAGCCCTGGGTCTGATCAGTACACAACTGAGTTCATTCGTCTCTCTGCTTTTCCAAAGTGGTATTTGAAAACACCCAGGAATTTTCCTACTAATCTCATTTTTAAAAATTTCCCTCCATTTAATTTAAATAGTTATTTCTTACTTACTGTGAATCAATTTTATATTTACATAAAATTTATATTTATAGGGCAAGCCAGCAGTGGCAATAGTCCAGAGGCCTTAAAACTAACACACTTGGAATACAGTAAAATAAGATATTAGTGGAAAAAACTAAATTTTCTAAAACTTTTGTCTTCTTGACAGCAGCGTCATTATTGTTTACTTAGCATGTAATTATCATAGAGCTCATCAAAGCTGGACTGACCCCTCCTCC
>NW_024340849.1:27993920-28255290 GCF_902729225.1 Pteropus medius | reverse complement strand
CAGAAGCCTTGGAGTTACGGAGGTGATGCAGAAGAGTTTGGAAGTGTTTCACTGCACCGAATGGCTTTCTGGTCGTTTCATTTTCAGACGATCCACCCGCCCATAGTGGGAGCTAACACACTGAAAGAGGAGGCTGACTTGGGTGTTCTTCACCATGTCTCTCCATGTGCCAAGCAACTGTTTGGCCAAGGGTGAAGGTTCAAGAGGAGGGGGGATCAGTAAAAAAAGGAATCCGAGAACCTGTCTTTCCTCCTCTGACAACTGTTCTGAATGCGAAGCGGGGGTTCCCGTCAGAGTGCTTTGGAAAATGCCAAGCACCTTACTGATGAGAGGTTTTGGTATTTTGTTGCCTTTGCTGCCAAGTTCACATGGAATCAATTTCCAAGCTTGGGAATTTGCATAACAGAGGAGGAAACTGGGTCCTCCACCAATTACCTGGCCTCACTGAGCCCCAGTTTTCTTCCAGACATCGAGGGCTGTAGTACCAGCCTCACAGGGCAGCCGTGAGGGTGAAGTGGGACACTTATGGCTTTTACCACCCTCCCTCCCTCCCATGCTCTGTCACACTGCTGCCCAAAGGACCCAGACCTGGTGGGAATATGAAGCTGCCTGCAGGTGCTTGGGGACCACTGTGTTAAAGTCACAAGGGAGCCTGTGCATGGAAACCTCACCTACCCCATCGTCACTCTGCTCCATCACCTACCTCACTCTCCACACACCACTGTCCGTCTCATTTGGCCTGCTTTAATTCGTCACCTAGACCCATCTTCACCTTACTTTTTATCTCACGATGCTGTTTTAATTGGCGTGCACCGAAGGCTAGATCGTCAGCATAGTACTTGCCCAGTACTGTGACATCCCAGGGGGAGAACTGATGAGCTGGACTTCATCTGGAAACAGGGAAGGCAGTTATGTCCTGCCCAGGACTTGAAATTCTGAAAACCCTGAGTCTGGGATTCTGAGCCGTCCCTTCCTTCTTACCTATAGGCTTCCCCAAGTTGGTGTTGGTTCTTTCAGAAAACAATGGAGAGAACTGTTTACTTAGCATGTAATTATTCTTAGAACTCAGAAAAGCTGGACTGATTCCTCCTCCCAAGACAGAAGAGGGCGCCCACCTGTGTGTGTAGGACACAGGCCACACTCCATCCTCTCCTTCCCGTCACCCATAACATGACTCATATGAGGCAGTATGTTTTTGCATTTTCACTGATTTCTTTCTGTTCAGTGCCTACCTTGGAAGGTAATTGAAGAGCACTGGGTGTAAATGTGGCCACAGATGTAAGGGGGAAGCATAGGAGCGCTCTGCAGAGCTAAGGCCCTGGGCAGGCCAAGGGTGATAGAAAGCGCCTGATACTTTAAGTATTTCTAAAAGCCATCTCAGTATAAGTGTACTTATTCTGGCTTATGCAGAGCTCAGAGACTTCAACCCTGTCACCACAAAGGCCATCGCCTTCCTGGGAGCCTGCCTTTCCTTGCGTCTCAGTCAGAAGGCAGTGATTTAAGTTAGGGACCCCACACCTAACTGGCCATCTGAATTTCCCAGGAGGGTTATGTGGACCTCTCCCTGAGTTTTTTGTTATGTAAGTCTGAGCTGAGTCTAAGAAGTTGAGTTTAAATCAACCAGGTTTGAGAACCTTGGCTTGTTATTATATCCAGGTTTCATTTTTTTTTAACTTTTTATTTGGAAAGAATTTATACTTACAAAAAAAGTTGCCAAAATAGCACAGAGAGTTGCCTTATATCCTTCACCCAGCTTCCCCTCATGTTCACACCTTGCATAGTATAGGACAATTGATCAACTAAGAAATTATCATTGGTATAATACGATTAACTGAACTCTAGGCTTGATTCAGATTTCACCGGTTTCTCCACTTTCTGTTCCATGATCCTACCCAGGATCCCACGTTACTTCCTAGTCTCTCCTTCATATCTGGGAAGGACATTTCATAACACTGACACTTTTGAAAAGTATCGGTCAGTTATCTTGAAGAATGCCTGTCAATTTGGGAAACCTCTGCTTTTAATGGACAAGATTTTATGTGGTTAAAGAAAGACGGAGGGTGGAAATAAGAAAAAGGACCAAGATGATGAAATCAATGACATTGACCAAGAACCAAAACCAAAGCCCCAGAGACTCACTAAGAACTCTACCCCTTAAATCAACTTTCTACATTTAAGTCCAAAGGGGCAAAATGGGACCTGACATTTTTCTCTGCTAAACAGACAGTTCTCTCAAGGAACAAAGGGTGTATAAATGGACCGCCTTGAATAGCAGCCGGGCCAATTTACCTCCCAGCCACAAAACACATACATGTAAGACACCTTGAAGTTCTAACATTAGTCTTTAAAACCTAGAAGCACTGCTCTCGGTATACTCAGCAGAAAATCTTTAGAATCTTTGGGATTACAACATCTCATTTCCATTGTTTGCTATTGTGTGCAAAAAAAAAAAAAAAAAATGTCAATAACCAAGGGTAAAAGAGCACAAATGGATTTCTGTCACATAGAAATAAAACTCAGTGCCTTTCCCATGGTTAGAACATGTCCCGCCAGGCTTTGGCAGGGCACAGCTCTTTCCAGGGTGGGCTATGAGTTAAATATCCTGGCTCAAATCCTTCTCTACCACTTACTGGGTGCACATGGGCCAAGGACTCCATCTCCGCCATTTGCTCACTTGCTGGGGAGATAACAGTACCCATCTCATAGGGTTTCCACAAAGATTAGATGGAATAATCCATGTTCTGGCTCAATAAATGGTGGCCGCCTTTGCCATTATTCTCAAATTCATCTTAGCAAAGAATCATCTGAGAGCACTGTGTAGGATTAATATTTGTTTTCAATTCTAGCAGGGGATGGGAGATAACTTAGGTTTTGTCCCTGAATCCCCAGATACCTCTGTGCTGCATGTTAACACAGAGGTGCCCCTGTGTCAGATCCCACTGCTGTCACTGCTGCATTGTGAGAGCTGTCACAAGTGCCTCAGGCATACAGTGGTTGCTGGTGCCAGCAAAGTGACCCATGCCGGCTATGGAAGAGTTGTGAGGCAGACAGGGATAAACATTTCCACGGTCTGTTCTCTGTTAAGCAGCTGTGGGGAGGGGAGGCAGTCACATGTGACAGGCTGAGGAGCTCCAGCCAGAGCATTTAAGCGGGAAGCAGGAATGGGGAGTGGAGAGGGGCCCAGACTTTATCTTATCAGATGTAAGCCACTCTCTCTCACCCACTTGAGAAATCCCTATATGATGGAAGACTTGTTTCTATTGTACAAGTCCCACATTCAGCCAGCCCCCATTTGCTGGTCCCCTCGTTCTCTAATGTCTCGAGCCTTTTTTGCCTTCCAAAGTCAGAGCCAACTCCCTGTCTGGATAGAGTTGCTGTCTGTTCACACCGTGTCCCTGTCAACCCCCTGCCTCCCTGACTGCAATATTTGGCTCAGGTAGAAGCTCAAGGAACGTTTGCTGAATGAATGAGTGAACTGATGAGCAGGCAGATGGATGAACAGACAGCCAAAGAGGCCCTTTCCATGCATGTTTTGAATAGGAGTACAAAACAGATTTTAACTGATTACCTTCATTTCATACTTTCTATCAAATGGTAAAATGAATTAACTTTGACTCTTTAACAAAGGAAGGTTCAGATTCTTAAAGTCTTTTTGGGGTCTAATATATTTATTTTGCTTATTATAGAGTTATATTTATTATGAGAGAATTTATCTGAATTGTCATGAGGCCCACAAAAAGCCGGATTCCATAGATGGGACAGACTTTTCTATGAAGACCCACTTTTCAGGGACGCATTTGGCAAGCAAAGGGACCTTAGCCTACATTGGCTTTACCTTGTAGTAGAAAACACACAAACCCATGCAGAAGGGGTATGGGAGGGTCCCAAGGGGTCTGGCATATCAAAACTTTGAGTGGATCATGATGCCAAGGGTATAGCCTTTGTGTCGTCAGACAGTACAGCAATGAAGCACCATTAAGCTTTGTTCTCTGAGCCTGGCCTAGATAGGCTGGTTCAATGCCCATATCCATGAGGAGATTGTTGCACATGCCGTAAGGTGCCAGGGTCCTTATTAAAGTATTTGCATGAGCAAAACACTACAGTTATAGGACTAAAGCAAATGTATGACCAGAAATGTTAAAGGAGCATTTAAATGCCCTCCTGAGAAAAATGCCCACGAGTTCATGGAGTCTTCTGTCATTCGGCCAAGTATGTGTACCTAAAGGCACAAAGATTATGCTTCATAGACACATGTCCATGCCACCTTCTGTAGCTAAGAAATTTAGGAAGGCAGAATTTCGTATCTTGGACAAGAGTTTTTAGCAGTCCTTGTCAAGAATGAAAAATATTTTATCATACTTTCTGCCATCAAAATTATCTTTCTTTAACAAATACTTAAAGGAGGGCTTAAAACACATAAAAGGTTATTTTAAACTAGTATTTTTATTGCCGCCCCATAGAACAAATTCCGTTACTCAATTAAATGCAATCTGCCTCCAGCCAAGGCTCTGGAGCCAAACATTTTGTCTGGATGAGTTAGACACTCAGTCTGGAGCCCAAGGGGCTGGGCTGGGGTGAGCGAGTCCAGGAGCAGCTGCAGATGGGCAGCTCAGGGACCCAGAGCTAGGCTTCGAAATACAGTAATTGTGTTGGTGCCATGGGATGAGGGCACCTCTTACCGCAGATCTTTGTATCTCTATAAAAACCCACATTTGATGTCTGTGAGCCTTCCAGAAGTGTGTCGATTCTTCGAGTGAAGTGCTAAGCACACACTAGGTTCTCCATAAAGAATATGTTGGTTGACCAATTGATGGAATACGTGTTGGCCCCTGTTCAAAGTGCTGGTTCCTAGGAGAGAAGAAACCATTGATTAATAGATATTAGCCGCTGTTCATTCTACTGTGGGCAGGGGTCTTTCAGACCCTTTGTCCACAGGCTAAGTGGGCTTTTGCCCAAGGGATGATGGGGTGACAGGGAATATGGGGTATTGCCTGTAGACATATGAGATGGGGCCTCAGGGTACAGCCACCACTCTCCCCCACCTCCTCCACCTCCCCCTTGTTCCACAGAGGGGATGAAGGTAATTGGGTCTGGCAAGGTAAGATACTAAGAGTGAGCTTTCTCCACATTCCTATCAAGGGCCTGTCTGATCATCTCAGGGACTCTGGCTGATTAGGATGGAAGGAAAATCCATAACCCACCTCTTCTTAAAATAGAACAGATATTCCAAACTGTATATGATCTTACATATAGAATAGGCTAAATATAATTTATAAATTAAAGGAAATGTAATTAGGCAAACTTTCAAATGAAAGCCCTTGTCTTGGAAGGGGCAGCTGCCTCCTCGTTCACTTTTATCCAGCCTTTATTTATTGACATAAAAATTTATTAACTCTGAACAATGGAAAAACCCATGATGCCAAGCTACACACAAGCCAATTCTAAGTCAGTGAAATATGAGTTTTCCTCCACCTGCCAGTTGCAAGCCCCACTGAAGGGGTTCATTGGTCCTTCTTGAGCCTTGTGAGTTTGCAAGAATATCCACCAAATGCACCCAGAAGTTTGGCAGTTTGCTCCTTGGCATCCAGTCCACCAGGAATCACTGGTTATTCTCTCTCGAAGCCCTTGGATGAGTTGAGACTAAAACTCATGGCACTCACTGAGAGACATCCTGACTGCCACCCCTTTTCCAGGGTTTGCTTAACATCTTGCTCTGCTGGGCCACAGATTCTTAGTTATGTCCCCAGCAATGTCACTGCTCCGATAGATTTGTGGAGTTATCTTACCTAATTTGCAACATTGGAACTCGCATTTTTCTATGCTCTGTAATTACTTTTCCAGCTCTGATCTGCTCCTTATGCTGGCCAGAGGCTGAGCTCTCTCAACATGCCATCTGAGTTTTTGCAGTTTGCACCCATTTCTCAGAAACCTCATAGGGATGGGCCTTTCCTCCCTGCTCCCCCCTTAGAAGCCCCCTACCCCCTCACCTTGGCTTTCCAAGCCAGTGCCTATGCCATCTTCAGGTCAGCCTGTTGCAGCCCCAAGATTTTTTCTGCCCTGGCAGATAGATGGCCAGGACACTTCAGCAGGCGCAGGATGAAGCCAAACATCTGTGAATCCTGTGACTCCCCTGGGAATCCCTGATTGAAGTGGGGCTGGTGAACCAAGTGCCATATGCCTGACTGCTAATACTTCCTTCTCTTCTCATTCCTCTGACTGACCTGCCGGTGCTGCTTCAGTGCGGAGGACTCTGAAGAGTGGCCTGACTCCAGAAGAAGCCAGAGCCCTGGGCCTGGTGGGTACCTCGGAGTTGCAGCTGTGACACCTTTGGGTGCTCTAAGAAGTATGCCTGAGCAGAGTGCATGCTCCTGCTGGACAGAACCCCTCCAGTGAGGGGTGTGGAGACTCTCCATTAACATCCGAAGGTTCTGAAAGGGAGTGCCCATTTCTCTGTGTCACCGCATGGTGGCCTTCCCCGCTGTGCACTGACATGGATCCCTGGAGTCTCCTTCGTGTACTTTCTTCATTGTGTCAGCTGTGTTTTCTTGTTTCCTTGACACCTGGTTTAGTAGTCCCAAAGTGTGACACCTTTTCTGTGCAAGGAACCACACTTGTAAGGAGCAAATCACGTCTGTCACAGTTACTTTGGTCATATGAGGCAGTTTGATTAGGCTCACAGACCGGGTCTCTCCACGACACCAAAATATCCAGATGTAAACTCCAAAATTGTACACAAAAGAAAGCACAGATTGTTTACGAGTTGTGGATTTTAGATGTACTAAATGTTTATATGAATTCATAATTGTACACCATGTTTCAAATACTAAATAAATAGAATTTAATGTCATAACCAAAAACTCTTATTTTCATGGGCGTAGGACTTTAAACAGATATACAGGTTTGCCTCCTTCCGAATCAGCAGAACCTCTTCTCAGGTTCATCAAGAGGACCCTTTCTCAGAATGGTCTCCAGGTCCTTTGCATTTTGTGTTTTGTTAACAGAATGAGAAGCGCTAACAATGTGCTCTTTATAACTCTGGATTAATTAGGCATCAGGCTTTATTGCAAGACATGTTAGCAATAACCTTACCCATGTGCTTTATTTTGCTCCTGGGATGATGAAGCAAAATTTAGGGCATTTAAAAAATTTGAACTGTTCTGCAACTCACTCACTTGCCTCCTGTATAAAAATTTATTTTCTAAAAAAAATTACCAAGTCACTCAAACAAAGTGGAAATTTAAAGCTTTGTCTACAAACAACAAATAGAGTCCTTGGTGCTCAAGTACAGGTCATCGGAAGCTAAGGTGTCCAGAGTGGGTCCATGGGGGGCTCACAGCAATCACAGAGCCACCCCAAGGGGGCTGGTGCCCAAATGATAGCTGAGCCCTCCACAGAGGTCCCTTGGTCCAGGGGTGCACGGCTCCCTGTGAAGATCCTCTGCTTCTGCCAACAGGGAAAGGTAAATCACTGCAGGAGGTATTTTGGGGGTTGAAAGATCATGAGGTCACTAATTCTGCCTTTGTCTTACTTTCAAAACCTCTGTGACTCTGCATTGGTGAATCTGGGCACATGTGATCTAGAGACAAGGGGCAGTTGTGTTGTCTGAAGGGCCAAAGGTCGCATATTCATCCCATTGCTCTCTGTGACTGTGTCCCCCTCTTCTACATCCCCACTCACCAGCAACAGGGAGCTCTTTCCAGCAGGCGTTTCTCAAGCAATAAGTGATGAGTGTGAGCACCCGAGAGAGCCTAGAACCTGCAAGAGTTAAGTCTGTATGTTATAGATAATTGGGTTTATTTAATCACTCCATTGAAGAGGACACATATTATTTCCTTATGGTTCTAAATAACTTGTGTAATATTCTGCATATGGTTTAGTGGTTTGTGGACATTTGTTTGCTTTGGCACTGAATACAGACATGGAATATCTGTATCACTGGAGATCATGATGTACAAACAAAAAGAAGACACATTTTTGTTGCACTGTTAAATGAACAAATACTTTGATGCCCTTACAGGGGCCCTTGGTGTTCTGCTGAGAGTTATTATTTTAGAGTCAAAGATCACATTTGGAAGGAAGTGACTGAATAAATCTGTTAATTTTATTTTAAGGATTAAAAAAGTCTCAGAGGAAACAAGCAAGTTAAACTAATTTCTTGATTATAGCTCAGCAAAGAGAGTCCCTTTTTATTCAGAACTTGATTTAGTAGTTTTTAGTGAAACTGAAGGACTTTTCCTGTTTGCTCATTGCCTCTCTCCTGGCTGCCACTTACTCTGGCTTCCTCTGTTAGTATTTTTTGACTCAGGAGGTTAAGTTTCTCTAAAAGACCTTTGAGAAGCATTAAAGTGAGTGGTACCTCCCACTTGTGAGATGCTATTGCTAATTTTTCTGGTTATCACTATAGATATTCTTATGCCTATTTCTTAATTTGGGTTGAAATTACAAAACTGCCGGTCAAAAAAGGCAAAACACTTTTCTGTTAAAGATGCCTAGGTTTGGACTTCTTTGGAATCCTAAGGTTTTTCTATTTTGAAAATAACTTAGGGATGTTGGGATGGAGGAGAGGGTGCACAGGGACTTAAAGGCTGAAGACCCCGTGTTGTTTTCTTCCAAGTCTATCATGGAACACAATGCAAAGGGAAAGAGCAGGAGCTGAGTCACGGGACCTGGTTTCTGGGCTCCTAATCGGTGGGTGCCCATCTCATCATCCCCAGCTCTCAAATCCACCTTTTCTGTGTCCATGACCCCTGATGGCATGTCAACAGATGCCATTGTAGTAGGCTAAATAATGGTCACCCCAAAATAGCAGGTCCTATTGCAAGAACCTGTAAATGTTACTTTATAAGGAAGAGTCTTTGCAGATGCGAATAAATTAAGGATCTAGACCTGGGGAGATTATTCTAGATTATCTAGGTATGCCCTAAATCCAATCATAAGTGTCCTTATAAGAGAGAGGCAGAGGGAGATTTGATATATACAAAAAAAAAAAAAAAAAAAAAGAAAAAAAGAAAAAAAAGACAGATACAGAAATTAGAGTGATGTGGCCACAAACGAAGGAATACCAGCAGCCACCAGAGACTTGGAACAGGTTAAAAAACAAAATTTCCCCTAGAGCCTCTGGAGAGAGTCTGGCCCCACTGACATCTTGATTTTGGCCCAGTGAAACTTAAGTTGAACTTCTAGCCTGTAGAACTATAAGAGAATAAATTTCTGTTATTTTAAGCCACCAAGTTTGTGGGAATGTGTTATGGCAGCTATAGGAAATTAATATAACCACCAATCACAAATATGCACTGAGGGCTTATTATGGAAGTGACCCTGTGCCAGGGGCTGGGGATTCAGCTAGGAAAAGGAGTCAGGATCCCTCCCCTTAGTTTACCTGAGGCCATGAGAGGTGGTCACCAACTAAAATTAAAATTTAGTTTAATTAACTACTTTGCAGCTATTTATACATTTTGTCAGAGTGGTAAGTAAAAATTAAAAAATATCCAGTTACCTAGGATAAAAGATGAATTGTCTTTGTAATTGAAATGAAGGTATGTGATATTAAAATGTCCTATCAATTTTATCCAAAAAAACAGTCTCTTTGATAGAAAATCAGTTCTGTTGGCCAAGCAATTAATGGAGGGGAAAATGGACTTTCTGAATGATTTTTTAAATAGTTAAAATATTTATTGAAGGCATCTTTGTATGGGCACTTGTTATGCATTATTTCACATAAGCCTTATAGCCACTCTGCATTTTCATTTTACATAAGAAGAAATTAAAGATGAGAGATGGTGCATAACTTCCCCAAGGGCAGAAGATTGGAAATTATATATCCTGGCTTGTCACACTAGTTCCTGGTTATTTTTTATTCTTTTAGAATCCTTAAGACAGCCTGTTAGCTGGAAAGTCAGCTATGCTGCTGGGCCCAAACATGCAGCTCAGACTGAACCAGGGGTGGGCCTGGTGGGTGGGGAGCCAGTCAACCCCACCTTGACCAAGTCCAAATCCTAGAGGCCTGGTTGTGCAGAAGGTGGCAGCACTATCTAAATTCCTTTTGATAAAGATTGATAATCATGCTCAAATTTCACGCCAACTATTAATAATTGCCAATCCATTCATCTACCCACCCACCCATCTACATCCAGCACAAGCAGGAAAGGTTCAGAAGCCCCGAGGCATCTATTGTGACGTTATGATGGAATGATTTTCATTTTGCTTAGTGAGAGGATAAGGTGAGAGGTTAATACGGTTGCTGTTACTTACCTGAGAGAGGGCCAACCCATTTATGTTTTCTTATCGAGTACTATTTAATTACTGTCTTTAAAAAGAATTTTAAGATCCACCTGGAGAAGTGCAAATTTATGATTTTGGGATTTTGTAGTTCAAACACCATTTCAGCTATTGACATAGTGAAAATTGTTCCTGACTACTAGATTAGCAGCAATGATTTGTTTCCAGAATGTTTTGTAATTTAAAAGGACAGCATTACATGTCCAGGAAAAATCAATAGGCTGGGTAAGTAGAAGCAACAACTAAGAATGAAAAATGGCACATTCTGGCCATCACTGAGGAATAATTGTGACACCGCAGTCCATCAGGATCATGTCAGATCAGTGGGTGCTGGACTCACTGGATGTCCAGGGCTCCATGCTGCAGGTTCCCTGCTTGTGCCTGGTGTGGCAGGAAGAGGTTTGTATGTGCCAGTCCCCAAGTCTGCAGAGACTCACGCACACTTACCTCCTCGTCTCCCATTGGAGGGGCTAGACAACTGCTTCCTGTTTAACACATTTTCTTCTATTCATTTTGATAGAATCTATAAATTATCTGATTTAGGTGGGAACGTGAGCAAATGCATTTGATCAAATATAAAAGATATTCCGTAGAGGATCTGCACAGCGCATTACAAATATGGCATTTAATCGACCACAAGGTAAGGAGGGCGCCTTCTGTTCCTGTGTTAGCAGCAGGTTTTCCTGGACCATGAGGTCTCTGTAGTCCTTGGACTACTCAGTTGACCCAGCTAAGCAGAGACCTTGGCTTTTGCTCTTTCAGAAAATAAACCAGAAAGCTTTTTCCTTTAGAGAGCGCCCTTGCCTCTTAATAGCCTCTGCTTAGAAATGCTTTTAAGCCTGCACTGCTCTCTCAGAGGGGGCTCCACTTAGGGACAAACAGATACTTCTGGGCAGGGAGCTGGGAAAATGAAGCAGTCACCTTTTCCAAAAAAATACTTGAATTATGTACTCAGTGGAGTAATTATGTGTTTGTAAACCCCAACTTTCAAATAAGAAGATCTGGCTGCCCGGGAAAGCTTTTGTAGCTGCTTTATCCAGTCCCTGACAGAGAGGGTCCTTGATGATATGCTGATTTAGGTAAGGTCATTTCTACTGGAACTCAGCACATGGCAGCTGGTGGTAGACCTGACTGCAGAATTAGAGCAATCCAATCAACGTCAGAGCCCTTTTTAGTTTAAAAGATAAGGCATTAGATTGGAAGTGACTAGAATAAAGGAGTCCATTCTCAGCTCAACCCATCCTCAGACATGCAGTCTCAATGGAAGGAAGTGGGTTCTAATTCAGCAGCCCCTCTCAGCAGGTAAGAAAAAAATAACTTGTCTCTTTTTGGAAGAAAAACCGTCCTGAAATTGTAGGGCTGTAAAAATTTAGACGACTTCCTAAATCAACATGTTTAAAGGTCACTGTTGGGTTAAACTGTATAAGCTTGCGTTTACAAATGAGTGTGACTTTTTTTTTTTTTACATGACAATATAGGGGTAATTTTTATTTTATTATATAACCCACATAAAAACCAAGGCCTTCAATGGCCTAGTTAGTACTTTGGTATGACCAAATATTCGTTGTGCACTTGACTTTCTCCTGTTTTTAATTGATATTATAATATTGAAGGTGATTTCCCATTTTTAAATGGCCTTAAACACGAATTGTGAAGATAGTAATTAAGGGCAAGACAGTCTGTTTTAGAATCAAATATTTAAAAAAAAATAGTTTTCGTCCTGAGTTGCTCAATAACCTTACATTTTAGAATCTCAATACTGTACCAGAAATTGGGATTTGTGAGCTGGAGACACTTGTGGGAGCTGTGCCTCAGGAACCACAAGGCATTTAAATGCAAACCCTCTACAGCAATCTGTACCCTCACCTCTACCCCAAGGGATGACATTTACAAAAACACATTTAAAGTGTAAAGATGGGAACTGGAGACTTGGTAATGGTAGGCTGCTTTCCCGTCTTACTCATCTTGTCCTTACTAGTTTGTCCCTCACTTGCAGCTTTTGCTTGAGGAATGAGGTCTCTTAGTTGGACTTGAACTATTCTGAGGGCTGTTTGTGTTCCTGTCCTGGTCTTTAAGGTATTCTTTGCCAGTCTTTATGCTGTGAAAAAAAGGTAACTTAATGATCACAGGAATAGCAGGTACTTTTGAGAAATGTCATTTCTTGAGCAATCATTTCTGAGGTCAGAAGGATGTTTTCAAAGCCAGGCCAACCAGCTCCCTGGGAGGGCAAAGATGAGCTGCTTTAAGATGCAGAAAATCTGCTCCTTTGTTTCTCTCCGCTTTCTAGGCTGGAGACCATGCAGAGGGCTAGAGGCTGAGCTGCTGCGGGGCCTTTGCCATGTGCGTGCAGCAAAGCCCAGACTCTGCATCCCATTCTGCAGCCAGGATGGCCCCTTTTCCAAGATGTGCTGACTGATCCCTGACTTTCCCTGTAAGCCAGATATTTTTTGTAGAGTATATCAAATTGGAAAAGATGCTGTCTTAGAAGAAAAAAAGGTGTTTTAAATTATGTAAATGTCCCTGTTCATTGTTGAGTATAGCATGTTATAAAAGGGCTTTGCAGCAATTATTCTGAGAATTGTAATGTAAAAACAAGTCTCATGGTCCAAGAGAGGGCTGTCCAACAATACTTTCTGTGATAGGAATGTTCTGTACATGCACTATTCATTGTGGTAGCCACTAGACGTTATGTGATCACTGAACTCTTGAAATGTGGCTAGAGACTGAGGAGAGTTTTAAATTTAAGTTTTAATGGCTACCTGTGGCTAGTTGCTACTGTATTGGACAGCACAGGTCTGAGAGAACACACCTTTGCATATACGTGGTTGCTGTTTATTCATTTTACGTCTTTATGTAAAATTTGTGTATAAAGTTGCTTTGGACTGCCATTTACTCCAAGAACTTAAAATTGTCTAAGAAACTATGTCTACCTGCTGCCTACACTGTGTTCTGAGCCATGGTAATTCTTGTCCTTAAAGGAGAATTCTGTGATAGGTGTTGGGTGCTATTGTATACACTCTTCTTTCCTGAGGCGTTCAGCCATTTATTTTCATTTTATGACGCCAGCAGTATATCTTCCTTGGGCAGTTTAAGAGTCGAGCCTATTGAAAATGAAATCTCATGGGTGTTTTTTCCCTATGTACCCCACTCAACCTACTTGCCTGAAGTCTTTTGCCAGGAATGCTCCCTTCTTCCTTCCCCGGGGCCAGCTTCATGGGCATGTGGCCCGGGCAGTCACACAGGACTCCTATTTGGTTTAATCCTCTTCTCTACCTTGTAGTTCTTAAACTGATCTTTGAACTTGTATTTTTAAGTGAAGTCTGATGAGAAAAAGGAGCATACACTTGAGCAGATGAGATATGTATAATATGTCCACTGTTCCTTACTGGCCACTCACTCACAGCCTCCGTGACACTCGTGAGCACAGAATTCCAGTGGCCCACCATGCATCAGTTCAGAGATTCAAACTACAAGGTAAGAATGTTATGAATACAACTAAGGGTGGGGGGGGGGGCACTGAGAGCCCCCAAAGACTTTGCTTTCCATCTGAACCAGGCTTGATTTGAACACGAAAAGAAGGCAACGGCATTCTAAGTATAAATGACCAGGGAACCCTAACATATCCTCTTACTCATGTCACTTTCCTGTACTGGCCACCATTTGTTGACAATAATGACACAGAAGAAAAGGAAAACGTATGAGAGCTCATAGATTCTTTTTCTCTCAGTCCTTATCCATCAGTAAGTTGAGAGTATTGATGGAATGTGTATACATCAAGGAGGGAAATAACAGCTGAGCTGGTGTTGTGCAGTGTTTCCATGGTTTTGGTCAGAACACGTGCAGACGATACATATATGTAAGTATGAAACACAAATTGTGTAGTTTTGGTGATTCTACATATGAGTTAAATGCTCTTATATTTGCATCTAAAACTGGAACTAGACAATATAAAGAATGATAAAATAAATGCTAATAATTTAAAATTTTAATTTTTACTTAGAACATTAAAGAAAAAAAAAAACACCATGGAAGGAAAAACATTTTAGCGCGCTTAATGGTAGTGTTTTCCTGATTTTTGAACAAGAGGCTGAACATCTTCATTTTGCACTGGGTCCGACAATTAGGCAGCCAGTTCTGCTCTTCACTGCTCCTTTATCAGAACTCCCTTCTGTCTACAGCCCTTTGAGGACCCCCACTGATTGCCTGATATAAAGGGCACCGTTGCTCTCGCGGCTCCTCTGCTGCTTCACTTGTGAAATCTAGAACTGAATCAGGACTGAGAATTCATTCAGGGGATCCACAAGTACTAAAGAAGATACCTGCCACTGGGAGATGACACGACATCTCAATTCCCCTCTGACCTTGCCTTGTCTTGGAGAAGCAGCCAAATGCTGGAATCTCTTATCTGGCACTGACGGTTCTCCCTTTGATTTGATCAGTTTTGGCAGAAAAAAAAACTCTGGACGACTAAACTTCAGCTACTGTCCTTGACAACTTGGTCCCTCTCTGACCTTTTCTGACACTCCATGAATTGTTGAACAGCTGTGAGTAGGAAGAGCAGGTGGAAAGCTCTTGTCAACAGTGACTGGTTTCATCAAATCTCTTTGTGAAGAGTCCTGCAAAGCAATGCTTGGGAGTTTGATTTTAGATAGCTGAAGTATAGCAGAATCACTTCTTAAAAAATAAAAAAACAAGAAAGATAATTTTGGCAAAAGTGCAAACATCACAACACAAAACTGACAGCAAGATACTTTATAGGAAACGGAAAAAAAAAGAGTATAGTGAAATTTGTGGTGAAGCATATAAAAAACATAGTTGTATTTTCAAGAGTTTTCACAGAACATTATGACCCACCAAATTAAGGTAGGTCATTCCTTAACAAAAGTTAATGGCAAAAATTAACCAATCTGAGGAAAAGCAGTGGAAAATATTCTAATGCAGTGCTGTCCAACAGACTTTTCTGTGATGATGGGAATGTCCCATTGTCTCTGTGCTCTGTGGAATCCACTACCAACTGAACACTGTAATGCCTCATGGGTCAAAACCAGTGGTTTCTTTGGGAGGACTTCTCTAACCACTGTTGAGGGGTATAAGGTTGCAGTTGGAAAGAGGAAAACCTTTAACAGATCTATTTGATCTCTTAAATAAGATCTAAAATTCTTCGCGGCTTCCAGAGGCAGGGGGTGACACAACCTGCTGTGGCGGTATGAGGGAGGGCTTTGGGGGAGACCTGAGCAGGCCCTTCCAACTCCTGGCTAATGCTAATAAGAGTGAAAGGCCCGGGATTTTGGTCACTTGGGAGGAGGCCTGTGGTTCCACACACAGAATCTGAGGCTTGGGCCATCCCTGGGGAATCTGCATGGAAATCATTGCTGTGGGGCTGGCAGGGAGCTGGAGATAAGGGTGCTCACTTCCGGACAGGGTTTCCAGAGCCTGAGGAGGCTTTAGAGGTGGAGGGAGGACCTGAGGGCCCTTTTTGAACACCTGCAGGCTGAACAGGCCCTTTCTTTTTGGGGACTAAGATCTTGTTCTTGCTCTTGAACACTCTGCTGGGATCCAGCCTGTTCACAAAGGAGTCAGTCTCTTCTGTCAGCAGGTTTGTGCTGTAGGTGATGGGTTTATACATGTTGAACCATTGCTGTAAGGCAGAATTGAGAGAGAGGGTCACAATCCAAAGGGGAAATGTCCTATTTATGCTCTTTAGTGGGGGTACGGGGTAGAGCTGGAGAAATGAGGTAAAGAGAATAAGTTTTTATGAAAAACTGCCTTGAAAGTATATTAGCACTTCCTTTAAGTGAAAGTGATGACATACATTGCTTTATGAAGTCTCATTACTTTAGGTCTCATGCAGCATGAGAACAAGAATCTGAGTAAACTTCCTTCCTTCTGATCTAGTGAGTCTTGAGCCTGGGATGCTAGGTCTCAAATCACCAGGAGACAGTGTCCTTCTGACTGTTCTGCCCTCAAACCAGCTACTGCCTATCAAGTAGATTTGGGAGAGTCTGTAATATAAACCAGGCACACCCATACTTTGGAATACTTCATATGACTAAAAAGGACAGCTCTCGACGTACTGATGGAATGAGCTCCAAGATGGAGTGTTAAGTGCAAAGTGCAGAACAATATGAACTATAGATTGCACTTGTGATTTAGAAAAAAGGAACCAAAAACAGTATGCGTGCATGCATGCTTTACATGCAATAGTGTATCTTGGTAAGGGTACACAAGAAGCGGTAACAGTGGCTGCCTGTGGGGAAGTGCATTTGGAGACTGGAGAACCAGGGAATAAGAGACTGACTTGTCAGTGTTCCTGTGTGCATGTAATGTGTAGCTAAAACCCACAATCAGACCTAAGCCCCCAATACAATGTAATTAGAAAAAATTCCCCAGGTGATTCTGAGGATCAGCCATGTTTGGGAACCACTTGTTTAGGTCAGTATAAAGTGAGGTTGTCTACCTACAGTGGAATCACCTGCCTTGCTTATTAAAAATGCAGGTTTCTTGACCCCATCCCAGATCTCCTGAATCAGATGGTGAAGCTGGAAATCTGCAGTTTAAGCATTTCCTCAGAAGATTCTGATACATCCTACAGTCCGAGATGATAGGTGGTCCTCCCTTACCTTGGCCTGTGGGCTAATGCCATAGTTGGTGAAGGCATACTGCCACTGGGGCAGGCCCAGGTGGGTGATGAGCAGGCGATAATAGGCAGTAAAGGTCTCTGTGAGAAAATGCCAGTATAATGCTCTGTCCAGGAACCAGATCTCGGTGTCTTTCGCTAATGCTGAAATAGTAAAGTAAATAAATGAAGGGATGGCTTAATACATTTTTCCTTTTATCTGTAAAACCAATATATACTCATGTTAAAAAATATTCGAATAGTAGAGTGTATGTAAAATATAAGTACAAGTTCTCTTTCTTCCCTTCTAAGACCTCAGTCCCATTCTCCAGTGACCACTATTACCAGTGGCTTCTTTGGTATTCTTTTACAAATTCTTATTTATTTTCTGATTGATTTATTTTTTATGGTGACTTTGGTTAATGAAATCCAATAGAAGGGGTCAAATATGTGGTGACAGAAAGAAATCTAACTATGGGAGGTAAATACATAATGTAAATATATATATATGCCTGTTAAAATGTATAGTTGAATTTTTTACAAATTCTTGATCAATCAGTCCACTGACCTATCTGCTGGGCTTTGGCCATCTGTGCTTTAGGCTATCTAAGCCACATTTTTTCTGTGCAGAATCAGTACTTCCCCCTTCTTCCCCCCGGTGGATATATACTGTGTTCTCAGCTTTCTTGACTGGAGAGAAACTGAATGGCCCTGGCTTCCTGAAGAGGTCTCTGTCGGGAATGAGAAGTGCTGTGAGAACTCACCCTGGAGGAGGCCAGCTCAGCTCCCTCTTCCTGGGAATCCTGCCTATACCGTTGTGTGATGTCCTGGTTGAGCTGAATGAAGCAAGCACTGTCTTACCATGTGCTTCTGACCTTCCATTCTTACTTCTGTAGGTTTCTCCTAGTTCATCTCATGTCGAAGAGCTGTCACATCTCCCTAAGTGGCCTCCATCCTCCAGTCTCTTCCTCTTCTCAAACTCCTTGTGGTCACATATATTTTCATTGAATCCTGCCATTCTGCTAGACCTTGACACCCACTCTCTTCCAGTTATGTCCAAACTCCTACGCTTGGCTTTCAAAATTCCACACGAAGGGGGAAAGTTGGCCTTTTGGCTTCATCTTCTCATCCACAGATAAACCATGTGGCTCAGAAAACTGGAATGATTTGCCATTCTCCACACACTGGTTACATTTTCCCACTGCGTGACTTTTCCTCATGTCTCTTTGCTTCGATGCCCCTTTTACCCCACCAGCATGCCCCCCAAACCCACCCCGTATCTAATTCCTACCCATAATTCAAGATGCAGTTCAAAGGCTACTTCATAAAGATTCCTCCAGCTACAGACCATCTCTCTTTCCCCAGAGGTAAGGTAAATCTTGGTGTATCTTCTCACCCCTACCAAGCAGACAGCTGTGTGAAGAAGGCTAGGCCAGGGGGTGGCCACTGCTTAAGGTACCAGAGTCTACTTCTTTTGATTTCCTATCTGGGGTCCTGGAATGAGGTCTAGTAATTCAGGTTTTTATTGCTGTTACCTGGCCTACTTAAAGAAGTACAGAAGAAACAATGTTTTTCCTGGATGCTTTTCTAATATATGAGCCTGCTGGAGGAGTTATAAACAGAATGACAATTCTAGTTTTTATTCAATGATCGTAATCCTATTATTTTGCAATAACTCACAAATGATGATAGCTTAAAAAGACTCTAGTAATTCGTCTAGAGGGGGATGCTCAGAGAGGTCTTGGCACCTCAAGAGACCTGGTGGTGTCTCAGGAGGTCAGGGAGGAATGTGTCTTTTGTGTGAAGGCTGGAAAGCAAGGTCGGCCAAGGCCGTGCCCGAACTGTAGGATCATGCATGTCAATGATTCTTACCTGGTTTCCCTTTTTTGTAGACAAGGCAAACCTTCCCATTCCCATTGCAAGAATCCAGCTCAAATATCACACTGCGGGAATCAAAGTGAGGCTTCTCTGGCTGGTTCTCACTGGCTGCAAAGCAGAAGTTAATAGTAATGTTCAAACATACTCAGCTCAAACTTATTCATCCAGCTTTGCTAGGATGAAAAAATAGGGGCAAAGAGCCTTATTGCAGACATACTCTTAAATATTATTTTCAAACATGGGCTAAATGAATTCTGTGCTCTAAATGCCCTGGATCTTATCCATGGTCTAAGACTTCTGTCTGGGATACCCGATTACCAACACAGTGTCATGGCATGTTGGGGAAGGTGGCGTGAGGAAAATGAACTGAACTTCTTGGGAGTGGGATTACATAAAGGCAAATTAAACTTAATGAACTGATGTTGACATAACTTTTTTCTTCTTCTCAGATAACTACTTTTCCCTCATTTACAGGATTTCATGATTTTTTTTTTATTAGAACCCCTTTTCCTCAGTCTAAAACGTACATATTTAATTATAATGTTATCATTAGTTGTGTTATAATAATGGTAAGTCTGGCTCAGTTAGAAATACCTTCCTAGAAATTATGGAGTAACAGAAGAAAGATAAATTCTTAGAAATGGAAGCATAAGAAACCTCTCCTGCTTCTTTCCTTACAGCTGTTATGCAATAAAGATTCGTGTTAGTGACTGGGATGGAGAGTTTACAAACCTAGGAGAGACTGGATAAAACAAACTATATAAAAATATTTCTAATTTATATGTACCCATAAACATAGATAATTTTACATAAATGCATAAAAATTTAATTTCTAATTAAAAACATGTTTTGTTTTGTTTTGTTTTTTTAACATAGCTTTTCCCTCCCCTAGAGGTTATACCTTCATATTCTTCTTTATCTCATATGGTCCTAGACAGACATATAAGTATATATTTAAATTCTGTTAAGAATATTTGTCACATAAAAATGAGATATCACATACATTATATCTGAATTTGCTTTCTGTGCAGTAATACCATGTGGAAGGCCCTCTGAGGCATTTGGTATAATTCTTTTTAATGGCTGCCTGATAGTCTGTGGGACCAGCAGTACCCTAATTTATCTTATTCACCTTTCATTATTCTGCTGCGAATGCTACAATAATCATCTCTGTATTTGTACTTATGTTCTGCTGTTTTCATTACAGGCATACTTCGTTTTACTGTGCTTCACTTTATTGTGCTTCTCAAATTGAAGACCTTCAACCAGCAGGAAGATTGACTCACTGAAGACTGAGATGATGGTTAGCATGTTTTAGCAATGAAGTATTTTGTAATTAAGGTATGTACATTTTTAGACATAATGCTGATGTATACTTAACAGACTACAGTATACTGTAAACACGGTTTTTATATGCACTGGGAAACCAAAAAATTCCTCTGTCATTGAGTCCTGTGAACTCAAGCTGTCTTCATCTAGCTAGGCTCTTAGCTTTGACATTTCAACTCATGGAGTGCAGTAGGTTCTACTTAGATTCCCCTCCCGAGTACACTGTAGACTGGAGACTCTGATAATAAACTATAGTTCACTTCATTTGTTTCCTATTTCTCAGCTCACTGTCCTTTGTTGCCTGATAGTCAGTGTCTTGAAACTCATTGATTTATATATTTTTTGTTGTTCCAGGTAGAAGGATACACCTCATCTCTGCTAATGCATCATGGATGAAACTGAAAGTCTGGATGGGAGGGTCCCACCAAGTTTAGCAGTCCTGACTGATGCTGACTGAGATCTGCCCTTAGGTGAAAAGTTATAACAATAGGAAACTCATTCAGGGTGGTTCCCTTTTGCCACCTGCAGATGCCACTCCAGTTTCTGCTTGTTTTTGGTGTTCCTCCAGTCCTTTTAGGTACTTGTTTTAAATTTTTTTCCAGAGTTTATAGAGTATTATTGGCATAAGTCTAACAAAAGGGAGACTGCCAATACCAAAAGCAGAAGGACAATATTTGAATTATTTTTCCTCCAAATCTGCAACGTCACTGTTATTAGTTCCTCTCTGGAATTTTGGTTTGGTTTTATCTCCATATGTACATTAGCATATTGTTTTATAGTCTCTACCTAATAATTTCACCCTTGGGAGTACCAGTGAATCTCTGTTACTTGTTATTTGTACTGGTTCTTGTTTATGGTGTATTTTTTCATTTTCTATTAGGAATTATTTTTTGAAAAATCATTTATAAGAACAATTTGAGTTGTAGAATGTTATCTTCCTTAAGGTAGAATTTTCTTTTTATATGACAGCTTTATACTGAGACATAATTCACCTACCATACATTCACTTATTTAAAGTGTGCAATTCAATGTTTTTTAGTATATTTACAATCAATTTTAGGACATTTCTCTAGAATGAGCTCTTGTTTCTTTCTGCCAAGTGCCTGAAGAGATTAGTAATCTGGAATCAATTTAGTCCAATTTGGGGATTTAACATTTTCTGGGACACTCAGATGCCTTACACCAGAGCTTCAGTCCATGTAAAAAGTGCTTACTTCTGGTTTATTCTGTCTTCTAGGGTATGGAACCATCACAAAGGTAGGGTAGTTTTTATGGGTGCCATCTTCTGTAGTTCCTGGATTCCATTTTATTCCCCTAGTGTCACATATGGGTCAAAAGGAATCCCAAATGTCGAGCCTCTTCTCTGGATTTGTCTTCTTCTAGATGTTTATCTGGTACTACCTCGTCATCTTTTTAGCTCTTTGATGTTTTTAGAAAGATGATTTTTTACTTTGCCCTGACTTTTCAGCTGTCTTCACCAGGAAGGCTGCTCTGAATTAGCTATCTGCCATTACCAGGAGAGGATATCTCTTCATCAGTTTAAGTATGTTCATGAAAATAACACAGATGAGCTTTGCTTTTTCTATCAAACTGACACTCTGTTTTTCAAAAGAGAAAAGTCAATCCCAGCATATTCAATATGACTGTTTTATTCTCCTTTATGTTAGTTATTTTCTTTCTTCTTTTCCTTTTTTCTAATGTGATTCAACATTCCCTATATTAGGTTGGAGATTTTAATGTAGTTTTTTTTTTTCTTTAGTGGTTATCTTCATTTGTTTGCATGACTGGATTCATATGACTCTACACTTACTTGAAAACAATATACCATTATTTCCCTAACCAAGTGTGGTATGTAGAATTCTAAGATGGTCCCCAAGATTCTTGCTTGTTGGTATACAGACCTTATACAACCTCCTTCCCTTGAGTGTGGTCAAGACTTGTGAATATGACATAGTAGTCATCCCTTGATTGGGTAACATTATGTGAAATTCTGTTGTAGCAGAGTGGAGAGAAATTTTCCTGCTGGCTGAGAAGTAAGTTGCCAGAGGGTCATGTGGCTAGAATATGAGGGCAGCCTAAAGGAGCTGAGGGTGATCCCTGGCCAACAGCCGGCAGGAAAACAAGGTCTTAGTCCCACAACTGCAAGAACTGAATAAGGCCGACCACCAGTGAGCTTA
Organism: Pteropus medius; assembly: GCF_902729225.1. Classification (NCBI taxonomy): domain Eukaryota; kingdom Metazoa; phylum Chordata; class Mammalia; order Chiroptera; family Pteropodidae; genus Pteropus; species Pteropus medius. The sequence continues at coordinate 28,233,012 of NW_024340849.1, read as the reverse complement.
GTCGAGGCTCCTGTGCCACAGATGAGATCACGGCACCAGCTGACACCTTGATTTTAGCCTGGTAAGACCCTAAGCAGAAGACTCTGCTAATCTATAACTGAATTCTTAACTCATGAAAACTGTCAAGATAATATATTTGTGGTGTTCTAAGCCATTAAATTTGTGGTAATCTGTCAATAGAAAACTGATAAGACATTCTTGTTTCTTTCAACAAGGTGTACTATTTCTTCTCTACAGTAGGATGAAATCTTCCACTTTTTGCTTTTTTTCCTCTTTAGTCCTACATTTTCTACTATGTGGACCCCTGGAACATTTTTTGTATTAATTGTTAGGGCTTCTGTAACCAAGTCCCACAAACTGAGTGGCTTCAACAGAAAAAAATTGTTGTCTCGTGGTTCTGGAGGCCATAAGTCCTAGATCAAAGTGTTGGCAGAGTTGGTTCTTTTTGAGGGCTGTGGGGAAGAATCTGTTCCATGGTTCTCCCCTAGTTTCTGTGGTTTACTTGAAACTTTTAGTTTTCCTTAGTGTGTTGAATTACCACCCCATCTCTGCCTTCATCTTCAAATGGCATTCTTCCTATGTCTCCGAATTTTCTTTCTAACCCATTACACTCTTACTTTTTGCCTCTCTCCTTTCTTTTAGGTTTAACTAAGACAGAATAGTATGTTTTGAAATTTTCCTTGTACTAGGTCCTCTTTTTTATATATATCCTTATGTAAAAGTTATACAACACATTCCTAGACGTTATATTTTTTTGTTTTTGCTGTTCCAATTGAGTATTTCCCACTGCCTTGTCTTCCAGATCACTGAATCAGTCCTCTGCTTCATCTAACCTGCTGTTGATTCCCTCTAATGTATTCTTCATCTCAGTTGTATTGTATTCTCCATTTCTGACTGTTTTTTTTTTTTTTTTATGATTTCTATCTCTTTGTTGAAGTTCTCAATAAGGCCATCTATTCTTCCCCTAAGTTCATTGAGCATCCTTATAACCAGTGTTTTCAACTCTGCATCTAGTAGATTGCTTGTCTGTATTTCATTTAATTTTCCTGGAGCTTTGTCCTATTCTTTCATTTGGGACATGTTTGTCTCCTCATTTTGGCTGACTCCCTGTGTTTGTTTCTATATATTAAGTAGATCTGCTAAGTCTTTGGGTCTTGGCAAAGTGGCCTTACATAGTAGGTGTCCTTCGGGGCTCAGTGGCACAGTCACCCGGGTCACCCAAGCAAGGTGTTCCAGGGGTGTCCCTTGTGTGTGTCCTCCTGTTGTAGTTGAGCCTTGATTACTAATGGCATGTCTATGGACAGAGGTGACCCTCAGGCTGACTGGCTCTGAGGGCCGCCTGTGACTACAGCGGAAGAGCTTTAGTGCAGGGGCTGACTCTATGGAGCACGAGTCACTTTTGCGTAGCTCTGGTGCCAGCTAAGTCCACCACTCGCGTGTGTCATTTGTGGAGCTGGCTGGGTGGTACTCTGGTGTGGTCTGAAACTGGACACTGGGTGTGTTGGTTCTAGAGTCTCTTGGGAGTGGAGCCGGTGCCAAGGTCAGCTGCTCTTGTGTTGAATGTGGAGGAATTTGGGAGAGGCTACACTTGAACCAAAGCTTGCTGCCACCTGTGCCAGGCTTGAGACCCTTTAGTGGGCATCATGATGCGAGCTGAAGCCAACCACCACATGTGCCAGGCTTGTGGCTGCTTAGTTGAAGCTATGTTCCAAGCCAAGACTAGGTGCCACTAGGCCAGGCTTGGGGCTATCTGATGGAAGTTACAATGCAAGCTTATCCAGGTCTCCACTTATACAGGGCTTAGGGCCACTTAGCAAGAGGTACAGGGCACAACAAGGCCAGCCGCTGCTTCTCTGGGGTTTGTGGATCCTTGAGAGATTTTAGGCAAGTCTGCAGTGTGAGCCGCAGTAAGCGCCTTGGGTGGGGCGGGGTCTCAGAGAATCACTAGGGCAGAGCAAATAGCGTTAGCCAAGTTAACAGAGACTCAGATTTGGTGCCCATCTGTGCGGGCTGGCTGTGTGAAGAGAGGGTTCAATGAAGGAATGATGGTGCCTACCAGCATTTCCATCCCAGGAGAAAGCTGCTCTGATCCCTGCCCTTCCAGTCCCGAAGCTAGTCAATTTAGTTCCGCCCATAAGTCCCTGGTACTTTCTGAGCTGCTGTCCCGGTGCTGGGGCTTAGAGTGAGTGAGTTGTGAGCAAGAAAGGCCCTACATGGGTCCCTCAAGAGGACAGCCTGGGTCTCCAGCAGCCTGCCTCTCACTTGGAGGTAAAATCCCTGCTGATTTTCACAGCCAGATGTCATGGGGACTCCTTTTTCCTGCACTGGTGCCCTGGGCTGGGGAGCCTGGTGTGAGGCTGTGACACCTTGCTCCTCAGAGGGGACCTCCACAGCCAAGATATCCCCCCCAATTTTTAATCACCACACATGGGTGTGGGACTAGCCTGTTCCGCATTTCCACCCCTCTTACCAGTCTCGCCAAGTCTTTACATCCTTATAGACTTCTGTTCAGCTAGTCTTTGGGTGGTTCTCGATGGCTGTTCTCTAGTTTAGTTGTTATTCTGAGGTGGGGGGAGGAGGCGAGTAGTGTTTACCAACTCTGCCATCTTGACCTGAGTCAATACACACAAACTCTCTTTCATTAAGAGATTCACTAATCCCTTGTTTTCCTTCTTTATGTATCCACATTTAGAGATCACCATTCAGTTTTGTTGTTTTTTTTTTGTTGTTGTTTAAAGTATTTATGTTCCTGAAGTTTTATACACACTTTAATAATTGTCTTCTGATAATCTGAGAGTTGTGTTTGATCTGCATATCCAGGACACTTGATTTTCACTCCTTCTCTATCAGAAACCTGTATATACTTTTTCTAGTTTCCACTGTTGCAGGTGAAAAGTCTGATTATTATTACTTCAAGAGTAATTTATCTTTGCGTAGAAACTTTTCCACATCATGTAATGCCTATGTATTTGTTTTCTCATGAATCAATTTGAGTCTAGGAAAGCCCTTTCAATCTGCAGAGAAATATTTTTATAAGTGTTATTTATTGCCTTTCCATTTTTTCTTTTTCTCTTTACTGGGTACCTATAATTTCAACGGAAGGTCTTTTGGATTTATTTTCTATTTTCTTACCCTACCACCTTTTCCCTCATAATTTCCTCTTTCACATTTATGTGTCTGTGTTTTTAGATATTTCTTGCACTTGATTTTTCCAACTACTAAATAACTCAGGTCTCAATGTTTATACTCTTCAATTCCTTTAGTCAGTTGTTTAATTCAGAATCTTTACTTTTTTTCCATAAGAAGTCTTTGTGCTACCTTAAATGTCCTTAAGTGTTATTCTTCTTTTTATTTAGGGTTTAATCTGTGTCCTTTAGTAGTTTTATTTCTCTGGTTGTATAATCTGATACTTCTTCCAGACTGCTGAGTCTCCAGAATATAGTCATTATTTTTCTATTTAGGCTTAATGAGATGTAGGTCTAGCTACTGGACTATCACAGAAGCATGAACCCAGCAAGTGCCAGAAGGCCAAGTGGTTTTTATCCCCATGAATGCAGGACGATGTGGTCTCTACTGCTAGCTCAGTCCTTTGCTGAGGCCTATTGAAATCATCTCTGGTATCTAGTCTATCTCTACTCTTCCAGCCTTAAGAGCAGGGAAGACTCAGTCTGCTTACTTACCTTCTTTGTCTTTTAGGAGTCAGCAGTCCCCAGCACACATATGAAGTCAATGTGACCTTTTTCCTACCCTTGAGAATTCCACACATCTCAGTGGCAGCTTTTCCCAGGGGCCATCATTTTCTAGTCTTAGCTGCTGGACTCCTCCTACTCTTGTTCAACAGCTTGTCCAACTGAAGGAGAAAGGCTTGCAATGGTTCTCTCTGCCAAGGCTTCAATGAACCCCAAGGCCTTAGCACTGGAGATACAAGTTGCCTACTCAATATTCATCCTCCCTTTCTTTTCTTAAACTCCAATTCAGTTTGAGGAGGCAATCAATACTGCACAGCTAAACATACCTCCTCAGATTCCCTTTCAGCTATGGGTAACCTTTTGACTCTGTTCTGGCCAATGGCTGTTGGGAGGAGCTTCTGAGAAAACTATTGTTTTCTTGATAAAAGGGAAAGATTCTGCCAAGAGACAGTTTTTTGTTTGTTTTTGCCCTTTACTCTTCTTTTTCCTATCTGGAACATAGACTTGAAGTTTGGGGATGGAGCCTAAATTCCTCAGCCATGAGGATGAAAACCATACCCAAAGGCTGGTGGTATACCAGGAAGCCAGAGGGAGACTTTATCATAGACTTTCTCAAAGAGCTACACTAGCCCAGTTCCAGATTTCTTGTTATGAGAAAATAAACACCTATTTAGTTTAGACATTGTAACTGGGTCTCTGCAGCCAAATACAATTCTCACTGAATAAGTCTTTACTTGTTTTAGTTGCTCAAAGTTTTTAGTAGCCATTTGAATTATTGGCCATTTCAATTAGAAGTGGCAAAGAGCCTGGAGGAAGGAAGCTGCATTCAGACTGCCGTGCTCTCAGAAACCTCTTGATACTGAAATGTTTTGTGAAGTTTAATCTGTAACATTCATCCACTTACCAAGTATTCATTCAGTGTGCCAAGCACTAAAGTAGGTGCTAGAAACAAAGATCCCAATCCTGGCATTTTCTTCATAAAAATTTACTAGAGGCTGTTTTTACTTTACTCCCAACAGTCCTGAGAAGCCATGCATGGGAAGGGTTTGAGGGAACATTTTACAGGCTGATTTCTAACTCAAAGCAGAAGTTCCCCCAGGTACCTTCTTCTGTATCATCCTCCAGGTCTGCCAGAGTTGGTGCATTAGGAAGTGAGTACATGGAAGACTGGTTGAGCTGAGTCAGTTTTGTGATGCTGTTAATTGCCATGCTGCCCAAAGGAATAGTATGCTCTACGGGAACATTAAAAAGGAAAATTACATGGAGTAACAGCCTAGTTACCACGGTCATCAGTAGGACTTCTGCTTAAGTGACCTAAGCCCAGCTATTGTTTGATTCCAGGGCTGAGGAATCTGATGGAAAGTGGAGGGAAGAGAATCAATGCACAACATGTTCTAAAGCATTAAACTTTCATGCGAAAAAAGCAACGGGGACCATGGGTGAAGAGTCCTCACTACATGTGTTAGGGCAGGGTATCAAAAAAAATTTAAAAAAGGGTTGCTCAAAAGGAACTGGGAGATCTAGGATAGCGGCCCTGATTAAGTCCTTTGATGAGCAAAGGACTTAAAAACGTTTTTGCTCCTCTTTCCTTGCATGAAGGGTTATACTTTCCAAAGGAGTAACAGCTTTGATTATATAAATGACCCCTTCTACTCTTCTTGTTATAAGCTTTCACGATGGAAAGTATCTCTCCCTCTACTTCATATTTCCTTATTCAGTGCAGAGAACCTGGCAGACTGCTTGCTTGAATCCAGTCTTCTGTGATGAGGGTATAAATAAAAAACAAGTAGAGTGTACATTTTCTTTATCTATTATACAGAATCCTTGTAATATAGGGTGGTGGACATAGGATGGCACACAAAGACTTAGACATCTGACTGCTAAAAAACTAGAATGGCTGAGGCAATAAAACAGCCGGTATATAGATCAGGGGACATCTAAGAAGACCACTAAAGAGGTAAACACCAGAAGCTGCCTCTGCTAGCTTTTCTGTTACTGATTTCAGCTATCCAGTAAGGAATAGGTATGGTAATGGACATATAGATAGGAAGATGGGTTAGGAGGATTAAAATGGAAAAGTATTGTAGTAATGAAGAGGGACTCATTCATAAAACCTTCATGGAATGTTTCTTTTCTGAGACAGGCTTGTGAAGGGGCTAGCATATCTGTGACGTGGGCAAAGGAGACTCTGACAGTCAGTCTAGTCTCTGTCTACTCTCTGTTGCTACAAACTCCAAAGGCATGGCCATGCTACAAAGGAGGGTTCTCATATTGGTGACAAGAATGGTTTCTAGGTCACTGGAGGAAATGACTCTAAGCTAAAAGTTCATGTTAAATGCTCAGTAGTAAGCTATAAAAAGTGCCTCTGCTCATCTGTGAGAAACAGGACAGCTTTGTTAACACCAAAAAAAGGGAAACTCAGGAGGCAGAAGCAAAGGAGGGGAGAAGTCGGTTCTCCAGATTTACTGTGCAACAGAAGTTACTACATTCTCACAAACAGCATGGAGAGGTACAGGGTGCTTCCCAAGGACCAAAGTAGGTCTGCGGATGTGGCTGGAGTCTGAAGGCAATAAAGGCCTCCTGGAGATAGGGAAGTCTGTGCCAAGAATGCGCTGGACTCCAGTGGCTAGACCAGGATTTCCTAGCCTCTGTCTACATAGTACCTGAAACTCTGACATGCACCAAGTAGTGAGCTCCTACATCTGCAACACAAAAGCCTGTCCTAGACATATTTAATACTAAAGATAACTGCCCGCAAACCGAGGTGGTTGGTGACTTAGGCTGAGAATCTGTGAAGGAGAGAAGGAAAGGCTCTGTCTGGTCTGAGGGTCAGAGCCCTGGAGTCTTCACTATACTGGGAATGAAGGAAGGAGCTCCTCTTATCACCACTATCGGCCGTCACTGCAGCGCACCCTGAGGACACTGCTCTGAGGTAGAGTCCTCAGAGGCTTTAAGTTTGAGGTGGCTCAGGATTTTTGTGTAGTGAACATTTTTTTCCTCTACCTCATTCTAATAGGAGGCCTCTAAATTGAGCTTCCAGTTAAGTACTTGGCTGGACTCTGGCACAGGCAGGGGCGGGTGTGTGTGTGAAGCAGTGATACTGTTAGCTCTGGTCACAGCTTCCGGAAATTGTACTTTTAAAGAACCTAGGAAAACCATCCAGATTCAAAGACTCAAAAGTTGTAAAGGCCCTCAGAGTTGTCTCATCTAACCTTTCAGGCAGGGAAAGGTACACCTACAGCAAAGGGGCTGACTCACCATCTAGCTTCACACTCCATGTCATGTGGAAGCCATTGGTCATCAAGTAAAAATTCTTCACATCCTCAGGTAGCACACAGTTGTTCTTCTAGAATCACAAAGTAGCTGAGTGTTAGGTCAGGGCTGGGAAAGAGGGCACAGGGCTATGCCTCAAAGCAACTGGGACACTGCTGTGTTTCAGATACCCTGAATAGGAAGACTGTGATAATTATCTACAAACTCTATTAAAGAGTTCATGGTCAGAATGGCAACATAGGAGGCTCCTCAACTTACCTCCTCCCACTGACCCCCAAATCCACAGCTACATATTTAATAATTTCCTCTGAGAGAAATCCAGAAGCTAGCTGACTGACTCCTACATATCAGGCAAACAAGAAGAAATTCAGGTTGAAATGGATAGGAAAACTTGGTCACAATCTCACCATAAAATATACCCTTGGCAGAGTGACACACACCTGGAAAGGAACTCACAACTCCCAAATTCTCCTTGAGGAGCAGTTTAGACCCCACATCTGGCATCCCAACTTTTAAGACTTTCACCTGAGAGATGAATCCCCCAAAACATCTAGCTTTAAAACCCAACGGGACTTGGGTCTAAGAGACTCACAAGGCTATAGTGGACTAAGAGACAATTCTTAACGGGCTCACATGGACTCGTCGTGGTTATCCTTCCAGTGCCCAGTGCAGAGCAGACTGAAATCATACATCTGATAATGGGTTGTTAATATCCAAGATATATAAAGAACTCATACAACTCAATAGAAAATAAACAATATGATTAAAAAATGAACAGAAGAAGACGTTTTTCCAAAGAACTTATACAAATGGCCAACAGGTACATAAAAAAATGCTCAACATCACTAATAATCAGGGAAATGCAAATCACAACCACAATGAACTATCACCTCATTCTGTTAGAATGTCTATTATCAAAAGGACAAGAAATAACAAGCGGTGGTGAGGACGTAGAGAAAAGGGAACACTGGTGCACTGTTGGTGGAAATGTAAATTGGTGCAGCCACGATGGAAAACATTATGAAAGTTCCTCAAAAATTAAAACTAGAACTACCATAGGATGCAGCAATTCCACTTCTGGGTATTTATCTGAAGTAAATCAAATCACTATCTTGAAAAGATACCTATACTTTATGTTCACTGCATCATTATTTACAATAGCCAAGATGTGGAAACAACCTAAATATCCTTTGATGGATGAATGTATAAAATGTGGTACATACATGCAACAGAATATTTAGCCATAAAAAAAGAAGGAAATCCTGCCATTTGCGGCAGTACGTATGGACCTTGAGGGCATTATGCTACATGAAGTAAGTCAGAGAAAGACAAATCTGTATGATCTCACTTATATATGGAATCTAAAAAAAGAAAAACCAAACTCATAGATACAGAAAACAGATTGGTTGTTGCCAGGCGTGGGCGGGGGGGGCAAAATGGGTGAAAGTGGTCAAAAGGTACAAACTTCCAGTCATAAAATATGTCCTGGGGATGTAAAGTACAGCATGGTGACTGTAGTTAACAATACTATATTGTGTATTTCAAAGTCGCTAAGAAAATATCTTAAAAGTCCTCATCACAGGAAAAATAATTTATAACTGGCGATGGATATTAACTTACTGTGGTAGTCATTTCACAATACATACATACATCAAATCGTTATGCTGTGTACCTAAAACTAATACCATGTTATATGTCAATTATATCTCAATAAAAAATAAACAAAAAGTCTAGTAGGCACTGGGTATGCAAATCAGAGGTCACCAGTTTGATTTCTATTTGCCTCACCTGATAAGGCAGAGTAGGTGTCTGCTCTATTGTGATAAAGCCTCAGTGGAGAGCTAGCTGGAAAAGGGGCTGCTCAAGGAAATAAGCTGAGGAGCAGTCTTAGAGGAACATGGTGAGAGAGGAGGTCTTAGGCAAAGTTTGGATGACGATGGAGCAAGGCAATCACAACCAAAACTTCAGACTCATGCTCTTAAATTATTTTCTGAAACAAATTTTTGGATAAATGAAAACATCTTAAAAGTAAGAGTATATACTTCTAGAGCATTTAATGCTATAAACCTAATAGTTCTAAAAGTTCTTAGAAAATAAAAAAGTACAATAGAATAAAAACATATATTTCATATGAAGAGCAAATCATCCAAACTTACAATGGAAAGAAATAGCTTAGCATCCTTTCAGGAGGTATTAGGAGCATGCCCTAAGTTCTAAGTAACACATCTGTGCACATGCCTGATGAGCCTTCTCTAGCCAATCAAATCTTTGGAGAGAGGATGAGTTCTCAAATTCCTTTCCTGGGCCTCTTAGAATGACTTCTTGTCATGTTTATATAGGTAGAGGGGCAATATGTTAAGTCCATCCTCACTTTTGGTATATTGGACACTTTTGAGATGTGATATTGAACAATGCTATGTCAAGTTTGCTTTAGGTCATAGTCAGTCAGTTCCACATACCCAAGGTATGGGGAAGTTAGAGTACAGCAGGATGATCTGAGTTTACTTCCCAATTCTGCCCACTAGCTGAGTGACTTTGGGTATTGCTTAAACTCTGTGAATCCAGGTTCAAGAATAATCTCTATGACTGAGTCTACAAAACACTAGAGGTGGGAAGGGGCGAGAGCATGGCAGAAGGAGAGAAGACTGGGTAATTATTATGATTTTAGGGCACAATATCTTCAAGAACTACAGGTGAGAAGCAAATTTCACGCTTGCAGATGATTTTAAGCAGTGTTTTTATATTACTAAATAGACGACAGTTGTCATTTTAATCAAACAGGTTTTTCATTTTCTTGATCTAAGAACTAAAATATGCTTTCTGGTCAGTTTTTGTTTTACCTCTCTTCACTATCTAGTTCCCAATATCACAGAAGTGTAACTTAAAGGATTCTCTGACTCCTTGGGCTAACATATTTTCCTACTCTATTTGGAGTTTAGGGCTTGCTCCTAGTGCTTCCTGTATGGCACATCATCTGTTTTCAGAAAGAAAACGTGTGCACGCAGAATGCCTTTCTCCCACCCTTAGACACTAGCACAGGAAGCCTACAGGTATCTGTGTTCTGACAAAATCTTTGCTTCTTCTGTCACCCCAAAGGCCAGCACCCACTATGAGATTTTAGTCACTAGTGCCATCTAGTGGTGGAGACAAGGAAACTGTCTATCAGCCTTTCTTGACCTGGATTCCATGAGATCCCAGCTGAGAAGGGCTGGTGGCATTGTTCATCTCTGAAAATTCAGTAGTGATTATAACATTTATTATGGTATCAACTTCAGTGAAGAAAAAAAAAAATTGGTATTATTTTATACTAGTATTTTAAAAAATACTTGGAATTCATAAAAATAGGGAAAAAAAATCAGTGAAATCTAATATTTAATACATTTCAAATACTAATATGAACATACAAAATGTCAAGTAAACCAAGCTCATAAAAAATATTAAGCCTGCATTGTCATTTTCATATAAATCACTGGTGGCTCTGGCTCTGCTGCTTCCTTGCCATAGACCTTACTGCTTGACAGCCAGGACTATGGCTGGTCCTGCAGTGCTCTTGTCCCTTCCTTCTGAGTGGGGTTCTCAGGGTACCACTTTTAGGTGGCTCCTCTGCCCTGGTGAATTACTGGGTTATGCCATTTTAATCTCTCTCCTGGCCAATCTGGAAACAGACTGCTCTTCGCCAGGAAGCAATCTGCCCACTTCAAAGGGCTTCTCCCTGCCCAGTTCATGCTCAGTCTTTATTGAGGGCATGGGGGGAATGAAAAAGAAAAGGAAGACGGCAACTTGCAGAGAGTGAATGGAAGAAGGTAAAAGGACTGGAGAGAGCATTTACAGAGAAAGTCAGGAAGGGAGAATATTGCTTACCAGTGTTTAAAATAAGTATGGCATTGACATGATGTTACAATCTGTGTATCCCGATGATGATTCTGTCATATAATTCCCAATTTTCAGTATTGTTTTTCCTTCTCCTGAGGAGGCTATCTACAAAAGTTTCTCTAAACTAGAAAGAGTCCACCACAAGCTGTGTTACCTTCCTCAGTTGATGAACTTAAACCACTCTGATGTTTTGGGATCAGCTTGATTCCAAAAAGGCCTCCCGAACACTGCCTTGAGGGAGGGGCTAGGCGTCATCCACTGTGCCTTCTGCTCACCCTACTTCTGGGAATCTTGTATCTGCTGTCCTTCCTTTTCAGACCACTTCACCAGGCAAGGGCAGCGGGCAGCAGATGTGGGATCAGGCTAGCAAAGGGGCTACACCATGGAAATTAATAGGTGCTTGTCCATGCTGGGCAGGCTCTCCATGAGGCCATCTGCAACCACAGCCAAAGGAAGGGTTGCCCACGATGCCCATCAATAAGGAGCACGAAAACCTCACTGGAAACGTGACACAACGGGGAAAATGCATCTATGGAAACTCTTCTTGGGAAAGGCAGCCCTGGTAGTGGAAGGAAAACCAGAATGGGCGGTGGATGGGAGGGGTTAGACCGCCCCCACCAGCAGAATTCTCAAAAATATTCTCATACTCCCTCCTCAGGTGAGGGGAAAGATCTGGTTAACTAGAACCTTTTATCTTGGTGAGTGGGATATGAAAGTTTGGGGACAGGGCTGAGTTGCTTAAGACTCAGAGGAGAGGCAGCATACTCTTCCTCAAATCCTTCCTCCCCACAACCATTGGTCTCCCTCTAAAAATGCATGATGAAAAAAAATATAAATATATGCCTGTCTGGGGCACCACGTGTCTTGGTGAAGCTCTGTATTTGGCAGACATCGGCCAAGACAACACAACAATACCTCCAGGCTTAACTAGTCACCAGGATTGTACAATTGGGGATTTTGGTGGGGGCACCCTTTGTACCTATAGCCTCCTTGCTTCAGAGACAGTGGCTGTGGTAGCCTCACTGTCCAGATTGAAATTAAGGATTGCTTATGAAAATGAAGCTGAGTAACCTTGCAAAAGTTCTACACTCTTTCTGATCTTTGTGTTTATCTAATTCACTCATTCATCCAACATTTATTAAGTGTCTGTTATAGAATAAATACCAGGCTAGGCACTAAAAACAGGAATGAGAAAAGGTACAGAAGAGTCTGTGGCAGACACATAGGCTGCTTATTCAAATCCACCTTTCTCTTCTTCCTCCTGGACAGAACTCTCAACGGCTTGGCTGCCAAGGGCAAGAGTGTCAAGGTGTTGCCCTCCATCAGAGGGGCAGTCTGGCAGAGTAAAAATTCAGGCTCTGCCACTCGGTAGCTATGTAGCCCGAGACAAATTCCTTAGCCTCTCTGAGCCTCAGTTTCTTCATATAAAACACAGAGATATCAATATTTCCTTGCAGGATTCTTATGAGGATTAAATGAAAAAGCTTATGTGTTATGTGTTAGCAGGCACTCATTATATGGCAGAGTAACTTCTTGTGCCTTAGTCAAATCCATTTGCTGCTACTTAACCACAATGATTTTTCCAAAACGGAAATCTAATATCCAAGTTTCCCACTTAAAACATTTCAATGCCTCCCCTTTGCTCCCAAGATAAAGAACAAACTCCTGATGATCTAAGAAGTTTTATATTTCCTGGTCTTTGTCAACCTCTTTCCCTTGCTATCCTGTGCTCCGGCCACATGAACCTTCTTTATGCTCCTGGAAAATGTAATCTTTCCTATCTCGAAGCTTTCACACAAGCTGAAAGCCCCTTCTTCCCAGATCTCATCTACCTGGTTAACAACTTCTCAAACTTCTTTGGGAAAAACATTTCCTACCCTCCAGACTAGGTAAGGCCTCCCAACAATGCTCTTTTGCAGTCTGCTTTGTAATTATTCTTGCAATGATTTATACTAAGTCTTAGTAAGGTCAAGCAGTAAGAAACTGGGCCCTTTTTGATTATCACTGATTCCCCAGGACTGAACAACAAACACAATGCCTGGTCCATTTTAAAGGCTTAAAACTTTTGCTGAATAAATGAATGAAAGTTTAGAGGGTAGGGAAGCACTGGCTATTAATCTAGTTAGTACTTCTCTGCCACACTTAACCATGTTCTGCCCAGCATGCTTATTAACTTTTAATTTTTCCTTTCCTTGCTGGATTTTTAGTTTTTAGTAAACAACTTCGAATGTTCCACTGCCTCCATAGGATAGGCTCAGAGGAGGTGCTCTACGCCGGGAAAATGGTATGGAATGGAAGAGAGTGTTAAGTGGCCTAAACGGGAATGGAGAGAAGGGTGAACTCTACATTGAAGGCAGTTTGGCTTGAGGTAAGAGTAGGTTTCCTGCCCTAATTGTCCCTTCTTGGGGGCATTTAAGTTGACCTCTCTTTGTTGGAAGGAGAGGACTGAACAGGGCAACACTTACTTGTTCCCATGAAGAAATCATATGACGTTCAGCAGGTGCCTTTTCTAAGATGGTCACTTCTGTCACACCCGGGGATGATTCTGAAAGAAGAAATAGGGCATCTGTAGAGCTGCAATTGACCGATTCTCACACATTTCTACAACAGAGGTTGACCAATGGTTGATGGCTGCTCTAGGAATATCAGATTCCTCTGAGGAGCATTTATTACCCATGATAAAAGCAGGGAAGAACTGGTTGTTCCTTCAAAGGCACTCAGTCCTATAACCTAGGACCTAGTAGTCTACCTCATAAAAAGGACATTACCAGAATGCCACCTATATTCAGTCACTGCTCAGTCATTCAGCTTGTTGAACAAAAATCAGAGATTCTAATTCCTACTGATTTTACACTGAACTTCTCAGTGAGCTAAGTCTATACACTTACGACATAATGAAAAGGAGTAACAAACAGCACCTCATTAACTTTTAAAAAACATAAAACTTACTTGGTAATTCTTCTTCTAATTGAAACCCATCTTCTACTTTGAGGTCCAGGATTTAGAAGCTAGGCTAACATGAAAAATGGTCACTGTAGATGTAATTAAGATTAAGTTATGCTGGAGTAGGGTGGACCCCTAATCCACTTTGACTGGCGTCCTCATAAAAGGAATAATATGTGAAGAGATATGCATGGCCACGTGAAGATGGAAGACTGGAATGATCCATCTATAAGACAAGGATCACCAAGCAAACAGCCAGAGGTGAGGATCCTTCTCCTCCAGGTTTCAGTATAAGCATGGCCCTGCCTTGGTTTCAGACTTTTGGCTTTCCAAACCATGTGAGAATAAATTCCTGTAGTTTTAAGCCACCCAGTTTGTGCTACTTTTCACGGCATCCTTATTATATAGTCGTCCACCTTTTCTCTGCGTGATATTGTGTACATTGTTCTGTTTTGGGCCATGATCACTGCAAGTCTAGATGCTATCAAAGCCATAAAATCTCCCTGTTCTGATCTATCCTCAGCATAACAGCAGAGGATCTTCCCCATACCTACACTTGTTTCCTATCAGATCTTATTCAGTTCTCCTTTTGGTCTGGAAGATAGGGCCCTTATTATACCTGTTAGAGTTTTATCTTCTACCCCATTGTCCAAACCCTCTGTTCCAGTTGTGTCAGTTTATTCATTGTCTCCTTTCCTCTATCTCCCAAAAATCGAATCTGTACTAATCTTTGGTCATGTAAGAAATATACACACCCAAGCACATCCATGTTTTCCTCCATCTACCCAAGTCCTACCCATATTTTAGGGCCATACTAAAAGTTCCACCTTTCCACCTCCTTCCATTTCAGATGACTCTAGCTCACAGTGATCACTTTTCCCAATATCCTATCCCATTGCATACTGGGTCGGGGCCACATATGTTTACACTTACTTATTTTTTATTTTGAACTATATATTGGTTATTTTTTATGAGAGTCCTAGGCATACTGTAAACAGGGAATATATTGAAATAAAGCTTTTAAATCTCCAGGCAAATAAGGCAAAGACTTCTAGTTTGAAGTGGTTCACAATTCTATAATTATGCCTGTACCCTTTCTATGCATTATAAAGGTTCCTCCGAGATGTCAAAAAACCTTAATCTTGGGGTGTAGCAACAGCCGAGTTGAGGAGCTAAGAATTCTGGACTCCTCCTATTCTAGTCTTGCTTTATGCATTCACTAGTTGTATGACCTTAGATGAATCTTCACTTCCCTTTGCATTCAGTAAGGCAAGATTTATAACAATACTTCTCTTAATAAAGGAAGCAGAGGAAACAGAAATGACGGTACTTTGGAAAAGCAAAATATCCTATACATACAATTTTTCTCCTGCCTTCTGCTTGGTGTTCTTTCTAAGATACTGGGAAGCATAGTAGTGTGGTAGAAAAACACTATGAGCTTCAAGCCTGGGGTGAGTCCTTGCTGTGCCTCTGGCTGGTTAGGGTGGAAGACCCTGTCTGTCCCTTTAGGGGTGGTCCCATTTGGAACTGTTCAACCAAAGCTAAGATAGTGAATGACAAATATTATTATTCACATTTTACAACAAAGACATTGAGGCTGAGAGGTTACGCCACAAAGCCAATTCTCTGATGCCTAATATGGGTCTAGTTGAGGAATGAAGTGTTTATGTGCAAAAGTCATTGCATCCCAATTGGCATAGCCCTTTAGAACAATTATCCTATGCAAATGCAGAGTCTAACTTTAATCAGTTTTGGCAACCTAGCACTCCACCTGCAGTTGGACAGAAGAAGACAGCATTCTTTGCCAACACCCATCTGGTTGCATCCTGATGTCCTCCGAGTGCACCCACAGGGGCATCTAGTGTCGGGGGTTGCAAGAGGACACATACACATAATGTAAATGCCTGACATTAAGCTTTTGATTGCCGAGGCATCATTTCAGATACATTCATCTCGAATAAACAAATTGCCAGCTGTATGACACAGCTACTAGCTAAACAACTAGATAAGGAACCAGGTCACCAAAACCCATAAAGTTCCCTTTTAGAAAGCCCTGGGTAACCTGGATAACTGACTGCTTGAATGATCCTCCATCCCCCGTTTCCTTTCCTGTGCCCTAATTCCCATTCTTATGTTTTAAATTTGCCAATAAAGACTGAATCGTAAAAACCCTTGCCACCCCACTCTCAGACCCTAATAAAGGCAAGTTCTCATTTTTATCCTTTCCTTTTCCCTTCCTCCCTTCTTTCCCACCTCTCCCTGCCCTTCCCTCTTCTTGCCTAACTGCCCTGACTAGACTCTTCAGTACAATGTTAAATATAAGCGATAAGAGGAGAATTCTTATTGTACAGAAAAGAGTGAAGATAGCAGTCTTGACACAGCAATCTTTAGGAACGCCAGCTGGTAAGGCTGGCTCTTGGCTGGCATCTGGGAACTTAGATTTCAGGAAGGTTCCCACCATTCCCTGGTAAAAATGGCTCACTGTGCCTAACTGTTAGTACAAACAATAGCGTTTATGCTGAATATCTGCTTTCCTTCTGGGAGTTTGGAATATACCAGGTAGATACTAGGTAGCAGATACCTAAGTGACTGATTTCCAATAAAAGGTCTGGGCTCCTATGAGCAGGTGAGCTTCCCTAGCAGACACTGAACATATGTTGTCACATGTTTGCTGGAAGAATCAAGTGTGTTTCATATGATTCCAAACTGAGAGGACTCTTGAAAACTTGCACTTAGTTTCCTTGACTTCTCTACATGCACCTTTCCCTTTGCTGTAAGTCACTGCACGACTACCTCCCAAGTTCTATAATCTTCCCAGCGAGCCATTGAACCTGGCGTGATCTTGGAGAATCTCCAAAACATTTGTCTTGTTCCTAATTTTAATGAGAAAGCATCCAAATTTCCACCATTAAGTGTAGTGTCAGCTGTATGTTTTCATAGAGCCCTTTATCAGGTTAAGGAAGTGATTTCCATTCTATATCTTCTTTCTAATTTGTTGAATTTCTTTTTTTAATCACAAAAAGGTGTTGGACTTTGTACTTTCTCTGCATTTGTTGACATGATTATGTGATTTCTGTCCTTGATTCTATTAACAAGGTGCATTACATTAATTGATTTTCATATGTTAAACAAACTGTAAATTCCTAGGCTAAATCACATTTGGTATATAATCCTTTTTTAATGTTGCTGAATTTGGTTTGATAGTTATTTCGTTGAGGATTTTTAAATGTTTGGTTTTCGATAGAAATGTTGTAGTTGAGGAGTTATTTCATTTTTTTTAGGAATGGGATTTTGGGAGTTTGCTTACCACATACCCATAGCTGACTTCAGCAACCTTGACTTTTAAAAAATCCTCTTAAGATATTATCTTTTCAAAATAAAAAAAAAAGTGAAAAAAATAATTGATTTTCAATTTGTGATTATTAACTTGAAATTATGATGATTTGATTAAATTTCTAAAGAGAATGTTTTATAGGAGGCTAGATTCACTATACGTTTAATTATCAAAGTTGTTTAATTCCTTAGGTAGATTTTGCCTTTTAGTGTTGTCAGTTTGCCAAAGAAATGCTTAATAGATAGGATATATTAAAAGTATAAATGAAATTTAAAATGTTTACAGTCATTTAATTATTTAGGTCTTTATATTTAACTGACAGCTTAAGGGAAATTTAATTGTCTTGACACTTGAGTAGATTAAACATTAAACAAAAGAAAATAAATTATTTATAGAAAAATTCCTAGATTTATAAAGAGGGAAATGAAGTATGCCTGTGGAATAGCAAGACCTGCCTGACTAAATCCAGGAGTATAAGTACAGGGCAGAAGTTTGGATATGAATGAGGAGATAGGATATGGGTGGTCCTGATGATTAGATATCTCCTTGCCCTACTCCATAACTTCATTTCTAAAATTTATCACTTCTCCCAAACTCGTCATGGTGTCGCATGTTTCATTTACTGTTTTAGGCACAGGGAATTATAGGCGAGAACAAGACAAGGTTCCTATCATCGTGGACTTCTATTACAGAAAAGAGAGAAAATAAGAAGGCAACCAAATAAATACATAATTTCAAGTAGTGATAAAGCCATGAGGATAAAAAAAATGTGGGCTAAGGGTCATGGTACAGAAGCTGGGATTTTTAATTATAAATGTGATGGTAAGCCATCAAAGCGTGCTATTAGGCCAGCTTAGTCTCCCTTTCTCCTTGGTTATCTGGCTAACTCCCATTTGTCTTGCAAAATCTAGGACAACCCCGTGGGTCACATTCCTTAACTCCCCAGATAAGGTCAATCACCAACTCATGTGTGCTGCTTCAGACCAATATATAGATTACTGACGACCTTTCACACTTCTGGGGACCTAGTCTTTTGATTTTTTCCCACATAAATGTGTTTTTAATTTTCTAGCCCCGGAGTCTAACATAGAGATGGGTGCTAAGTAAAGGTACAATAAAAGAAAAAGACCCATTTAACAGTGCAAGGCTATACTGCTACACCGAGGCGCGTGGGCGTTGTTGCCGGGGAGGTCGGCCGCAGCATCCCCCCAGCTCTCTCTGTGGCCAGGGGACGGGCGTGGGCTTCAAGGATACTCCCTCTACCAAGAATGCCTCTTGGGAAACTCAACCTCCCAAATGTCAGGTGCCTGCTGTCTCTTTGCACGTTTCTGCCCGCCTTTACCAGGCCCTGCGGTGGGACCTCAGGTGGGAAGAACCTTTGGACTTCCCAGCTCTCCTTCTGAACACTCCCGGCAAACGTTCCCCTGGCCTAGTCACGCACCCCGCTCCCCTTCTCTCCCTTAACAACGGAAGTCTCAGCAGCATTGCCCACTGGCATTCAGTGTCCAGCGTCAGGCCGCTCGGTCCCGCAGCTGCCTTCTCCCCGGGTCACCGCCCCACTCACCCAGGATGCGGGTGATCCCCAGGGTCAGCTTCTCCAGGTGCGGCTTGCTACAGCCCACCAGCGGGGGCGGCGACTCCTCCTGCATAGCTCGCGTAGCCGCTCCGCGCGCCGCCCGGGCTGCGGCGGGGACCCGGCGGGGTAGCCCGGCGGGCCGCAGGGTTGGACACCGCCTCCGAGCCTCGGCCGTCGAGCTCACGGCATGCCGGGAGTTGTAGTGATCGGAGCCTGAGAACGAGGCGCGGCGGGGATGGCGGATCCAGGCTGGTTTGGGAGTAGTAGTTCCGTGGAGCTCTCCTTCCGCGGTCCGCGGCTGATCCTTCACACCACGCCACGGAAACACAGCGCCTCCTCCGCCCGGACCCTCCCGCCCCGCCGGGGACGGCCCTGCAAGCGGGGGCGGGCCTCTGCGCGGAGCGGCCAATGGGGACCGGAGCTGGAGGCCGGGGCGGAGCGGCCCCAGCGCGACGCCCCGAGTGGCGGTTGTTTCAAGATGGCGGACGCGGCGGGCCCCTCCCGCCCGGGCGCGGCGGCGTTCTGGACCCGGGACTGTATCCTTTGCCCGCCTGGCAGGGGGCGCTGGCGCCCTCTCCGGTGCGGCGAGCGGCGAGCGGGCGCGTGGGGGCTCAGCGAAAGGTAGAAGCTTGGGGCTAACACCGGGGGCAAGGCTGTCCCGTCCCGCAGCTGTCCAGGTGCCCGCCTTTTCTCCTTGCTTGGGATTTAGGTGGCAGAGTGCCTGATACTGTCTCCAGGATGAGGTTCCAGGTGTGGGGGCTCAGTACATGTTTCCCAGCCCTCTGTGGCAGTAAGCTCTGGAAAGATGGCCTACAGTCGTGGCCCAGGTTGGGGTTTGGAAGGACCCCCCAGCTCTTGGTGACCTCAGGCTGGCTGAGTCTTTGCGTAGTGAGCTGTTGGAGGAGAGAAGGATGTTGGATGGACCGGGAGCCTTTTTCTCTTGGCTTGGGAGTGTCCTTGGTCTGCTCTGTTTAGGAGGATGTCATCAAGATCTTATTGGACTTAAAAGGCCTATCAGTGATGATTTTCATACCGAGATTTCTTTTGAGAAGTGTGGGGCTTGGTTTCACGGGATGTGGTTTGGTGGTGCTGGCTATGCCTGGATGTAGTGTTGATTTACATGTGGTTTGCAGGTCACCACTGGGAGAATTAAAGTTCTTGGACTGTTTGGGGTGGAAAAGCTGAGAGGTTTTACCCTTGTGGTACTCTTCCCAGTTCAGTATCTATGATATGTGTGACATAAGTGGTTCTTTCCCTGCGTTAGCTAGACTGTTCCAGCCTTAGGTTTGGTCCTGATAGTTTGCTTCATGTTTGTTAGAGTGTTACATGAGAGTAGGGTGTCTGCAGAGGCCGAGTGGTTTTGTTTGCTAGGATTGGTGATAACATTGTTTGAGGCATTGCTGTTAACTTTGTGTATTCTTTGCACATTCTGCTTAGCAACCAGTGAAACTTAGACTATTATATTAAAAATTCCCCTACAGAGTCACTAGGATTAAAGTGTCATGCCATGGAGAGAGGAATATTTTTACATTTAGCGCTGTTCAGTGTTGTTTAGTGTTAATGCACTTTCTAAATATAATTACTACTTGTCTCTGATAGGTTGGTGAGAATCAAGTGAAATCATATACATACACTGTGGATGAAAGCACACTAGTGCTCTGTGCAAATTAAATATTTTTTTCTTTACCTATCAGGATTCAAAGGGAATATGTGCTTTAGAAACTACTGGACTGAAGTAGGAAGTCGGGAAATTGGCACAAGTCTTTTTCTCATGAAACACTGCCTCTGCAATGATAGAATTTTGTGATAGAAGAGATGTTTAAAGTTTATTACTTACAGTGTGCTCCTTTAGGGTAATCATTTTCATAACCACCTATGTGGTTTGGTTATTCCTTAACTTTATGAACACTTTTATTGTTCTGATGTAGAATAAATGGTTGGGGATGGGGAGGAGAGAATCTGTTGCAGTGGGACTAATTAAGTTGATAGTTATGTGAACTGAAACTATATTCTTGGTCTTAGCAGCTCTCTACTCTCAATTCATGTAGTCATATTACTCTCTGTTTCATGTAGAAGTCCCATATCCTCCCTTTTCTCTTAAATTTTCCTTACCCTAAAAATGTATGTAAAATACTCATCTTCTCATTGAAAGTAAAGGGTTGAAATTGCATGGGGAAAATGCTGGTTATTACACTCTATAGAAATTCAGATGTTTGAAAGGAATTGCAAGGTTACTAGTACCACTTGTGTTCCCAGCCCATCCCAGTTAACATCCAGCCTCAGATATTTTCATTTTATATCTTCATTAGACTTAAAAGCAATGTCAAATGTGAATTTGTTACGGATTCTTTGCTAAAAAGCATAATAATAGTTATGAATCATTTTATTTAGTCACGTGTCTTTGGATCTTATTCTTTTATTACAATGATAACTTCCCAGACCACCCCAAAACCTTTCAATAGAAAAAGGCCCAAAAGTATGTACCTATAATCTGGTATTTTCACACTATTAAAAGATTTTTCAGTGCTTTCCTAAACAGTTAAAGAAATGCGATTGAGAGATTTCCCATCCTAGATGTTTCCATTATGTGAGGAAAGATCATCTGTGACTGAATGTCATCATTTTTACTGTTGGTTTTACGGGTTATACATCTCCTGCACAGTATGATTCAGCAGTGCTATTTTGTACAAGGTATATCTTGTACCTAATGTGTAAACAACTGATATGCTGTGTTGTCATTTTGTGGGTTAAATCTGCAAGTAAAATAAGTCCCTTCAGCCATTAATTGTTTTCCTGTCCATTATAGTTCCTGGTAACATCAGAAGAAGTTAATGTTTCTGCAGTTATCTAAATTTGATCGCTTAAATTCTCTCAAGTGTATTATTAACAGTATTAATAACTTGATAATAACAAACATGAACTATAAGAGACCTGGTCAAAACATTGCAGTAGCTGTAATCTCTGCCATTGACTTTTCAATTAAAAATAAAGATTTAATGTTTATTGTTAAAATAACACACAGGCATACTTCAGATATCGTGGATTCGGTTCTAGACCACTAAGTATCGCAATAAATCTTTTTCCTGGTGAAGGGTCTTGCCTTCAATTTGTAAAAAATGCAACATCATTGAAGCGCAATAAAGCGAAGCACAATAAGATGAGGTATGCCAGTGCTAGCCAGGAAAGTCATATGGTCACTAATAATTACATATACAAGTGGTGCTGGTAAGCGATTCAAACTCAAAAGGTTAGAGTGGGCACCACTAAGTTTATTTTCTTCAGTGATCTGCAATAGACATGAATTTTCCTCTCTACCACTTCTGTCTTGGGTTTCAAATTACTACTTTAATTCTGGGGGATCTGGATAGATTGGTATCAGCATTAAGGATGCTTTATTACTAGCTATACTTGTCTTATTGAGTTGCTTCCAAAGAAACCAAAGTGGGACTAAGGTGACACAGAGAACCCAATAAGAGTTCCAGTGTACATTTGGTAAATATCGTCTCCTTGACTTTTCCTTAAAATATGTGTTGAGAATCTCTGTATTTAAAGAAGATATATATTTGGGTTCTTAATATAATTAAATGGAGATAGATTACAAGTGATTAGAAAAGATGGGTTGGATTGAGGCAATTTCAAATATGTTTAGTCTTATTTTAAAAAACTTTTTAAGGTCAGTTTATTTAGTGTTTATTATTATTATTATTGAAAAGAAATTTACTGTGGGAGTAACTAATGGGTTTTACTTCCATATTTCAAATGAGCTAAAGAAAAAAAGATAACCCTGAGGCTTGTTGGACAGCGCCTCCTAAAATTAAATATCAATTTCATTATTTCCTAGATGATTTACTGTGAGCTAGGCATTCTTTGATGTTTGGAGATACAACATTGAACAGAACAAGATGAAAATCCTCACCTGCTTTGTGCTTCAATTTTGGGGAGATGAGATGAGGCCCTGAATAAGTTAAATATAATCTATGTCCGATGATTGTAGGTGCTATGGAGAAAAAGAAAGCAGGAAAAGGGTAGCTTTCATGGCGAACTTTTGTCTTCATTATTATGCCAATGCCATACTGTTTTTTGATTATTATAGCTTTGTAATATAGTTTGAAATCAGAAAGTGTGATACCTCCAGCTTTGTTATTCTTTCTCAAGATTGTTTTGGCTATTCAAGGTCTTTTGGGGTTCCTTACAAATTTTAGGATTGTTTATTCTATGTGAAAAATGCCATTGGAATTTTGATGGGGATTGCATTGACACTGTAGATGGCTTTGGGTACTATGGACATTTTAATAATACTAATTCTTCCAGTTCATAAGCATGGAATATCATTTTATTTATTTGTGTCTCCAATTTATTTTATCAGCGTCTTACAATTTTCACTGTACAGGTCTTTCACCTTGTTTAAATTTATTCCTAGGTATTTTATTCTTTTTGATGTGATTTTAAATGGGGTTGTTTCCTTAATTTCTCTGATAATTATTAGTGTATATAAAAACAACAGATTTTTGTATATTGATTTTGTATCTTGCAACTTTACTGAATTCGTTTATTCTAACAGTTTTTTGGTGGAGTCTTTAGGGTTTACATGCCATCGCAAATGGAAACTTCTGGAAAGTCTCTCTCTACAGTTTGTTTTTCTTAAAGAAATAGGAAGCAAAGTTATTAGCTGACACTAAGGATTTAGGAAGCAGTATCAGGTTTGAGAAGAGGAGAGAAAATATAAAATACTTTATGAGCTTTCAAATCCAGTGCGACCAAGTGGGATCTCCAGTGGCTGGTCTCTTCCACTTGTGAGCAGCCTCCTTTGTGAATGGGAAATGTAGTATGTTTTCCAGGACTCAGTTATGTTAGTCTTTTCATAGGTCATCCTTGGAGAATACTTTGCAAATTCATCGTTATTGTTATCTTCTAATTGAAAATAGTGCCATATGGAACATGTCCTGAATCATCTTGGACTTTTTCTATCTGGGCCCTTTTTTCCATGTGTATATTTCCAACAGCAAATAATTAAACATTTATTGAGCGCTTATTGTGTGTGCTAAACTCAAGGGATATTAAAAAGTCAATTTTTGCTGTTGAGCTTGTACAATTTCATTTTGTAAGACTTTTTTATAAATTGAATGTCAGTGAATTTAGAAATTTTGTGTCTGTTCCTGTGCTATTTGCTATTAGTTTCCTTGAAGTAGTAGGGTCTAATTTTTTGTTTGTTTTCTTGTCTTATGTGCCTCTTAAAATTTTCTAAGCTCCATGCCTGATGTTTGAAGGAATTTAAAGTTTAGGGGTACTGATTATCAGCCAAAGAGTTAGAACTATGACAGTGGATGTGCTGTTCTGGAGAACTGGCAGCTCAAACAGTACCCACCATCTTTGTATTCCTAAATTCCTGTAAGAATTCTGTGCATATCCAGTCAGTATTTTCTGAAAAGATTCCATTTCTAGGCTTGATCATGAGCGGAACTATATGGACTTTTTGAACATATTATTACATCTACTGTTTCTACTTTAGCCATTTTCTGGAAGGAAATAGTTAATGAATTGTCTGGAAATCTTGGAAAAGAGAATGTTTATAAAAAAACAGAAAACTTTGAAATGTTCTAGATCATTTGGAAAAATTGTTCCGATACTTCCTTCCTGCAGGTATTATCAAATTGTGGACATATTACATATAGTGCTGAATAAAATTTTGTTTATGGAAAGAAAGCTTTCTTACTGAATTGGTTCTTTTTTTATGGAGGTATTATGATCTTAGCTTTTCTCAATTTGTCCATTTGAAATTCAAAATACTGTAGTTCTTTTTGTCTTAAGTTTTTTCTACTTGTTAAATAGTAAGGCTTCTTGGGACATTTCATGAATACACTACAGAAGAATAAAAATTGCCTTTGTGTTTGCATGATTGACTTGCCCTCAAACAGTGTTTGTTCTTCAAATCTAAAGCTCATTTTGAAATTATTTATGCTTAAAATAACTTGTCAGTTCTCCAGTAATGAACAAACTGGAGCCACTGAACTCCCTGTTTACAAAAAGAAAGGAAATGAAAGGAGTTAACAGCAGCATTTATAGTGTAGGATATCTCATTTGGGAATAACCATGGATAAAAGTTTTATGGAACAAAGCCTTTCAAAAGTTTTACAAAATATATAGTTGTGACTATATAAAGATGAACTTTAAAAGAATATTAATTTTGCTTCATTTAATTCAATTACTTTGCTTACTAGTTTTGTTTTTAAAAGCTAATTATAAATTCCGAGGTCAAAAGAAATTATGAATTATAACAAGTACAGAACAGAAGCAACATTTGGATATTGGATAATTTTTTTCTAGTATTTTCCTTCATGTCCTCTTGCATAGGTTCTGATGAAGAGCAATCAGTAGTATATGTTCCAGGTATGACTTTCTATGTTAATTTGGTAAACTTCCTTTTTCTTCTTAAGTGTTAGGAGAAAGATGAAAATTATGACAACTTCGCAGGTATAACTGGATGCGGAACAGTTCATTAGAACCTACAATTAAAAACAAATTTGATGTGACCCTATTAAGGTTCGAAATTCTGCCTTATATTTTATTCACGTATTAAAAGTAAGAGTCTTTTCTCATTTTTTATATTACAAATAGTAGACTAAATTTAATATTTCAAAGAAAAGTATGAAAATGAAAACAGAGTTTATGCAATAAACTCTTTAACATTTACTGGTTATTGCAGATGAGTAATGAAACCGAACTATTGAAGGTACCCCAGTTATGTGAAAACGCAGATCTTTAATGTCCTCTAAGTTAGAGTATATGTGTCATGTTGTAATTTATTGATTTTAATATGACTTATGAATGTTCCAGCACCTTTTAAAAATATTTCGATTGAACCTTTATTCAAAACAATCTTTTTATTACTCATTATTTATTAAGAGAACTTTAAAATGAAGTAAGAGTTTTCCCTATCATTTTGTAAATTAGAGGATATCAAGGAAGAGGTTGATGGGGGGAGGGTCTTAAAATGAGAAGATATAATTTCTGAAATCTTATTTGATGGAAATCCTTAGGAATTTCTACAGAAGGAAATACCAGATCAAGACAAAAGTTGATAAGTCCAAAAGCTAATGTTAAGACTTCCAGGGTGACTGCAGCTTCAATCTCCATGGAGTCTTTAAAAGGTGCAGGAGATTCAGTAAATGAACAGGTTAGTAATTTTTTATCTGATTTTTTCTTAATTCTCCAATCTGCTGACCAGTAACTGATGAAAGAGTCCTTGAAAGAACATTAGATGATATGTAAGCATTCTGAAAAGATACTGAGGATGACTCTAGGATGCTTTGATGATGCTTGGTGTGACTATAAAGCTCCAAAATATATGGGCTTGCTTTAAGTCTTAGTTAAGAAAATTTATTATCTTGATCTGTCTAGAGTTAGTAAATCAAATTGACAATTTTTTTTTTGACTAGGTGTCCTTAATTATTTTTGTTCATGTAAATTTGTTTGTTGATGAGGAATAAACCCTTAAATATAAGAAAGATGTTTTTATTAAAATAAAATTAGCCTGAGTTATTATTATTGTTGTGTTGTTATTTCCTACACTTGGAAAATAATGCCATAAAGACTTCTTTTTATAGTCTAGTCACTAATTTCTCCTTCATCTTTGACTGTAATAGTATCTGTACATTCCTTTGACACATGTCCTATCTGACTGGTTTATTTTACTGGCTTTTATTATAGTTTGTCTTCCCAAGCAAAGTTTAAGTCACAGTTTGGCAGTCTATGACTTGTAGGCCAAATTTACTTGCCACCTGTTTTGTAAATAACGTTTTATTGGAACACAACCACACTCATTCTTTTAATATTAATATTGATGGCTCCTTTTGTATTCAATGGAACAGTTGCTACAGAAACTGTATGCTCATAAAGCCAAAAATATTTACTGTTTAACCCTGTATATAAATTTTTCAACCCCTGGCTTATGTTATTGAGAACATTTGCAATAGCTAGTTTGTTTCTAGCAATGGGATTTAACTTTTGTTACTTGTATCCTCAATCTACCCACTTCACACTGGCATGTGAATAGTTCAATTTGCAAGTTCTTATCAATACATGAAGTTTTCTAAATATAATTGTTTTATATTTAACTATAGCCTTTTGGATTAAGTCCATACATTTTTTATGATTCCATTGATTTATTAGCTATAATTCTTTGGCTATTTCACTGGCTTTAGGGATTATAATATACGTTTTTAATTTATCACAGCCTATTTTCAAGTGATATTTTCACACTTCACCTTTAATTTAAGGACCATTCAATAGTATAAGTCCTGACTTTTGTAATATTGTCATACATTTTACTTCTATACATGAACCCCAAAATACAATTATTATTTTTCTTTAGTCAGCTGTCTTTTATTTTCAAATTGAGATTTAATTCACAAATCATAATAATATTTACCCTTTTAAAGTATACAGTTCATTGGTTTTTCGTATATTCACAGAGTTGTGGATCCATGACTACAGTCTAATTCCAGAAAGAAATTGTGTATTCATTAGCAGTCATTCCCCATTGCCCAGTCATCTCAGCCCATAGCAACCACTAATCTACTTTTAGTCTCTATAGATTTGTCTAGTCTGGACATTTCATATCAATGGAATTATATGTTGCTTTTGGTGATTGGCTTTTTTTACTTAGCATAATGATTTTAAGGTTCATCTATTTATATCATGTATCATTACTTCAATTATTTTTTCATCTCTTTTTATGGCTGAATATGTTTTGTTTATCCATTCATCAGTGGGAGAACATTCAAATTGTAATACTTTTTGGCTATTATGAATAATAGTGCTATGGACATTGATATAAAAGTTTTTGTGTGGATATATGTTTTCAATTTCCTTGGTAATATATATACCTAGAAGTAGCATTGCTGAGTCATGTACTAATTCTCTGTTTAACCTTTTGATGAGCTGCCAAAGTGGCTACACAATTTTATATTCCCACCAGCAGTGTATGAGAATTCCAGTTTCTCCACATACATGCCAACATTTATATTCATCTTTATTATTATAACCTTCATAGCAAGCATGACATGGTATACTGTGGTTTTCATTTGTATTTCCCTAATAACTAATAATGATGAGCATCTTTTTATGTGCTTCTTGCCCATTCGTATATGTTCTTTAGAGAAATGTCTACTTAAATCCTTTTCAACTGGATTATGTCTTCTTATCTTCTTGAGTTATAACAGTTCTTTATAGATTCTATCTTATCAGTTCTGTGATTTGCAAATATTTTCTTTCATTCCTTGCATTGTTTTTTCACATACTCTTTAGTCTTTTGAAGCACAGAAATTTTTAATTTTGATGAAGTCCAATTTATCTTTTTTTTTCTTTCTCCATCTATGCTTGCTCTCATGCCTAAGAAATCATTGCCTAATCCAAGGTCTCAAAGATTTACGTCAATATTTTCTTCTAAGAGTTTTATGTTTTTAGATAGTTCATTTAGTCTTTGATCCATTTTGTTTTTATTTTTGTATATGGTGTGGGTAGTGACCAGACTTTATTGTTTTGCATGTGGATACCTGGTTGTCCCAGCATCATTTGTTGAAAAGACTTTTTTTCTCTTTGTCTTCATACTTTTATTAAAAATCTGTTATCAATAAATGTAATCATTTATTAGTAGACTCTCAATTCTGTTCCATTGGTCAATATTTCTCTTTTTATGCCAATACCACTCTATCTTAATTACTGTAGAGTCACAGTAATTTTTGGAATCAGGAAATGTAAGTCTTTCAACTTTGTTTTTAGGATTGTTTTGGCTATTGTGAGTCCCTTGCATTTCTATAAGAATTATAGAATCAGCTTCTCAATTTCTGCACAAAGCTCAGCTGGGATTTTGATAGAGATTTTAGTGAATCTTTAGATAATTTAGTGAGTACTTTCAATTTAATAATATTAAGCCTTCCAGTTCTTGAATATGGTGTGTGAAATGCCTTTCTGTTTATGTAGGTCATCTTTAATTCCTTTCCAGAGATGTTTTTTATTTCTAAGTATTAAGTAGTTTATACTTTTTCCTATCATAAATGGAATTGTTTTCATTTATTTTTGGATTGTTCAATACCAATGTATAGAAATACAGTTGATTTTTGTCTATTGATCTTGTGTCCTTCAGCCTTTCTAAATTTACTTATTACTTCTAATAGTTCTTTTGTGAATTTCTTTAAATTTTCTATATATAAAATTGTGCCATCTGCGAATAGAGACAATTTTACATCATCCTTTCCAATTTGGACTCCTTTTATTTCCATTTCCATATCATTTCCATCTGCCTAATCCTACTTTTAACATTATTATAGTTCAGATATGCTGGTAATGATTTTCTTATGTTTTGTATGCCTGAAAAGGTTTTTATTTCACTCTCATTTTTGAAAGATATTTTTACTGGTTATAGAATTCTGAGTCAATAGTATTTTTTCTTTTTTCCAGAATTTTAATAATGTCACTTCACTGTTGCCTGGCTTGCATTGTTCGTAAGGAGAAGTCTACTGTCATCCTTGTTTTCATTCTTCTGTAGCAGAGTTTAAACTCTGGCTACTTTTCAGATTTTCTTGTGTCACTGGTTTTAAGCAATTTGATTATAGTATGCCTTGGAGTAGTTTTCTAAATGTCTCTTTTGGTTGGGATTTGTTGAACTTTTTGGATCTGTGGGACATTTTTCAGCTATTATGTCTTCAGATATTTTTGCATCCCCCTCTCCTCTCTTTTGAAGACTCTGATTACACACATATTAGGCCACTTGAAGTTGCCCCACAGCTCTCTAATCCTCTGTTCATTTTGTTGTTGTTCTATATTTATCTATGGATAGTTTATATTGCTCTGTCTTCAAATTCATTAATTGTCTCTGCAGTGTCTAATCTAACATTAATCTCATTCAATATATTTTTTCATATAAAGCAATGTAGCTTTTAACTCTAGAAATTCAGTTTGGGTCTTTTGTTTTTATTTATATATTCCATGTCTCTACTTTACAACCTCAGTCTTCTGGCTTCTGGAACATATGGAATATAGTTAAAATAACTTCTTTGATGTTCTTGTTTATAATTCTGACATCTGAGTCACTTATGGCTAGATTTAGATTGAGTTATTTTTCTCCTAATTATGGATTGTATTTCCTGCTTTGTTGCCTGTTTGGTTTTTTATTAGATGCCACCAGGAAGTATGAATTTTGCCTTTTTTGAATTCTGGATATTTTTGTATTTCTATAAATAATCTTCAGCTTTCTTCTGGGACAGCATTAAGTAATTTGGAAATTTGATCCTTTTAAAGCTTGTTTTTAAATTTTAAAGGTGACACCAGAGCAGCCTTTAGTATAGGGCTAATTTTTCCTACTATAGGCAGTGCCCTTCTGAATACTCCTCCTGATGCCCCTTAAATTACAAGGTTTTCCACTCTGGCTAGTGGGAACATGGACTATTCTTTGCACTATACTAGCTACAGAGATTATTCCCACTGTTCATTTTGGGTTCTTTCCTTGGATTTGGATAGCTTACTCATAAACGTATTCTGCTGAGTACTCAGTTATTGACTTGGCAAGGGACCCTTTCCGGATCTGTGGAACACTCTTTCTGTGTAGCTCTATCTTCTTTGTTATTCTTCCATGCAAACTCTAGATAGCTTGGCTTTCCTGGACTCCCAGCTCTTATCTTCTTTACTTAGGGACATTGTGGGAATCCATCTGGGTTTCCCTACTTGACCCCTGAACTCTCCTCAGGCAATTGCTAAGATAATTGTAGGGCTCACCTTATTTTGTTTCCCTCTTTCAGTGATCACTGTCCTGTGCTGTCTGCTGTCCAAAATCTGAAAGCTGTTGTTTCATATATTTTGTCAGATTTGTTGTTTGTTTACAGCAGTAGGGTAAATCTAGTCCCTGTTACTCCTTTGTGGATAGATGTGGAAGTCCCAGATGTGTGTGTGTGCATGCACACACGTGTGCACTTTTTTTCTCAAAATGGTAATTATGTCAGTTCAAGTCTTTGGGAAGTAGACACCAAGATAGAATCAGAAATGGAAGAGATTTAATGGAGGAAAAACCTATAAAGGATAAAGAGTAAAATGAGCAGAAATAGACAAAGAGCTGTAAGATTTCACTATAAGTCTGGCATCTGAGAGGAGAAAGAAAGAAGGAAGACTGATTAGGAAGAGACTCAGACTTCAGACTGTGTTACAGTCTAAGGAAGTGTCTTATCAAGCTAATGGGGGACTCCAGAGCAAATATTGTTCTTTAAAGATGCCCTCTCAAGCAGAAATGGCCCAGTTCTAGCACCTCTGCTCTTCCCAGTCATTGGCATTGGCGTGAACACTGCAGTGGATCGTGGTGTGACAGCAACTAAGTGAGTCTGTTAGCTAACTATACTCTCAACAGCAGGTTCTCGCTTTCTTCTAGAAATGACATATTTTATTATTCACAGTTAAATCCATTATTCATCAAGAATTAATATGTATATGATGTTAAGTTAGGGTCATGGATCATTTTTCCATACTGATAGTCTATTGGTCCAGCACCATTTATTGAGAAGACCATTCTTTTCCCCATCGAATGAAAGGATGCCATTGTAAATCAAGCGACTGTAGAGGTGTGTCCTTCCCTTATTATTATCATCTTCTTTAGTAATTCCTTACTCGAATTTTCTGTTTATCATTTTTTTTTCCTATGTCAAGGATCAACAAACTTTCTGTAAAAGGCCAGATAAATACTTTAGCCTTTATGAGCCTCTTAATGTCTCTCTCAAGTACTCAACTCTGATGACTGTATAGTGTGAAAAGAGCCATGTATATGTGTCAATATCTAAATGAATGTGCATAGCTGTGTTTTTATAAACCTTTACATAAAAAAAAAATAGGCAATGGGCCAGCTTTGGCTTGTATCTATAGTTTACTAGCCATTGTCCTATAAAATATATTTGCTTTTTAAAGAATATTTAAGTCTATATATTTGGAACCTTATATAAAGGTTCCAGATGCACATTATTACGTGATTTGCTTTTTTACTCAACACAATGTTCATGATATTTATATTGTATATAGTTATATTTTTTTCCACTGTTAATTCAGTAGGGTTTAGTCATTTATTCTAACTGAAAATATTTAACTTAAAGACTTGTCAAATTGGTTCTGGAGAACTGGAAAGGCAAAAAGAGAACACTTAGTTATCATATAGATAATAACTGCAAGAAACAACTACCATTTCTAGGCCTGGGAGAACAGACAGAACAAGTTGCAATTATTAAAACTTAGAAGAAACTTTGAGGAGGAGCCTCTCAGAGCTGAAACTTGGACCTTTGGTGATGGGGAACCAGCCTGACTGGTACTGCTGTCCCTGAGGTGACATGACAAAGGCTGGTTGTGTGAGGGCAGGAAAAATTGCAGACTGGATCTACTGTTCTTCTCAATGTGTGACACTGACTGGAACAGGAAGCAAATAGGAAGGAATATGTCTTTTTTTCCTCTAACGACCCCTAGTCTCCCTCTAGTTTTTATTGGCAGAGTTTAACAGCCATGCGAGAAAGAAGAAATGAGATTTCCAGAGGCTCAGCCTCAGCATCACAAAGCAGAGCAGGGAAGGCTAGGTTTGAAGATGAAGGTCAAGAGCATAACAACCAGTACCTGTTGTTATTCTGTTGTATAAATATACAATTCTTTTGTATAAATATACCACAGTTCAGTCATTCTCTAGTTGCTAAAACCTGAGTCTCAGGCTTTTGCT
The DNA here is from genome assembly GCF_902729225.1 of Pteropus medius. Classification (NCBI taxonomy): domain Eukaryota; kingdom Metazoa; phylum Chordata; class Mammalia; order Chiroptera; family Pteropodidae; genus Pteropus; species Pteropus medius. The sequence goes on along the minus strand of NW_024340849.1, from coordinate 28,200,589 downwards.
CTTCGACACGATGCCACTAAAACTCTTGCCTGTGTACAAGAGTTTCTCATTTGTCCGTTTACTCACTGCAGCTCTACTGAAACGTCTTTTCATGGGTTATCAGCAGCTTCTCCCATTGTTAAATCCAGTGACTCCTTTCCACAGTCTTTTTAGCTTTTTCAATCATTAGCATTGTTAACCCACACTCTTCTTGAAACTTTTTCTATTTTCTCTTACAATATTATATGCCTCTGATTCCTCTCTTATCCTTTCAAACACAATTTTTTTTCTTGGATTTATACATGATTTTAAAAAACTAATATTTTTTCTTTAAGGAAAAATTAAACACAGAAAAATATAGAGAAAATAATAAAAATCTAGACATCCTTCGTAATATCATATGGCTAAATTTTAAATCTTTGTTTTTCTCTGACTTAAGAACCAGACCCATATTTCCAACTTCCTGCCTAACATAGCCACATGAATATACTCTTAAATTGACTGCATCTAAAACTAAACTTATTTTCTTGCCATCTCCTCTTTCTTACTTCCTTTTCTCCCCTCTCTTTCCCATCCTTGGCTCTCAGTATTTTCAGGATTCATTTTAAGTGTCTTAGATTATTCTTGACTACCAGAAGTAATTGGTCTGACCTATTTTCTGGTTGCATAAATGCCAAGGATCATAGTTCCTCCCTTTTACATGTTAACTCCAGTTTCACAAGATATAAGAAATCGAAGAAACTTCACATCCTGTGCTTATTTTAAAAGATTTCTTAAAAAGTGTTAAAAATTGTTATTAGCAAAAATTAACCAAAAGATTTTTTTCTGTTTTAGAATTTCCGTAAGAGAGGAATGAAGAGTGCATCACTGAAGGATTTATGTCTTGAAGACAAAAGACGCATTGCAAATTTAATTAAAGAACTGGCTAGGTGAGACAGAACCTTATATGAAACATTATTATGAAAGAGAGACTTTGCGAACTTTAGAACACAGGAATTTCATTTCCCTCTTGATTATAAGCCATTATATAGTGTCAAATTTTATATTTACATATAAATTTTAATTCAATGTAATACAATTATTACTTTTTTGTATTATTTTGAAATAATTTTAGGCTTATAGAAAAGTTGCAAAAATAGTACAATATTAAGGGAATGAGGAATGGTAAGTGACTGCTAATGAGTACAAGGTTTCTTTTTGGTTGAATGAAAATGTTTTAAAATTAGATTATGGTGATCTTTTCAGAACTCTAAATATACGAAAAGGCCTTGAATTATACACTCTAATGGTCGAACTTTAATTCGTGTCAATTATACCTCAATAAAGCTCTTAAAAAATGGCAAGGAAAGTTCTCATACCTTTCACCTAGCTTTCTTTAAATTTAACACCCTGAATAACTATAGTGCAATTATCAAAAATTAACATCAGTACAATAGTATTTATTACCTACAGAGTATTCAGAGTTCACCAGTGTTTTCACCAATTTTTTTCACTAATATATTTTTTCTGTGCCAGTATCACATTTTGTATTCAATTTTCATATTTCTTTAGTCTCCTCCCATGTGTGGCCGTTCATTAATCTTTCCCTGCCTTTCATGACTTAGACACTTTTGAAGAATAGTGGTCAGATATTTTGTAGTATTTCTTTCAGTTTGGGTTTTTCTCATGATTATATCGCATTAAGATATGTTATATCAGGGTGTGCAATGTTGATATGTCATTTCTAGTGGTTTTAACTTTAAACTTGGTCAATATGGAGCATATTAAATTTATTCTCTGAACAGTTACATTTTTCCGTGCAATTTATGAGTATATCCAGGATGTCCATGGGGACTATTGAAATACATTGTTTTTTGTGAAATTTTACCCACAATAAGCATTGCGTCCATCAAAGGAACTTGCTTGCAACAACTTTACTGTGATGTTCTGTTGGTTATTTAATGTTTTATCTATTTGTTTTGCATTTATTAATTGAAATTATTGTTTAAGGATGAGCTTTCCCTTCTGCCTTTTTTATTTTTGTATTTTTACATATTTATTTCAGTATTTATTTTATTTCTTTATCGTAAGTATAAACTCATGGACATTAATTTTATTCTAATCCAGAACTCACAGAAACAAAAATAAAAGCAGCAAGGTGATACATTTTTTTAAACTTTATTTTGAGGTAACTGTAGATTTACCTGTAGTGGTAAGAAATAATAGAGGGAAAGGAAAGTGAGAGCCTGTTTACTTTGTTTTACCAATGGTAGTATTTTAATTAATTATCATGCAGTTTCACAACCAGGAAATTGACACTGATATCAACCTTATATAGATTTCACATGTACTCATTTGCATATGTATTTACTGCTATGCAGTTTTGTCACGTGTAGATTTGTGTACCATCAACACAGTAAAGATGCAAAATAGTTCTGTTACAAGGATCACATGTCCTGCCCTTTTATAGTCGTAGCTACCTTCCTTCTTATCCTCTCCCCTAATCCCTAGCAACCATTAATATGCTTTCTACCTCTATTTTGTCATTTCAAATGCTATGTAAATGGAATCATACAGTATGCAATCTTTGAGATTGTTTTTTTTCACTCAACGTAATTCTTTTTAGACCCTTCCAAGTTGTATGTATCAGTAGTTTGTTCCTTTTGTTGCTGAATAGGATTTCATGGTATGGATGTACCACACTGTATTTAACCGTTCACCTGTTGAGAGACGTTTGGATTGTTTCCAGTCTTTACTGTTAAAAATGGAACCGCTATGAATATTCATATATAGGTTTTGGTGAACATAACATTTTCATTTCCTTGGGATAATGTGTAATAAATTCATGTTTAGTTAGTTTTGTAAGAAACTGATAAACTGTTATTGAAAGTGGTTTACCACTTAACATTCTCACTGGTAATGTAAGAGTTGTCTAGGTCCTCTGCATTCTTGCCAGTGTTTGTTATAATTATTTTTTATTTTAACCATTCTGATAGGTATTTAGTGTTATTATGTTTGTAACTTGCGTTTCTCTAATGGCCAATAATTTTAGACATTGTTTCATATGCCTATTTGCCATCTCTATCTGTATACAAATGTCTTTTCATCATTTTTGTCCATTTCCCATTGAAATACTTGGTTTTATTGTTGAGTTTTGAGAGTTCTTAATGTTTTATGTACAAATACTTTGTTGGATACGTAGTTGGCAAATACTTTTTCCTAGTCTGCAGCTTGTCTTTTCATCCCCTTCACGGGATTTTATAAAGCAAAAGTTTTTAATTTTAACCAGGTCCAGTTTATCAACTTTTTCATTTTATGCATTGTGCTTTTACTGTCAAGTCTAAGAACTCTTTGCATGGCCTTAGTACCTAAAGACTTTCTCCTGTTGTTTTTTTTTTTCCAAAAATTTTATAGTTTTACATTTAATCCACAGGCCATTTTGAGTTAATTTTTGTATAAGGTGTGAGGTTCTTTTTTTAGGGGAGAAGGGAGGGTTACTTATGTCTAGTTGGTCCAGCACCATTTGTTGAAATATTGTTTGCAACTTTGTCAAAAATCAGGCATATTTTCATGTGTCTCTTAGTTCTTGTTTCTAATCCATTGATCTGTGTATCTCTACTTCTTCCTACTGTCTTGATTACTGTAGCTATATAGTAAGGCTTAATATTGGGTAGAGTGATTCCTTCCACATTATTCTTTTAAAAAATTATTTTAACTCTTCTAATCTATGCCTTTTCATAATAATTTAGAATAAGATTGCCAATGTCTACAAAAAACCCTGCTGGTACCTTTATAGATATAACGTTAAAAATATAGGTCAATTTTGGAAAGAATTGACATCTTTACTGTTGAATCTTCCAATCCATGAATATGGTATGCCTTTCCATATATTTAGGGTTTTGATTTCTTTTCATCAGTATTTTGTAATTTTCAGGATACAGATCTTATACATGTTTTCTCACATTTATTTCTAAGTATTTAATTTTCTTTGGAGCAATTGTAAATTGCATTGTTTTAAATTTCGATTTCATGTTGGTTTGTTGTTGAAATGTGAGTGAATTTTGTGTGTTTATCTTGATTCCTGCAACCTTGCTGAATTTGCTTATTAATTTTAGGAGTTTTAGTGTTGATTGCTTAGGGCAATGATAGTCATGTCATTTGCAAATATGGCAGTTTTATTACTTTCTTGTCAATGCATGTGCTTTTCAATTTTATTTTTTCTTGTCCAATGATGCTGTCTAGGACTTTCAGTGCTATGCGTGTAGAGAGGGTATCCTTACTGTGTTCTTAATTTGAGGTAGCAAGCATTCAATTTATCAGTATGATGTTAGCTGTAGATTTTTTTATAGATTCGCTTTATAAAGTTGAGCAAGATCCCTTATATTCCTAGTTTTATAAGAGTTTTCGTTGTGATTATATGCTAGATTTTGTCATACACTTTGTGCTTAAATTACTACGACTAATGACTTTTCTTCTTTAGCTGTTGATATAGTGGATTATATTAATTGATTTTATACATTCCTAATTTTGATTTTTTGTTGTTTGGAGGTTTTACATCAAAGTTCATGAGAAGTATTAGACTCTGTTTGTTTACTGTCTTAGTCTGGTTTTAGTCTCATGGTAATACTAGCCTTATAAAATGAGTTAGGAAATATTCTCTTCTTTTCTGTTTTCCAGAAGAGATTGTATAAAATTGGTTGCTACTTATTTAAATATTTAATAGAATTTCCAGTGTAATCATCTGGGCCTGGAGATTTTTTTTAAAAAGCTTTTAAATTACAAATTCAATTTCTTTAATGGTTACAAGATTATTCAAGTTGTCTATTTTGTTTCAGTTGAGTTTTGGGAGTTTGTGGTTTTTGAGAAGTGTCCTGTTTTTCAAAGTTGTCAAATTTATGAACATAAAATTTTCCATGGTATTCTCATATTATCTTTTTTAATAACAGCAGGATCTATAGTGCTTCATTTGTGGTATTATTTATTTGTACTTTTTCTGTATTTTTGTCAGTCTTGTTAGCTTTATCAATTTCATTGATTTTTTTCCCTAAAGAACCAGCTTTTTGTTTCATTGATTTTTCTCCATTTTTTCTGTTTTCAATTTTACTCTTTGCTCTTATCACTGTCATTTTCTTCTTTCGCTTTGGATTTATTTTTTTTTTTCTGGTTTCTTAAAGTAGAGACCATTTCTTATAGACCATTTCTTTTTTTAATGTAAGCATTTAGTGCTGTAAACCTCTGTCATTACTGCTTTCAGTGTATCCCACATATTTTGATTTGTTGTATTTTCATTTTTATTCAGTTCGTTGTATTTTTTAAAAATTTCCTTTGAGACTTCTTCTTTGACCCATGGATTATTTAGAACTTTGTTAAATAAGTTCCACGTGTTTGGAGATTGTCCTCTTGTCTTTCTCTTACTGATTTCTAGTTTGGTTCTATTATGGTCAGAACAATATTCAAATTTTTTGGAGGTTTGTTTTATGGACTAAGATATGGTTGATCTTGGTGAATACTCATGATTGCTTGAAAAAATGTTTATAATTGTAACTCTCTTCACTGACATTGAGAAACCTAGTTTAATTATCTTTATTATATTTACATTTTAATTTAATTATCCTGTATGTAACTAATCTTCCATCTCTGCCGATACTCCCTCTACCACACAGAAGCCTTTCTTATCCTACTGAAACTGTGATTCCCAATTTAAGTCCACCAGTCTCCCAGCCCCCCACCCCCACCTCATGGATGTCTTTTTCTCCCTTCTTATATTTCAGCAAACTAATGTAGGCCAAACTCTGCTTTGAATGCTCTCCTCACTTCACTCTACTTCTGACTCTTGGTGGTGGACTCTCCCCGCTACTTAGATGTCCTCTTTCCTCTGTTTAGGCCTTGACATCTTGCACTAGGCCACCTCATTTTCAGTTATGTCATCTTTACCTTTCTCTGGCTCTGACCTCCACATGTTTATCTTCTCCCCTGTGTTGATTCCCTCCTCACTTACCTTAGGCTCCCCCAGGCTGCCCCTTCTTGAGGATAACCCTTCTACTTTACCTGGGCTCTGATATAATACAGAGGGTTGCCGCCTAAGTGTATGTCCTCATACTCCTTGGGCTCTGATAACTTGCTTCAGGTTAGCCCTTTGTGAATGCTCTCTTCACTCTTTGTAGGCTCCTCTACACCAGCACCCACTCCCCACACTCATATAGACCCCTCCTCACCGTACTTGGGCTCTGAATTTTGAATTTCCATGTGGGGTAACTCCTATGGCTACTCACGTCAAATACTCAAGGCTCTGATACCCATGCTAGGCTGCTCCTCCACATGGATACTCTTCTCACTGTGACATCTCACATGTTGACGCCCTTCTCAACCTGCTTGGCTGCTGACATCCCACTGGGAAAACCTTCTGTTCACAAGACCTTTGGTCTGACTGATGTGAACTTTGCCCCCATCATGGTTTTAGGACTTAATTGTTCAGGAAGAAAAAGAAAAGTGGAAAATGAAGAAGACAAAGAGGAAACGAAAGTTCAACTTTCATCTTAGAGAAGAAAAAAGTTTTCTTTCCTTTATTTTTTTTAGGCGAAGCAACCCTTGGTTGACCTCACAGATTGCAAGGACCTCATCAGTTTACAATCCCTTATTTTTTTATTTTTTATGCCTATAGCACCTGGTCTTCCTAGGTGGTCTCTCATCCAAGTCTTAACCAGGCCCGACCCTGCTTAGCTTCTGAGATCAAACGGATTGGGTTTGTTCAGTATAGTATGGCCATAGACTATAAAGTTTTCTCTTTGAGTAAAAGATATTTAGATGTATTTCTTTGTTCATGAATATTTGTATACTTTGCTTTCCTAATGTCAGATTTAGAAAACCTTATGCATGCCTGTGATATATTCAAGTATAGCATACTTAAAGAATTTTAGCTATTATGCAGACTCACCATCATTATTTTAGAGAAGTCACAGAGAGTGCTTGGCACCCAGCCCTGACCATTAACAAGCATATTTTTAGAATAATATTCAGTAGCTCTCAGCATAACAAAAAACTAGTGGCATCTTTTCAATTATAGAGTGGCATGCAGTATAAAAGCAAATGAAAACTATAGCATTTTTTACTGGTGCCTTTGAGGTGGAAAGCGTTCTTACAAAAGCATAGCCTCTTTTTTTCTTTTTTAAATGAAAACATGGCCTTAACTTTAACAGTGTTAGTGGGAAAACTGCATGTCCAAATTCCAAGACTGGCTTACTTCTTGGAGGGATCATTGGGAATCTGTCAGCTCCTTTTCAGTCAATATCTTTATTGGTACTATGTGTGAAAGAATCAAAAAAGATGCCTATAGGATTTATCGATGTTTCTATATGAGAGTAAATGTTAATAGAAGATATAAATGCAAATCACAATTGATACAGTAGGTTGTAAAATGGATTCGTTCACAGTATAAAAGATAGTAGTGATAAGTACAGGTTATTATATCTCTAAGGATAAAAATAAATTAGAAATTCATTTTAGAGAAAGACTTACTGGTTAGGTCCAGTACTTTAAAAATATGTGGTTCATAGTTAAATTTAATCTGAACATAAGGAAGCAATATTGTGCTATTTGGCAGGAAAACAAATAGATTAAAGAAAAACTAGGTATGAGTTTTTAATAATCTGTAGATACCTCCTTAAGTAATCTGTATATGCTCAGAGAATCTTCACTTGTGTTAACTACACTAATGAAAAACTAGAATACAAATACAAATACAAATTAAAAGGCTGTTGGAGAATAGATACTACAAAGATAAAGTAGGGATTTTATGAATTATTTAGCTTATGAAAGAGAGTGTAAGAGATGACAATATATAGGTTTTAAGTAAACAAGGGCATTTTCTTGAGGTGTCCAGCATTGATTTACATTTGTGGGAGGATAAGTAGAAAATTGATTGATCTTTTTTGGAGGCGTAAGGATAGAGAGATTTGTTCAAGATTACTGAATTTAGTGACCTTAGAAAGTCTTTTACAGTAATATTAATTGTTTGCATAATTGAAAAAAGCAGTGTCATTTATGGGGACTTGAAAAATGAATGGCTTTGCAAAATATTGTAGTTTGCACTGAAAGATTACTTCTTTATATATGCATTTGCATTTTTTTTACTGAAATTTTTTGAGATGGGGAGAGGTACCATCAACTAATGCACAAACTGTACAATAGCTGTCTTTAAAGGAAAAAAAAGTTTTAAAATAATCTTGGCCATATTGCAGTTTTTGATGTATATGAGCTATGTTCTAAGAAGCCTAGACAAAAACCTCTACTATTTCATGTCCTAAGCCCACACTGTCAAATAATGCATGGTTCCCCAGTGAATACTTATGCACTAACTCATTTGAGGACAGGGTTCTTTTTTAGGCTCAGGTACTTTGATTTTTCCCAGAGGACAGTTTTCTGTTTGTACTTGACATTTCTCAAAAGAAAAATAGAAAGTGTAACACCATTAGTTTCCCATTGTAAAATGAATGGATCATTATTATTTTATATTTATTCTGGTCTTTTATTTTTAAAACTAATCATAACCTTTTTTGTCATAATTAAATGTACATTTAAGTACGATAAAAATGTTAAGACTTTTTAATTTTTCAGTGACTCAGTTTTTTGTCTTCTCATTTGAAGCCTTTGTGGATTTTTTTTTTTTTTTTTTTTGGTATAAAAAGTGTCTATAATGGATTCTATAGTAAATTTCAAGAAAAAATAAGGAATTTTTAACTTGCTTAGGTGAAAGGCATTCTCTGAACTTTGGTGTATCTTGACACTGTAGGACAGTTAGTATGCCAAAATTTATTTTTCAGATTATTTATTCTAAGCTCTGCAATTCAAAGAGTATTTTTTGAGTGACTAGCATGCACTCTTTCTCTTGGTCTGGCCAGATATTACTTCCTAAAAGAGGTTAATTTTTCTATAGCAATTTTTTTCCCTTCCTCATGGACTCCGGAGACATGTACAGTGCTATATGAATGTGGACAATCTCTTCTGACTTTGCTGGATTGACTCAAAATTATCTCTCCTGAATCTACTCACAGTCGTGCTTGGGCCACATTTTGGTTATGCACAGTTGAAAGGCTGCAACCGTAGGTACATGTGATATGCAAGTATGTACTATAGCTTTTCATTCTTTTCTTAGGCAGCTTTTGCTTTTTTTATTTATGGGCTTTCTATGGGATGATTATTCTCTTTCATAGTTTATGTTTTATATACCTGTTGGAATCAATAAGGGATAGGAAGAATCATTGAGCTAAGGGAAGAGTGAAGAGCAGAAGTTACCAAAAATACTTATAAGACATTTAGGTTACTGTCTCAAAATTGGAACTATAGTTTGATTTATGACATTTGAGACTTGAGTATTCTCAGGTTGGTACCTTATAACTGAAAGTGTTTATTCTTACCATATTATCAAGTTTTGCTTGAAAAACAATTATTGATCATTTGCTACATGATGATCTACTTTTTCAAAGCATTTGTGGAAGAGATAATCAATTTTTGTCATGATATGTCAAATTTTTTTTTTTCTGGTAGTTTTAAAAGTAATTGATTAATCCAAGACATAACAAAAGGAACTGGATAATAGTGATATTTTCTATTTACTCTAGCAGAGGCCAGAATATTGCATCTTTATTCTCTCTATAGTATACCCTTCCCCCTAATTTTATTGTACTTATAGTTGAAGAAATATTAAAAATATTATTATTAAAAAAATAAAATTGCAGATAAAAATAAAATCCCTCTTTGATACTCTCCCTCCCTCCACCACCCCCTCTTGCACACACTGTTTGTTTGAGTGGTGTTTGTTTCTTTTTAAATTTTTAATTTGAAATAATTTTAGACTCAAAAGTTATAGTTAGAATTTCCATATATACTTTATTCAGCTTTCTATACTGTTATGTTTTTCATAACTATACTACAATGATCAAAACTAAGAAATTGATAGTCATTCAACACTATCAATTAAACTATAGCTTTTATTCACATTTCACCAGTGTCATTTCACTAATATCATTTTTCTGATCCAATATCCAATTCAGTATCTTATATCATATTTAGTTGTCACTTCTCCTTAGTCTTCTCTAATCTGTCATAGTTCAGTTTTTTATAACCTTGACGCAGTCAGATATTTTGCAGAATGTCCCTCAGTATGGATTCGTATGATGTTTTCTCTTGATTAGATTCAGATTATGCATTTTTGGCAAATTTTTGTGTGGACATATGTTTTAATTTCTCTAGGAATGAAATTGTTGGGTCATATAGTAACTCTGTGTTTAACCCTTTGAGGAACTGCCAGACTGTTTTCCAGAGCGGCTACACCATTTTGCATTCCCACCAACAGTGTATGAATGTTCCAATTTTCCACAGCTTTACCTTTATTTGTTATAATCTTTTTAATTATACCATCCTACTGGGTATTAAGTGGTATCTAATTGTGGTTTTGATATACATTTACCTAATGGCTAATGCTGTTGAGCATCTTTTCATGCACTTCTTGGCTATTTGTATATCTTCTTTGAAGAAATGTCTATTCAGTCCTTTCAAATTGTTTTTTTTTTTTGTCTTTTTATTGTTGAGTTCTCTGAGTTCTTTGTATATTCCATTTACATGTCCCCTTATCAGATAAATTATGCGCAAAATTTTATTTCATTCTGTGCATTGTTTTTCACTTTCTTGATGTCATTTTAAGCACAAAATTTTTTATTTTGATAAAGTCCAGTTTATCTTTTTGTTTGTTACTTGTGTTTTTGGTGTTGTATCTTAGAAATAATTGCCTAACCCAAGGTCATAAAGATTTATGCCTATGTTTTCCTCCAAGAGTTTATAGTTTTAGCTCTTAAATTTTGGTCTTCGATTCATTTAGAGTTAATTTTTATATGTGGTGTGAGGTATGGGCCTAACTCTGTGTGTGTGTGTGTGTGTGTGTGTGTGTGTGTAGCAAGTTGTCCCAGCACTATTTGTTGAAAAACTATTCTTTCCCTTTGACTTTCTTGGTATGCTGGTTGTAAAATCAGTTTACTTTAAATGTGTTTGGTTTTGATGCATTGCTCTACATGTCCATCCTTGTGCCAGTACCACACCATCTTGATTCCTGTAGTATTTTAGTAAGTTTTAATATTGGAAAGTGTGAGTCCTCAATCTTTTTCTCCTTTTTCAAAAATATTTTAGATATTCTGAGACTCTTTAATTTTCATATGTATTTTAGAACTGTATCAGCTTGTCAATATCTGTGACTAAACCAGCTAAGATTTTGATAGAATTTTGAGTTGGATTTGAAGATCAATGTGGAGGATACTGCCATTTTAATATTAAGTCTTCTAATCATGAACATGAAATGTCTTTCCAACTATTTCGGTTTTTAATTTCTTTCAACAATGTTTTGTAGTTTTTAATATTCAAATCTTCTTCTGTTGAATTTATCACTTTGTATTTTATTTTTTTATGCACATGTAAATTTAATTACATTTAAATACAAATGTTTCCTTAATTTCTTTTTGGAGTTGTTTACTGCTAGTGTATAAGCATACAATTGATTTTTGTACATTGATCATGTATCCTGAAACCTCAATGAACTCCTTTATTAGTTCTAATAGTTTTTTAGTAGATTTCTAGATTTTCCTACATACAAAGCCATCTTATGAAAGAAGTGGTGTTCCTTTAGAATTTAAATGCCTTTATGTCTTTTTCCCTACCTAAACGCTTTGACTATAATCTCCAGTGCTGAGATCGAAGTGGTGAGAACAGGTATTCCTTATCTTGTTGATGATCATTCAGACTTTTAGCATTAAATATGGTATTAGATGTAGGTTTTTCATAGACAGTCTTTTTCAGGTTGGGGAACTTCCTTTTTCTTCCTATTTATTGAGTGTGTGTTTTTGTTTTTTTAATTTTGAATTGTTACATTTTTTTTTCAAACACTTTTCTGCATCCAGTGATCATGTGGTTTTTCTCCTTTATTGATATGGTGTATTACATTAATTGATATTTGAGTCATAAACCAACTCTTCATTTCTGGAATAAATTCTGGTCATGATGTATAATCCTTTTTTATGTTGCTGGATTGTTTGCTAGTATTTTATTGAGGATTTTTGCATCTACATTCATTCAGTATTGCTCTGTAATTCTTAGAGTCCTTTTGACACAGAGTGCTATATCTCTGATTTCTTAAAGCACCTGTGTTCCTTTAGACAGTACATTTTAAATAATAGCCAAATGTTAAATTTGTAAAGAAGATCTTAAATGATTTCATTGGAATATTTTTTATGATGAAAGCCATCTTTTTCACCACACATTTACTTTTGCTTAAAAACAATATGTCCCGTTCTGTTTGCTAGATGTCCTTTGAAACATGTCCCTTCCTTCTCCAGCTCTTAACCACTAAGTCGATATTCAGAATTTTAAAAATGCACCCAGTATACACAGCTCACAAACACAGGATATTAAATAGGAGAAGAAATTTATCTGGTCGACCATTGGGTGAGCTATAATTCACTTTAGGATAGCTTTCCTACCTTACCTTGTCTTTCACATTAGTGTAAAAGTACCCATTCCTGCAGTATCTAGAAGAACATCAGGAGTTTGCAAAGTCATAAAATAAATCTCTTTCTAAAACACGAGTTTTACTAAAAGTTTAAAATGGATGGGTGTGGGGAAACTTTTTATATTAAAACTGAAAGGATCATTTTACAGAGAAAAAGACAAAATATTCAGAGATATTTAAGCTAAACCACAAGACTTCAAAGAAATTCAGTACTTTCATCACAATTTTCTGCCCAACCACCCAACTCTTAGGGTATGAATTCTCTTTTCTTGTTAGATAACAGTACATTTTGTGGAAGTTTTTGAGAAATATTCTGAGTCATTAAGTAAATGTTAACAATGGTGATTTCTTACTTTATGAACAGGCTGTTCTCTTTGTAAATAATTAACAACCAACTCAGAATATTTTCTTGTTAGAGTTTTAACTTTTTATCCTATTAGTCAAATATTTCCCTTTCCTGTATTTAGATTCTCATTTTGTTAATTAACTTGTTGCTATATTCTAAATGAGATATAGAGGATTAAGTCTTTTTATGTTACTTCGTGGTCTAAGAATGCTTTGATGAAAAATGTAGATCATGATAACCAGACATTTTCTCTTGAATGTATCTCATGGGAAATATTATTGAACATAAATTAAACAAGAAGACAGATTTCAAAGTGGATATAAATCTTGAGGTTGTTTTATTGGCAAGTCCTCTGCATTTAAAGGCTGTATTAAGATACTTGCTCATATTAACTATGCTAATAGGCCACATCTTTACATAGGCCTATAGAAGTGTTGTACTTTGTACTTACCACAGCTTGTTAATTTTATATTCTTCCAGACCGTAGTAATTGCTAAAGGGTAGTCTAATCATAGCAGCATAACAGAAGAAAAAAAGGTGGGGGGGGGTGGGGGGCTGTTTAAATAGCGTAGTAACAAATTTTTCAAATGTACTCTAGAAACTAAATTTTAAAAAGTGATTTTTCTGGATAGAGCAGTTTAAGTTTTAGGAAAAATCTCATCTTAGACTCTAGTATTATGAAATGTATGTACAAGCATTTTTGCCCTCAATGATCCCTAGAGTTTTCATGGATCTCCTTCAGGTTGAGCAAAGGGAGTAAGTAAATGTTGAAGTATACCTATATATTCTGACCTGGCAGGCTCCACAGAGATAATCTCTGTGTTTAGTTTAGTATTAAGGTAAATTTGACAATCTTCAAGGGAGGCAGAGTAACCTGAGACAGAGTGTAAATCCTCTTCATATAGATATATTTGTTCTTTGTTTAGTTCTGTGGATTCCTTGTAATTGTATCAGTTTTAGAGATTACCTTCTTAGAATGGTCTGAGTCCCGTTCATGAGCCCAGTGGTATGCTAAACATAAATAATAAGATTGAGAAAATGATTTAAATGTCAGGATTAGCAATAAGAAATAAACCTATTGTTTGAACACTACTGTGTACCATGCATTTTCAAATTATTTCAAAGACAAAATGCAATCAACTCTTGAACATTCAAAAATTCTAATTTTCATTCTGTTAAATTATTGCTTTCAATATCTCCACCAGAAGGCTAACAACAAAGGAAAGGCTATGGTGTTCATGTTACTCAGAAATTTCTCTAGTAGAGTAGGGTCTGGGAGGAAGTAAATTTAGGAACTGAAAGAAAAGGTTTGAATTCCCTTTGGATTTCACTTACACTTATCCCTGTGTGACCTGGTAGGATAAATGTGTTATACTCTGGAGAAACAAGTACCAATAGTAACACAGAAATGCAGGGTTAACATCTCTGTGCACAGAGTACCATAAAAATGAGAGTTGTCATTTTAAGATAAATTTTAATGTTCTTGTTTTTTGTGTGTGTGGGTTTTTTTTTTTTTTTTTTTTTAAAGATATTTTTTCCCTTTGCTCCTGTTAGAAACCACCTCTTTTTGGTAGGATTGAGTTGGAATACTTTTCAGAATTAGACTTTAAAGAATCAGATTTGTTTGATCAGTGTTTTTAGCTTTAAAATCCTTTTGGACTAAGAGTAAATGTAGTACAAGCTTTTTTTTATGTTAATGCTGCATTTTTAATCCAATCTAGTTATTTATATGCTACTGAGGAATGCAGGGTTTCAGTGCCAAGAAAAAGTAAAATTGCTTGTATATGTTAGTGAAATATACAATGATTTATATGTTGTTTATTTCATTGACAGGATTTAAATAAAAGTATAAAATATCTAAATCAAAATAAATTGATAATGTCTATTTTGATAATGAACGAATGAAACCTAATGTTTTAAAAATGAATAGTTTTCTGTCCTGGATTATAATTGGAAACGTATGTCCCGTGTAGGACTTTCCTCATTTAAGATACTAATGATGAGTAGAAACAGTCTTAATTTAACAATAACATGCATATTTTATTGCAAAGGTGAGAAAGATTGCTTTATGAAATGTTATTTTTAAAAAATAAGACTATGAAGAAATTAGCATACCTCTAAGAAATGTAGTTTTGGTAAACCGCAGCTATAGACATATATTTTATTTTATACTCATAAGCATTTTCTTTCCATTTTTTAATTTCTTTCAGAATTAGTGAGGAAAAGGAAGTGACAGAAGAACGACTGAAAGCTGAGCAGGAATCGTTTGAGAAGAAGATCAGGCAGTTGGAAGAACAGAATGAACTGATCGTCAAAGAAAGGGAAGATATCCTTTTTGAAAGTTCTCTTTTTTAATGTTCCGAAGTTTGATTCTTTCATGAAGAGAATGTAAACTCCAGAGAAATAATTGTTCTAATTTATAACAGGGAATAAATCTGCATGGGCTGCTATTTCTAGGCAATCAGAATGACACTTAACAGCATGTACTGTTGCTTCCTTTGTGCTTGATACAACCATCCAGCTGTTCTTCTGCTGCTGTTATACTGCAGAGCACATGTTTGTCAACTAAAAAAGACAATAAGAAATTTCGGCATTAAAATGTAGTGTTGGAACTTTATTAAATTCTGTTCCAGTACTGCAGTTGAGCCTGAAACCTCTTCGTAGTTGGTATTCTTTTTAGCTAAACCTTGACAGTCCTAAGGACTTCTACTCTGAAATCATAAAAATTTTTAAGAGTTCATTGTGATTTGTAGATGTTGTATTGATAAGTGTATCACACTGCAGCATAATACCACTACACTATTCTCGTGGAGGAGATAACCGTTGGGTTTAGAACTAGGGAGGGGTGTATATGTGTGTGTGTGAATATAGACATGCTCTGCCTAATGATGTTTCGGTCAACAGTGGACCAAGTATATGAACATGGTCTCGTAAGATTATGATGAGGCTGAAAAATTCCTGTCATCTGGTGGCATTATAGCCACCTTAACTTCATAGTGCAACACATAACTCATGTGTTTATGGTGATGCTGGTGTAGACAAACCTCATATGCTGCCAGTTGTATAAAAGTATAGCACACACGATTATAGACAGTACATAATACTCAATAATAAACAACTATGTTATTGGTTTATGTATTGACTATATTATATTTTTTATCGTTATGTTAGAGTATACTCTTAATACTTATATAAAAAAGTTTGCTGTAAAATAATATGCTATGTTCAGCCAGCAGCAGCCTCATATATCTCCTGTGCACCGCATCTCTTGATTGCATCATTTTCTCTTGTGCTTGATTTAATCTCGTTTTGTTTTGTACGGTAGCATGCTGTACTGACTTGTACCGCAAGAGCAATAGGCTTTACCACATAGCCTAGGTGTGTAGTAGGCCGTACCATCTAGGTTTGTGTAAAAGCATACTTCACGATGTTCACACAACAATGAAATCGCCTAAGGACACATTTCTCCGAATGTATCCCCATCGTTAAGTGGTGCATGACTGTGTGTGTATATTGTACTATTTATAAGAAAGTAAAGTAAAAACTGGTGTTTTAATTTAAGAATTGTATTTTAAGGATATGTGAGTTAAAATAAGCACTTGGGAAGTTTGACTGGATAGAATTACTTAGGTGTTTTTTGCAGCGGCATTGATAAAAAGAGGAGTAACTGTCCTTAAATTTAGGGTGATGGATCTGCCAACTAAACTAGTATGGGAATGCTTGAAGGAACCATTGTCCTTATTGTCAGTATCGTCATTAACTCAATTGTTAGTAATCATTTCAAAGGTTCTTCAAGTGTCAAAAATGATCATATGTTGACAGTAACTATATCTTTGTGAATACCAAGTAAATAGAAGCATAAGGTAAATTAATTTACTTGGAGAAAAAAGCACGAAAATATAACTATAAAAAAGTGAGTTCTGAACTTACATTTTTCAAACCGTGGGAATACATGATTAGAAATTAATATAATCAGAATTCAGTTGGCTGAGTAGAACATTTATCAGGCTTATGGGCCCCACGGTTCTAAAGGAGTACTTTTTCAATTTTTTTTTTTCTAAATTTCTTAAGCATTTGAATAATCTTATTGAGGCTTCTCTTTTCTTTACCCTCACTGACTTTATTGCCCTGGGTTGTCATCTCTCAGGTTAGACCTTCTTTTATGATTTTCTTTCTGCTAGTTTTCTCTTTAGGTTAAAGTAATGCTGTTTAGTAAGAATTCACAACAAATTGTGCTCAGCCAGATTTGGTCTTTTACTCTCACAAGGATTAATGTCACAGGACCCTAGCACTTTCAAGAAAAGGTAGATTAGGAATGATTTTATATGTAACAAAAATTCGCTTTACAGGATCTGTTTTTTGACTTGTAACAACTCTGGAGATGAGTAGTCTCTAGCATTGGTTCAGTGGTTTCAAGTTTTCAGCGCTGGATCTCTACAGCTCTCTTAGCTTTTTCTAATGGTTGCAGAATTCCAGGTTACAAAATGGTTGCTGCAATTCCAGGTATCACATTTGCGTTAAAACAGGAAGAAAGGGGGAGGAAGAGGTTCTGGCAGTTGTGACTCCCTCTCCTTTTTGTAAAAAACATAAAATCTGTCTCAGAGTACTCCTACCCAATACCTACCCCACTCCATAACATACATCTGTTATGATATATTTATTGTCCTGAACCTTATTGCTTGGCCATGCTAAGCTATAAAAAAGGGTGGCTGAGAAAGTGAGTATTTAGCTTCTCCAATTTATATAGTGGAAGGCAGCAAGGGAAGAGCGGTTTGGGGATGAAGTCAGCCTCCAACTCTGTCTGGTAGTAGAAGTAGGGGGAATAGAAATCACTTTTTAAAAAAATTTTTACTATTAGTTTCAAGTATACAGTACATTGGTTAGCCGTTTATATAGTTTAGGAAACGATTCCCTTGATTGCTCTTTCTCTCCTCTGGCTCTCCACCTAGCCATTACATTCCCTATGCTGTTTTTTATACAGGGAAGAGTTGGTGATACCCCAACCTGCCTGGGACAAAATAAATAAATAAATAACTATTATGTCCAATGGAATTGGGGAGAGTTGGGGAAATAAGGTGAGAGAGGGAAGTAGCTTGTAATTTAGAAAGCCCAGCTACAATTAGAGTGGGGTGTTGTTTATCTAATGATATGCTTAAGAAAAATGTGTGGCTATCTGGAAAAGTAAAATCTGATTTTGGTGAGCTAGTATATTTAGCACATTCTGGGTCAAGATTAATTGTATTTAGTACCAAAGCAGCCTAAACTCAGCATGTCTATGATGGTTTCTTCTGTCCAGCTAAATATTAAGATACCTCAGGTGATTGCATTGATTCAGTATTTCATATTTTCTCTATGACTTAGCTCAGAGATCAACAAACTACTGCCATGGGCCAAATATCAGCTAAATCCAGCCACCCCCATTCATTTGTGTATTGTCTATAACTGCTTTTGCACTGTAGCTAAAAGTTGAGTAATTGCAACAAAGACCCTGTGGTCTGCATAGCTTACAATATTTACTCTCTAGCCCTCTACAGGAAAGTTTGCTGACCTCTGATCTAAAAAGCAATAAAGGAAAGGAAAAGATGTAAATAAAGTCAAGGCTTGGACATGTGTCATAGTTAGACCTATCGTACAAATCATATTAAGGTATTTGGGCATTTTTTATTTTTGTGAATGAAGATTGGAGTAAATGTTGGACCATTATCAAAAATTGAAATGGTTTAGTTAATATAATTTTGGTTTAAGTTTTTTTGAATCACCAAAAGATAAGTGATATTTGTGGAACTTGTCAAAGAAGGGAAAAAGGAAGATATGATTAAAAAACAGTGACATCCATGGTTTTTATTCCAAGTAGATTGCTCAGGTATAAATCTCCTTTATCAGCATAAACCTGTCAAAGGTTAATATAGATGACTTTACAGTACATAAAACTCTATAAAACTTAGAAACATAAAACAAGGTTATAATTTAAAACAATATAATTTTAACTAGATACATTTACCTATCATCCATGAATGATTCACACTCTTTCATGTACATGAAATCCGATAATTTCAGATCATTTTGATGTCTGTTTCTGTGTGCGGAACTATATGAATTCTTATTTTTGGCATTTTAAAGATGTGATATACTGAATTTACGGGGTTTTTTGAAAAGTTCTAAGGACTTGATTTATTCATCAACTATACAAATGCAAACCGGTCCCTTAGTTTAAAAAAAAAAAAAAAAAAGAAAGAAAAGAAAAAATTTACATGTTTGCATTCAGATCAAGCTTTTGAAGGGTTTGTTTTTATAGTAAATAGAGAATTTATTACTAAAACAAAAATTCTTGGTAATTCTCAGTTTTTTTGAACAAAGAAATCTTAATTGATGAAAACTTAACTACATAAATGAATATGCCATTTACATAGTCAAGCAGTCTGATGAACATAGTAGATTTTTGCCCAGCTAAATGAATACGAAAGGAGAGAGAAATTTAAAACTTAGAGAAATATGTCCAGTGTTCCAATAGAAATAATTCTGAAACATGTTAACTCGTATAGTATAAGATAGAGAATGTAGCCATTAGAAAAGTTTAGTTTATTAATATTCGAGCTAATTGTATTTCCAGAACCTATCTCTTAGGTCAGGATGGTATCAGAAGCTTACAGAAGGAAAGTAAAGTCTGATGTTTGCTAACTTCACCATATAGTAGAAGTGGTAGAGAAGGAAGTACAATTGGCTTCAAAGTCAAAATCCTGTTCTAGTGCTGACTAGCTATATGACCTTGAGAAAGCTACTGAACTTCTCTTAGTCTCTGTTTTTGTCTATGATATATGGATAGCTAATAATACCTTTTCTGCAGGCCTGTTGAAATTTGATAGATTCTTTACACTGTGTATGTAAAGAACCTAGCAGTGTCTTATACTGAGAAGGTACTGAAAAAAAAAGACAGCAATTCTCATTATTACTACTACTCATATGGATGAGAGATGAGATGACTAGCTCCTCTCTTTCTGATTTTTGTGCCTTTCTTTTCTGGGGTTTTGGTGGTTTTCATTAGGCTATACAACTGCTTATGCTGCTTAGAAGGCCCAGGAGGAGAGTGAAATCAGTTCTCTTCTCTACCTTCTAATTCTCTGAAAAAAGAAACCTCTCTGTGGCACTGATACCTGTTGGCTGGCTCCTCACTGGCAGGAAGCCAGGTCTTACTTTTCTCTCCCATAACCCAGACTGACAGGAACATTTGTGTTTTCTCTTCTGGTCTGTTTCCATTCTCTCTCTGATTGGGAGTTAGTAAATTGAAGAGGTTTTGAGGTGCTTATAACTCAGATCTTTGAGCCCATTGTGTAGGTCATCATTTTAGAAACCTTGCTCTGAGAAAGAATTTTAAAGGAACTAATCTTAACCTTTTTGAGGAATGTTTTAGAATGAGCCAAAGGTCTCAGTATGTCTGTGCTGAAAATAGACCAGAAAACATTCATAAGAATCTTATCTAATTATGTAAAAAAAATGTTGGTTCAAATAACAGCAATGAAGTAGAGGTATTAAAAGCTTTTCATTTAACTACACATCTCGGCTCCAGGAGCCAGACTACCATGATCCGTTAGTTTTTTGCCAAGGATGGGAACCATATTGTATATCTGGGTGAAATGGTATTGGGTGGGTAGGAACGGTGAGGAAGGATAGTAGAAATAAGTTTGTGAGAAAGAAAACAATTTGAAAAGAAAGACTAAATCTCTCTTTTCTAATATTTCTGGCCCTTCATGAGAGAAAGCAGGAGATTCTCTTTTTGGAAATAGTTTTGGGAGAATTAAAAATCTAAACTTCTTAAAATGAAGAAGACTATAGAAAGAGAAGAGAGTGTTTTGGTGTCTGGCAGTGTGGTGTACTAATATAGCAAAGTTTGCCAAACACCTTATCAACTGAGATAAATCTTGGCCTTTTTGTTTTGAATAAATATTGAGTTTTTGTTATTTATGTTTACAAATTGAATTCTGT
The DNA here is from genome assembly GCF_902729225.1 of Pteropus medius. Classification (NCBI taxonomy): domain Eukaryota; kingdom Metazoa; phylum Chordata; class Mammalia; order Chiroptera; family Pteropodidae; genus Pteropus; species Pteropus medius. The sequence goes on along the minus strand of NW_024340849.1, from coordinate 28,179,755 downwards.
GGTGACAGAGTATATTCCGTGTACTTGGTTAAAGTCAGTTTATTCCATTTAACAAGCCCGGGGCAGTTTTATTTTACTAATCTAATAATTATCTCTTAACACTCTAGAAGTTGTACTGCTTGAAGTCATTTTATTTGCTCTGTGATGCTGTATAACTTTAGCTGGTTTTGGACCATTATTATTGTATATTGTCTTGGAATGTAATTTTAAATCATAATAACAGATTAAATAACTCTTTCCATGTCTATTATAGAGAAAAAAGCATGCCTAAGGAAAGAACTGTTTATTACTAGTATTATTGTTGCCTAAAATGTTCTTTAAGATTATTTTGTGCTCTTAAAAATACTTAGATATTAATGCTAACCATAGGGAGGAATCGATGATAAATGTTTGCAGAAAGTAAAATATAAATTTTTATCCATATACTTAATTTCATTTCAATAAGACTTTAGGGGTTAAGTTACTCTGTGATAGTGAGTTATATTTGCACTCTACTTTTCTGGAACTCATCCAAGAATAAAAAGAAGCACTCCCCAGCTGCTCTCGTCCCTGTGGATGCACTTTTCTTGTTTGACAATTCCTGAGGCTATCATATGGATAATAATAAACTCATTATCTGGTGTCTAGTTTATAAATCCATTGCAGATTAGAAGAAGAAAATTAGAAGTAGGGAGTGGAGCTATATCACTAATATTGAAGCTGACAGGGGAACTGACAGGAAAATTATTAAAAACCACATAAGAACTAAAAATACACAGCAGTCTAGAACGCTGCCCATCTCAAAGCCATCCTATATTAAATGCAATGCAGTAGTTAACATTCATAATGATGATTCTGAGGCATCATAATAATGCTGAATTGTTTTTATCCCCTTTTACTTTTTAGTACTTCTAGGACTTTTGGTAGTAAGAACTTAAATTTGTATATTGGTTTTCTATTCACAGAGCACTTTCACTTATACTTTTTAATCTTCACAATAACCTGATTAAGTTAGGTGAGGCAGATACTCTTATTCTTTTATAGATAAAGATACAGGTATAAAGAGGTAACTGAACAGCCCATTGCAGAGTCAGGAGTGAACTTTTTGGACACCAAGTGTCTTTTCATTATACCAAATTATTTTTGTGGCATCGAGTAATACAAATAATCAACAAGCTTTACTTTTCTAGACTGATTTATAGTTAAAGCACATTTTATAAAACTTCCAAATATATTTTACAGTGCTGTTTATCCAAACTCAAAAGAGCATAATCTAAGATATCCAGAAATCCAGATATGTAGAATGTTTCAGAGATTTTCTTTTAGGTCGACTTTTCTATTCTGTCATCTCAAGTCTTTATCATTTTCCCTCTGAAACATTACTCTGAGTCCATTGATTTTTGCTGTTGCATTGACACTTGATCGCATTCCTGAATCTTTGCATTACTGTGTGGTAAGTATGCTTTTGTCCCTATCTTCATTTTTTCCTACTATCCTTTGATTGACTTCATTCCATCACTGCTGCCATATTAATCTTTCTTAAGGATTATTTTTATTACATCACTTGGCTTTTTAATACTTTTCCATGGCTTCTTATAGCCTAAAGTATCAAATTCATCCTGATTTCGATATTCAAGCCTTCCATTACTGGTATCACATAACATTTGACCTTCATTTTTATGACTCCCTTGTGTGGCCCCTACATGATAGGTAGGAAAGAATGATTGTTTTTTTTCCTACTTTTTACAGTTTATTTTTATTTCTTTGTCTTTGTTCTTTTTACTAGTTTTCTTCTCCAAGGCTTCTTTAAGATGTTTTCACTGATTAATTTTTTAAAACAGTGTCTGACTCAGAATTCTTCAAGCATTTTTACCTGTACCAATGCCCTAACTTGTGTATTGTAGGGTTCTTTGGGTAACTGTGGTGTTCTTAGCAACAGTATGGATTTTGAATAAGGAAACTTACATCAGAGTCTTGGGTTAGCTAGCTGCTTTGTACCTTTTGAGTTTACATAAGTCATAGAATGCAAGAACAAGCAGTTGAGATCTGCCTTCCATTTTGTAGTATCTTTTCTGATTTTCAGGGTTTTTTGTGAAAATGAAACAAGTCTTAAAGAAATTCTGATAAATTTATTAAACTGCTGAACTTACATGCTCTGGACTATTGAGATAGGAGATAGTACTTTTCAACCTTTTGCCCTCTATTCTGGGCTTAGCAAAGTTCATTTGTTTATATATATATTTGTAATTTTAGTATTTGCTACAGATTGAATTGCATCCCTCCAAAATTCATGTGTTGAAATCCTAACCCCACAATGTGACTATCTGGAGATAGGGTTTTTAGGAGGTAATTAAGGTTAAATGAGGTCATAAGTGTGGGGCCCTAATTCAGTAATAAGAAGAGAGATCTGCCTACCTCTCCTTCCTCCTCCCTCTCTCCCATACCCCATTGTTATGACACAGCTAGAAAGTAGCCATCTCAATATCTGGAAGAAAGCTCTCACAGTCAACCAAACCCTGTGTGACCTTGATGTTGGACTTTCCAGCCTCTAGAACTGTGAGTATATCTATGGATGGGTAGTATTTCTAAACATTAGTATATTTTCAGATGTTATTCTCTGATCATTTTTCCTTATTTTTATTATCCTGGTTGGGTATTAATGTACTTCGAATAATAATTTTTAAAATATGATTATTATTGTTTGATGAAATTTGCTTTTTGGGATTTCTCTGCCTATTGTCTGAGATAATTTTAATATCTGTTGTGTGTCCATTTTATAATAATACAAATAGTTTTACTTTCCAGGTTTGATTTTGGTAGTGTTTTGATTTCTTTGGCTTGCTGAATGTTCTACATTTGGAGCCTCAGCACCTCCAGAGAGCAACTTCTCTGTTGCTTTATAGTGAGTGACACAGGGATTCACAAACATGTGGATTAGGGCTTCTACAATGGCTTTAGTGACTAAGGGATTTATTTGTTTTTGGTGCATACATGTAAATAAGCTCGCTAGACTGAAATTCAGAAAAATTGATTTTCTGCATCTCTGTTAAATTAAAATTTTTTTCCAGTGACAGTTTTGCACTAGGTAAACAGTACTAAATCCATTTAGCATCACTTAAAATTACTTTGGAAAGTTTCAACAGTTCTTGCATGAAGAAATAGACTTTCAGCAAATCAATCTCATAATTATTGTTCAGGAGAGTTTATTATTTTGTTTAGCTTTTTACATAACTGATCGTCTTCAAAGGGCTGTTCTGATGTAATCTCTTCATTTAAACCATTCGCATACCACAGCTTGTAATTGCTTTAGATTTAAAGAATATAATGAATGACTTATTTATCAGTAACAAATTTGTCTCAGTGTTCTTAACTTTAATATGGCCTTCACTTACAAATAGTTAAATGATTCAGACAGTAATATTCTCTCTTCAGTTAGATACTTATACAATAATGTTTCTTTCTCTTTTTTTTATAGTTTTGCCCAAGATTTTGCATTTCTAAGCACTGTAATTTTTCATAATTAGTAAATCTAATTGTTATATAGTCATATAATGATCAGAAATATACTGGATATCTGAAATGGAGCTCCTTATAGATTAGATGGTAAGGATTGTCACTTTCTCCCAATTTGATTATCTTTGTTGCTACAGAAATAAAAGGCTATTGATCATCTTGTTTTTCCTGAATCCTCAGGGTTGTGAAAAGCATAGCCAAATGGAGAAAGAGTCCTTCCTATCGAAACATTCTGAAGCAGTCCTTGAATTTCTAAATAAGTGTATTCTAGAAAATCCAAATATCTAAAGACAATATTTTGTTCCACAATATTTTGTTCCAATATTCAGTTTTTTTCCAAATAATTGTTATGATGTATGTGCTTTATTTTTTGGTCATTCCTATATGACCTTTTCCCACACAGAAGCTAATAAATATAGGAAAAATGGCAGGAGGCAAAGTAGAAAATTAAGAAAAAGTTGAAACCAACAGAAAAGAAGGTTAAAAATAGTAATTTCCCTAGTGAGATATTTGCACTAGAAAAAATCTGACAATAGAAAACAGAACCTATGATATGGTTGGTGACAAAAGAGAATTGTTATTTGTTGAGCGTAGGAAAAAGTTGCCAAATATCCACCTCTGTCTCATGTTAATAACCCCAAGGCATCAGTGTGCCAGGCTAAAAGCAGAAGGAATAGTTAAGCAGTCTAAAGGCAAAGGGAGAGGAGGTTTTAGTATGACATTAAGTGTAATGATTTAGAGATATCACAGCATATACAAATCTATTCTTCATATAGCATTACATAGTGATTTGAGAGGGCAGAGAAGTGCTTTATGCTATGGCAACTTTTTTATCCTTATCATATCAAAAGACCAATTATGTAAAAAGTCCTTTTTGTAAACTCTTAGTTTATTAGAAATTGTATGTCTCAAATATGACTTATCTCAGTGTGTGATATAACAAACAGCAGTATTTTGCAAAGAGTACTAGAATAATAAAACTTAAAATCTTGACATAGATTTTCATTTTAACTGGCTGTATGACGAATAAACTAACCTTAGTCTCGTCATATATAACATGTTAATATCTGAACTATTTACTACATAGGGTAGTTAAATAGCTTTAATATGCAGATTTTTCACAAATATGAAATTCTATAAAAATTTAAGGACTATAAAGTATTTTCTTGCCGGAAAAAGTTTATAACATTAAAATAGGTATTACGATATATTTGATAAATCTCAAACATTATTTTTTTATTTCAGATGCTGCCTTTATTAGAAGTTTTTTTTTCCCTTGAGAGTCCTTAGTTTTCTGTTGCCCAAAGAGTGACTAGGTTTCTAGTTTTTAGAGCATTTTGATTTTGAAGCAAAATGTCTTCTGATTATATGAGAGAGAGCATCGTTTTAAAATTTTAAAGCAGTTTTAACAAAACTTGTTGCTAAGAGAAGTCAGGTAGGAATTGCTAAGGAATCTCATTACATGCTGCTCTGGCATGGAACAGAAGAGATCTCAAGGAAAATAATTCAGAAACAACACTGAAATGGCTAGGATTAGGTTGGATCTATTGAAGGATGTTTTATGAATCTCTGTCAGGATTAAGCTTCTTTGTTTATAACAAGAAATGTCAAACTAACAGTAACAAAAACAAGATATATGTTTATTTCTTTTAATGTAAAAGACATTTGAGTTTTGGCATGGGGCAGGTAAGATGACTGTAGATTTAGGGAGTCACACTTTTTTTATTTTGCCATTTCAAGCTTCAGTTATGTGCACATTCTAGTCAGCAGGAAGGTGTCTGTTGATTTTGAAAAATTTGTTCTCAATTTATTTTTAATTTTAACTTTCAGTTGGATTTAAAACTACAATTGATCTTTTTATATTGATTTTATCTTTGACATCGCTAGATTCTCACTTCTTAATTTTAATAGTTTTTTATAGATTCCTTAGGATTTTATATGCAAACAATTATCTTCAAATAAAAAACAATTTTAGTTCTTTTTTTCTGATCTTTGTGCCTTTTATTTCTTTTTCTTGCCTTATTCAATACCTCCAGTTAGGTATTGAATAAAAGAGATGAACGAGAACATCCTTGTCTTGTTTCATGTTTTAGGGGACATGCATATTTCATCCTTAATATTGATGTTAGCTGTATAGATTTTTAATAGGTGCCTTTTATCAGTTTGAGGAATTTGCTTTATTCTAGTTTGCTAAGATTTTTTTTTCTTTTTTATTTGTGAATGGGCATTGATTATTCATTGCGCTTGAATTCTTATTACATATTTTCTATTTCCCTCATGGGACATCATTTCTATCCTTTGTGCTTTTGTACACTGAGAATCCTGTATAGTACCTGGTATTCAGTATGTGCTCAAAAAATGCCTCTTATGTGAATGAATCGTAAACTTGAGTTGCTTGATCAGAGAACATCTGACTTTTGAGAGAAACCTTGCATTTTACTGTTGGAACTGCACAATTATAGCACTCTACCGCCACCTGGTGGTAGTATATCTAAATTGCAGGAAAAGCTTAGACAAGTAAACATGTGAGAGCTAAAACTGCAAGTGATTGGACTGATTCGTGATAGTTACAATTTCAAAATAAACATGTGCTCATTATATATAACACGACTGTCTGAATTTTGGCAAATATTTTTCACATTTGGTAGGTGCTGATGTACTTTCTGTTTTTCTTTATGCTAGAAAAGGATGAAGGATCACTTTAATTATATATGTTAAGGAAACAGTAAATTGTGAAAATTGACACAAATAGAGTGAGAGCAAAGGCACTTTTATATTTGCATTCCTGTCCGTCAGCATTTCTTTGCTGTTAGATACTAGCTAAACTTGAATTTTAACAAGGATTTTCTAGCTGCTAATGTTTTATACTAAATATTTAGTATATCGCAAGAAACTCCATCTTGTGGCCAAGAAGGAAATTTTAGGTTTGTTCTTAAAAATCCTATCCCTAAGTTCCACAGAATTCACTGAGACTTAAATGAACTGGGTGAACTGGGTGGGATTTATCTGTTATGTCAGGCAGCATTTTGGAATGCAACCATCTATCCTCTATATTGGTGTGATTACCACTGTGTATTTTCACTTGTTAACTTCTCTTTAAAAATGGACCATGTGCCACATATGTTTATAAAAGTTAAAAAAAAATGCAATTCAAATATTAAAAATTTCTTATTGATGTTAAATGGCCAATCTTGTAAAATGTTGATATTTTTACATAAAGGTTAGCCCTTCTTATGGTCAAAATACCCTAGGGTGATAGTATTGGCAGTACTGTTTTAGTAATAAAGATTATAGTGTGGATAAGTTCCCTACAAGGCCCCATGATGGTAATACGCCTAGATTTTGTCTTTAAAAGAAAACTGCTGAGAGGCAATAATTTTTTGTGTATGTGTCCCATTTTCATTAATGCATGGTAATTGATGGAGTTGCAGTGACTTGTAGCAGTAATGAGTTCTAAACATAATAATGCACTCTTTTCTAATAAGTGAGCACTGCTGGGGTTTAAAAGCATACTAAATCAGTTGCTTTAGTATGAATTTATTAGTTTTTTTCAGCATTAGCTTTAATAGTAGTTATTTACATAAGCGTACATCCCATTAACCGCCATCAGGGCTGGAAAACATGCTGAACTGTTCATATTTTCATATAATTATTGAACATAATGGTTTCATTTGCATTTCTAAACAGTGATGTTTCTGTCAGCTTTGGAAATAGTGTCTTTACGCAGTCCCTATTTCACATCCACTTATTTGACATCGTTAAATTTTATGCTAATGTGCTTCCCTAGAATATCATCAGTAGGACAGATGCTTGTGCTTTAATATACAAATCAGGGATGCTTCTCCATCCCCCAAATGGCAAAGGGAATTAAAAAAAATCTGCACTTTTAGATATAAAGTCTGTCTTCATATAAATAGGTTTATGAAATAAAACTTTCAGGATTAAATGTTATAATCTGGTTTTCTCTTTAGAATACTTCGTTATGAATAGCTATCTACCTGACTATGGTTAGTTTTGTTGTCTTGAATGAGGAGATGGGTCCTGGTAAACATCTTGTTGCTGTTGAATATTTAGAATTCTGCTTCTGAAATGTTGATCTTGAGATTCAAGTTTTTCACTGCTTTTGAATGTATTGGGCCACAGTCTTAATTCTAAAAGTATTCTTTGTATTTTTGTTCCTTTAGTTTCTTAACCTAGATTGTAATAACTCATGGTAGAAAATATTATGTTAATGCTCTTGAACATCTGAGCCCTTTGTGTGCATCTAGAGAATGTTCACTGTGAAAAATGAGTCACTTAGTGGGGAGGGGTGCAAGATGGGAGGCCAAGAGCATGTCAGCGAGGTAGCAGAACTAATATGGAAAGACAGGTTTTATGGAAAACTCCTTGCTTCTTGGATATCTATGTGTACTATCAGCTTTGTTTCTCCAACATTTGTGGATGTTTTTGTAAATGTTGTCAATCAGATGGCTGGAAAATTTTAAACAAGAGCAAAACTAAAGAACTGTTTTAAGAGTTGATTCAGGATTTTTTGGTTTGTTTGTTTGTTTTGTTTTGTTTTTTGTTTTTTGGAGCTCACTGTGAAGATATTAGCTCTTTTGGGGCCCCTTCGTTTCTTGTGTTCTGACAGCTCAGGGCAGCATTTTACCGTTGACTCTTAGTGGACCTGCCATGCCAGAGGTGACTCTGCAAAGTTCAAAACGCAAGGTTGGCAGTCTGGCAAGATAGGGTAAAGAAGCAGCTTTAAGAGGAGTTCTTGCCCCAAATTACTTGCTAAAAATATATTAGAACTGATATAGCATAAAACTGATACAGCGTAAACGGATTATTTGGCTAGAAATGTTATTTGGCTTAACAGGTCAGGAGGCAACTGAAATTTTTGCAAGGACTTCTTTTCTTTGAGGAGTTGCCAGGGAAGAAATATGATAAGGGCTGTGGAGAAATTACGATAGAGGTAGAGTTTTATAGCTATTCATTTTGACCCCAACTTTTTCATGAATTTTTCTATATGATCTCTTAAAATAGTCTGAGATGAATACTTCTCACAGTGACAGGATCTTCTGAACTATCGTAATGAAAACATTGATTGTGCCCTTCCATCTAGGGAACATGTAACCTTCATTGTTGCCAGATAGACCTCATGTATGAAAATTTTTTTAAGTTCTGAAAATCTAGCCTCACATTATAAGCAACACAATATTTTCAGCTATTTTTAAAGCTATTTGTGATTATATTCTTCAGTGACAACATTTTATTTGGTGGAGTGCAGTTTGCCACAAAGCTAGAAACACAAACCCTGTCACCAAGAAATACTGTTTATCTTTTTCCTCCCTGTACACATTTCTTCCTTTTCTGGATAGAGGTTTAAGGTTAAAATGAAAATTTCATCTGCCTGTTCAGTTTTAAAGTGCCATGAGAATTTAATCCAACAACTTGCCCCTGAGTATCTCTGTTGCTATAGAACTTTACTACCTTCAGGGCAGTAATGGAGATGTGTTTTAAGTGCTATGTGACTGGTTTCCAAGCCCTGATGGCAGAGGATTAAAGAATCCTAAATTGTGTTTTAGGAACAGTTTATTTTCGGTTTCTTATAAATTAAAAAAATTCTAGACAAAGTCAGGTATTATCCATAAAGTGCCAACCAGTTAGGAGGACATTACTTGTTTGGTTATACTTATTTTCTCTTTTATGGCTGGGGGAACACAATTAACCACTTCCCTTTTGAGATCATGAAAGTACTTAGAAATAAACTTCTATCTGTGAGACGCCTGAGCACCACCTGTTCTGTAAAGCTGCAGGAACTCTTAAGCATCCACTGTGTTGCACCTGTTTGAGGAAACTTTCATTTAGAGTCTTTGATTTTTCACTGCATATATTTTATTTTTTGCATTGTTAGCCAGGACACTACTCTTAGAATTCTCTAGCCTTTGGTGATATTTACAATATATATCTGTTAATCTTTACTCAACTCTGTGATTAGTGCAAGTATTTGAGAACTTAGGAGGAGCCTAGGGGATGCTTGATAATTAATGCCTTATTCAATTAAAAAAAAATTAACGTACTTTTTTCCTGATTTTAAAAACAACACATGCATGTTATGGAATATTTTGGAGTAATACAGAATATTGCTTCATTCTTCAAATCATCAATGTATGGTATATTCATGTTTTCCCAGTTCATCATTTAATCATCTCTAGACTAGCTAAATGAATGCAAGTAGGTCTAATTTGACATCACAGTGAAAGTAAGAATTTTTCAATTCTCTTGCTTTTGATTTTGTATCAATTAATTATATTTTATTTAACGTAAAATATTAAACGTCTCTTTAAAACACAACAGAAAAGTCAGCCAAAAGATGTTTAATGGCATGTATTTATAGTAATACTTGCCGGTCCTTTTGTGTAATGGTTGTATAAAAATTCTCTGTTCAGTTTTGTGGTTGTGTTTAGGTCTTTCCAGTGAGGAGGGGGAGGGAGAACTCAAAAGCAAAAGAAATCTGAAATTGATGTGATTTTAGGAGAAATGTTTGGAAAAGAACATTTCCGTGGAGCTAATTTAGTGCTCAGAACACCTGTGTTTTGCTAAGCCAGGTAATTAGATAGTTCTGTGACATCTGTAAATAACCTCTCAAAACTTCAGGTTTCTTTTTTGAAAAATGAGGATGAATATACTGTTTACTTCAAAGAGTTTTGAAGATTAAATTAAATAATGCATATTAAATGCTTTGTACTAGGACTAACTACATTAGAATCACTCCCCCCGCCCCGAAAAAAAAGCTTGGTTTTTTTTCCTGTCATTCACATTCTAGAAAAAGCAGACTGAACTAAAGTGACCCTAGCTTCCTTTACTCACTTTCCCCTCGTGTTCTAGTTTCTTGTTACTCCAAGTGCACCCTGTGGATTTGTAATGTCAGCAACACTTGGGTGCTTGTTAGAAATGCAGAATCTTAGGCCTCATGCCAGACTTAATTTTTCAGAATCTGCATTTTAACAGGATCCCTTTATATTAAAACATTGTGTTCATTTCTTGCATGAAGGAGTACTTTGTGTAAGAGATATGAGCAGTGGAGATATATAAGCTTTAGCTGTTTTTTCTAAATTCTCGCTTCCCCGTTCATAGCTTTGGATCATGATGGGATGTGTATAAGAGAGAATTGTATTTATTCTGCTGCTATTAGGTGGATTATTCTACAGGTGTGAAATGTGTGGTGCAAAGCTTTTTTGCACATATTGATTTTTCATCTACTTGTTCTAGCTATTAAAGAGAAAGGGGAATTGAAATCTCTGAGTATAATTGTGGATTTATCTATTTCTCCTTGCAGTTCAATCAGTCTTGCTTCATGTATTTCGATGTTCTGTTTTTAGGTGCATAAAAGTTTGAGATTGTTATTTCTTCATGATCAATTGACCCTTTATCATTATGAAATGAACTTCATACCTGGTGATGTTCTTTGCTCTGAAATTTACATTGCCTCATGTTGAGTTACTCTAGCTTCCTTTGATTAGCTTTAACATGATACATCTTTTTGTATCCTTTAAATTTACCCTAATTCTGTCTTTGTATTTAAAGCACGTTTCTTGTAGCCACCAGGTAGATGAGTTGTGCTTTTTATTTTTAATCCAATCGAATATCTATACTTTTTAATTGGGGTATTTAGACCATTTACATTTCATGTGATTCTTGATACAATTCGGTTTGAGTTTATCATTTTGCAATTTATTCCATTTGATTTTTGTTCCTTCTTTTTTTTCTGCCTTCTTTTGGGTTAATTGAATATTTAAAGTTTTTTATTTTTTTATTGGCTTATTAGCTGTCACTGTTATTTTTGGTATTTACTGGTTGCTGTAGGATATATATATTTACCTTTAATAACAGTCAGCCTTCCAATGATGGATTATACCACTTTTGATACCTTACAATAGTGTAGCACCATTTCTCACTTTCTGATATTTGTGCAGTTGTCAAAATACATTTTAATTTTATACCCACACCTTATAATCTTTGTTAGTCAGTTATTTTTAAGGAGATTTAATAACAAAAATATTTTATGTATATTTACCCATGTAATTACGACTTCCAGTGCTCTTAGGTCACTTCCTTCTGACAGATTTCCTCTAAACAGTTGTAAGTATGAATTCTTTGCTTTCGAATTTACAAAAAAAGTTTTTATTTTACGCTCGTTTTTAAAGATTTTTTTCCCTTCAGTACCTTAAAAATGTTGCTCCACAATCACACTGTCATTTCTACCAATGAGCAGTGGTTGCCCTTGTCTTACTGACCACTTTTCTTTTCGCCTTTAGACACATCTGATTGACTGGCTCCCATATCTACAAACTAGCGGGTAACATTTCATCATTGCTGATAATTACTCATCTACGTTTTAATACTTCATTACTCTTTGTCACTTAATAGTACTCCATTATATGGATGTACCACAGTTCATTAATCTACTCATTTATTTAAAAATGTCTTGGTTGCTTATGGCTCTGGGTGATTATGAAAAAGGTCCTATAAACATTCACATGCAAATTTTTGTATGGACATAAATTTTCAAATCAATTAGGTAAATACCTAGGATTGCTAGACTGTATGGTAAACCTGTTTAAATTTGTAAGATATTGCCAAATTCTTTCCCAAAGCGGCGGCACCATTTTATGTTCTCCCAGTAATGAATGAGAACTCCTCTTGCTCTGCATTCTTACCAGCAGATGTTATTTTCAATTTTTTGAATGTTAGCTATTCTAATAGATGTATAATGATAGTTTATCCTTGTTTATAATTTGCCTTTCCCTAATGACATTTGGTTTTAATCCTGTTTTCATATGCTAATTTGCCACCTATCTATGTTCTTTGATGAGGTGTTTGTTCACAACTGTTGCCTGTTTTCAAATTGGATTTTTTGTTTTCATATTGTTGAGTTTTAAGAATTTTATACATATTCTGGATATAAGTTCTTTGTCAGATATGTGATTTGTAGGGATTTTTTTCCCAGTCTATGACTTGTCTTTTCATTCTCTTAATAGTATTTTTCATGGAGCAAAAGTTTTTAATTTTGATAAAATTCATTTTTTATCGATTTTATGCTTTCATTGTTTTTGCTTTTGATAGTGTTTTTAAAACCTCATCACCAAACCCAGGGTTATGCATATTTTCTCCTGTGTTTTCTTTGAAAATTTTTATCACTTTTTGTTTTACAGTTAGGTCTATAATCCATTTTTAGTTAACTTCAGTAAGGTGTAAAGTTTCTGTCTTGGTTCGGTTTTTTGTTTGTTTTGTTTTACATATGGACTTTCGCTTGTTTCAGCACCATTTGTTGAAAAGACTATCTTTTTACTAGTAAATACCTTTGCTCCTTTATCAGAAATTTGTTGACTATATTTGTGTCAGTCTGTTTCTAGGCTCTCTATTCTGTTAATTTATGTTTATGTTTTCACCAATAGCACTGTCTTGAATTCTGTAGCTTTATAGTAAGTATTGAAATCCTGTAATGCGAGTCCTCTAACTTTGTTCTTCCTTTTCAGAGTTGTTTTGACTATTCTAGTTCCTTTTTTTCCATATCAATTTGGAATCAACTGTTGAGATCTACTAAAAACCTTAGCGTGATTTTGATTAGGATTATGTTAAATGAATATATCAGACTGGAAAGAATCTGCATCTTAACAATATTGAATCTTGCAATTCATGAACATGGTACATCTATCAATTCATTTAGATCTTTTTTTCCCCTATGAATATTTTGTAGTTTTTTACCTACAGACCTTGCACAAATTTTGTTAGATTTTACCTAAGTAATTTTTTTAGTACTAATTGGTATTAACTTAATTTTTTTTCTGATTTTAATTTCTCATTGCTGGTGTAAAGGAATGCTGTTGACTTTAGTATGTTGATCTTGTGTCCTGTGACTGCTAAACTTATTCGTTGTATGAAGTTTTTGTAGATTCTTTAGAATTTTTTACATAGGCAATCGTGTTGTCTGAAAGTAAGGATAGTTTTATTTCCTTCTTTCCAATCTATATGCTTTTTTTCTTCTTGCCTTATTGTACTAACTAGACTTCTTATATGATGTTGAACAACAGTAGTGTCGGAGGACATTATTGCGTTGTTCCAGCCTTAATAGTCTCTCGCCATTAATTATAATTTTAACTATAGGTTTTACATAGATACCCTTTATTAGGTTAAAGAACTTTCCTAGTTTGCTTGTAGTACTTATCACAAGTAGATGTTGAATTTTGTTGGAAGCTTTTTCTGTCGCAATTGATATGATCATATTGTGTTGCTTATGTTGCTTATTCACTAATATGGTAAGTTACGTTGATTTTTGAATGTTGAACTAGCTTTGCATTTTTGAGCTGAAACCCACTTAGTATGATATACTGTCCTTTTATATATTGCTGAATTTTATTAATTAATATTTTGTTCAGGATTTTTGCTTAATGAGACGTATTGGTCTGCAGTTTTGTTTTCTTGTAATGTCTTTATCTGGTTTTGTATCAGGGTAATCCTGATACAACTCCTCTTCAAAGAAGGAGTTGGGAAGCATTTTTTTCCCCTAAATTTCCTGTAAGAGTGTATAGAATGGGTTTTAATTTTTCCTTAAATTTGTTTTAAAATTCATTAATGAAGCCATCTGAGCCTGGAGCATTTTCTTTGTTTGTTTTTTTCCCCTTTCTGATGGGAACATTTTTAACTACAAATTAAATTCAAGTTTAATCAATATAGGTCATTCAGGTTATCTGTTTCTTTTTGAATAAGCTTTGGTAGTTTGTGTCTTTTAAGGAATTTGTCCATCTCACCTGTTTTTAAATTTATATGCATAGAGTTGGAGTAGTACAGTAATTTGGGAATTAACTTGGTAAGTTTCTTAAATTACATTAATTTAAAGTAATTTGGAATAAAAGATAAAAGCAGCAAATTTCTTTCCTCTCCTTTGGAACATACCTAAAAAGGAATGTGTAAAATATAGTTATTTCCTTCTTTTGGTGGAATTGTTCAGTTTGTCATTTCTTGAGCTTGAGCTTGGTAGTTTACTTTAGGGAAAGTTGTTCTTAAGGCACCAAAGTAATTTATTTTCATTTATTTTTCAACTTACAGACAATTTGACAGTCTGGAACCCATAAAGATTTTTTTTATAGGTAATTCTGACCGTATTTTTGCAAACTAACTTGAGCAACTGTGTGTCAGGTGTGAATATATTTACATGAGATTGCAAGACAGATTTTGCAGCTGTGTAATTCAGTATGTATGTTAATTATTATATATACAGATAAACATTGCCAGTTATTTATGATAATATATTACATGTAAATTGAGCAGCTCCCCTTTTTATAATATATAGCATTGTGAAATGAATTTTATTGTTAGTGCAAGTTCACAGACGAATCCCTATTTCCAAAGCCAAGTCGAAGTAGGTTTTATTATTTATCTAGGCTTACGTATAGTGACAGAATTGAACCAGTTTGTGTGGTAGATTTAGCCCCAGTTCTTTTTCTCCTTCCTATATCCACTTTCTGTGTGACTTTGCACTTAGATATATTTACCTTTTCTATGACTTTTGAGTGTAATCATGTTACTTTGGCCAAGTAGAATGAGGCATAAGTGAAAGATAGTGTGCCATTTTCAAACCTGGGCATTAAAAAAAGGGATCTTAGGTGTTTCCATTTGCCCTCTAGCATTTTCTGTCATTGTCATGAGAAGCACGCTCAGGACGACCAGTTCACCCCCTAGCTGCCCAGTGTGAATGTGTCATACATTATCAGCACGCCAGAAGCTTTCCCTTGTAACTCCTTCCAATCACTACCCCAATGGTGGCTTTCCTGACTTATAAACCATAAATTACTTTTTACCCTCGTGCTTTGCATATCCCCAATGTTTGGCAGAAATCTTGAGTGAAAATCAGCCATATGTTTGAGGCTCCCCAAATCTACCAAAAGCTTTTCTGGTTTTGTACTCTATATTATATTTAAAAGATACTTTATATAACAGTAAAGTAATGCTTGAGTTTAGTTAATAATTAGTAAAATCAATTTACAGTGTAATTCCTAGGATCTTGGCATTTTTAACCTGTTTGTCTACGTCTTCTCTGATGATACTGTAATTAAGAATTTAAATTGTGGCCATGAATTCTTATACGCCATCAAGCAGATATGACATTCTCCTTTCAAAATGCTTACCGAGACAAGAGAGACGACTTTTTTTTAAACTGTTAATGAGTGTTTAAACCAAAAAGGCCTTGGTCATTTGTCAACCAGAATTCCTATTTTCTCTTTAAATTTAACACTCTTTTACCTTAATGTGACCTTGTACAAAAACATACATGTAGAGTATTTTATTTGCTTTTTAAAATCACTTTAATTTCTTGCAGAGCAAGCCATCTGCTCTTTAAAGCACTAGGCTAGAAACATGGACTCAAAGGAAGAAATTGTATGAAGCTATGTAGTATAGTGGTTGAAAAAAAACACAGGAAATATTTGGATTCAAATATATTCCATTTAGCTGCATAGATTTGGATATATTTTCTTTTAGTTGCATGAATTTGGTCAAGTTATTTTTTAAGCCTCCTCATCCCCTCTGTAGTCTGTGGGTGTATAACAGATTCTACTTCATATGGTTACTAAGAAGATTATATGTGATAAAAAATGCATGTAAAGGCTTAAGCACAGTGTCTGGGGCATAGTAAGCACTCCGAAAGCTCCTCAATGATATTACTAGTTTTATTAATATTATTAATTACTACTATAGTCAGATATTTTACTGGTAATAGGAAAATCTAAGCAATTTTTGAAGGCCTTATAAAAATATTTTTCTTTGCTTTATACATTGTAGAAGTTACTATCTTGTAGTAGATTACTGGTAAGACCTTGAAACACTTTTTTCCTTCAAATCTCTGTTAATATTTTAGTTAAATTTTTCTGTTTTTATGAATTCT
Organism: Pteropus medius; assembly: GCF_902729225.1. Taxonomy (NCBI): domain Eukaryota; kingdom Metazoa; phylum Chordata; class Mammalia; order Chiroptera; family Pteropodidae; genus Pteropus; species Pteropus medius. The sequence continues at coordinate 28,163,338 of NW_024340849.1, read as the reverse complement.
TCAAAGTATTCATATTCATTTTCTATTGCTGTTATTCTGGAGGTCAGAATTCAAAATCAGTCTCAGTGGGCTAAAATCAAGGTGTGAGCGGGGCTGAGATCCTTCTGGAGGCTCTAGGGGAGAATCTTTTTTTTTTTTTTTTTTGTTTTCCAGCTTCTAGAGTCTGCCAGTGTTCCTTAGCTTCTGGCCGTGCATCACTTCACCCTCTTTTTCTGTCATTTCTCATTCTCTGACTCTTTCCCTGCTTCCCTGTGATTGCACTGGACATAGACAAATTACCCAGGGTAATCTTCACATTTCAAAATCCTTAACTTAATTATATCTGCAGTCACTTTTTCCAGATAATATAACATATTCAAAGATTTATGGGATTAGGACATCAAAATCTTTAGGTGTACCATATCCACCCTCTGCCCCTCAGAGATTCATGTCTGTTCAATACGCAAAACACATTCACCTCATCCCAACATTCTCAAAGTTTCAACCCATTACAGCATCTACTCAAAGTCCAAAACCTCTTCTAAATTCCATCTGCTCAGAAGTTCAAATCTCATCACCTAAAGCATCTAAATTAGGCATGAGTGAGGCTCTGGATATAATTTTTATCCTGAGACAGAATTTCTATCCATTTGCAAACTTCAGAAACTCAAGAAACAAGTTATCTGCTCCCAAAAGACGGTGGGATAGGCATTCAAGTTATATTCTCATTTAATGAGGGAGGAAATGGAAAGGAAAATGGAGTTACCAGTTCCAGGCAATTTTGAAATTCAGGCTGACAAGCTCTATTAGGTTTCAGTGCCTGGAAAAAAATCCTCTTTGATTTGAGGCTCTATCCTTGTAGACACATGGTTTCCCTTGGGATAATTCTTCCTTTTTTATGAAGGGTACCACATGTTTATAGCTGAGTAATTTTAGTCTATGGTATTTTGAGAACCCAGAACCTTCTTTTATTTTGTCCTCTCTCTGTTCCTTCAGTTCAAGTTGGCAATATTTCTGCTCATATAACATTCTCAGGAACCTTGTGAGTTTCCTTTGTATGATTTGGAGATTAATTTTGTTAGACAAAAGTCTCTTCTACAGAGTCATTTTTCCTGCATGATCCCATCCCTAATTTATGTTCTGCTTCAGTAGCTGAAGAAGTTCATGAGCCATATGCTTAATCTCTTCCAAGATTCCTCTGTGTGATTGCATACTGACTTTTTGATCCTCCCAGGGCACTACCAAAATGTTGCCCAGCGATGTCTTTGGGCAGAGCCTCTTTGCTATTTAATGTAACATATTCACAGGTTTCAGGGATTAAGACATGGACAGCTTTGTGATAATGGAGTATTTTTATTCCTACCATATTATTATTGTTTTTCAAAGAATTTTTTAAAAGTTCCAGGTGCATGTCTAATAACACACAAGTACATATATGTATATTTGCAATCAAATCGTTTTGTAATAACTTATTCAAGTAGATCAATTTTGATATATTATCATGGGCTTCTGGGCAATTACATTTGTTTTTAACACAATGGAAATAATTTCTCATCTGTACTTCTAATCTTAATTAAAAGGCACATTTCTCATTTCCTGTGACATTTGCATTATCTTATTTTAAAATATGTTTATAAGTTACTTAAGGTGCGTGTGATTTATTTTTTTAACTGCTTTTTAGGGTCTTGAGTTTAAGAGATAATTTTCACGTTTCAGTTTAAGTTTCTTTTTGCTTTATCTCATACTACACTCAGTAGAATAAATTCTCACTGATAGATTCACACTTTTATACTTTGATTGAAATCTGTTTTAAGTGACCTTCATCTAATGTTATTTTCCAGAATTTTTGAGGTAATACAAAAATACTGTCAAATATTCTGAAGCTTCCCAACTGGTCTTTTCAAGTCAGTTTTTTTGTTTTGCTTTGTTTTTGTGCTGCATTTTTACTTTCTGGTACTAGTTACAATTCTGGGAAATTTGTAGATTCTTTTTACTTTCAAAGTTTTTTTTGTTTGTTTTATCAACAAATACATTTTTAGCACTTAATACCTTTTCAACATCTAATACATTTTCAGCTTTTAATCTTATTTTGAAGTAATAAGTTATTATTTAGTAGCAAATGTTAACTGCAATGATTTGGGGGCAGTTATTTTGATAATTTGTAAGGAGTGCAATAAAGAGTGTATCATTAATTATTTTTTGGAAATATACATTGATACTACAAAGCTCAACAGTTTCTTAGTTTTGTATGCACTTAATTGGTAGACAATTTATTTGTCATTTTTATGAGTGTAAACATTGTGTATGACTCCTTTTAGTTTTCCTCCCCAGACAAATTATATCTAATAAATATATTTAATTATTCCTATGATGTGACTTTGAGAAATAGAAGAAAGCAAGTCTCTTTAGATAGCCATATATTAATATTACCTGTAGTGATAAGAATAAATAGTGGCTGGTTGAAAAGAATAGTGACTCTTTACTGTATTCATGTTAACAGCTCAGAAAACTGAAATTCAAAGAGGTTCTGTAACTTGCCTGTCAGTCAATTAGTAAGTATTCCAGCTTCGGTTGGGTCCAGCACTTGTTGTCCCTGAAGCTCTATCTCTTCCCAATTTAGCAGTTGGTTTTGAGATGAAAATTTTAAAAGATTACATATTTTATGTTTTGTATTGAAATAGGGTGGTCTAATTATGAGTATAGTTTCCTCTAATTTCCAAAGATTAATTTTACTACAAAGATTAATATTTAAGTGGCAGTCTTTGCCATTTTGACAGCTATAGATTATAATCTTTCCATTATCTGTAGTCACTTAATACATTTAAGAGCATTAAAGTCAGTTTTACACAGTTTCAAGTACTTTATTGGCTTGTTTTTATTTGCGCTAACCTGGCAATTTGTTTTTACATTAGTTGACTTCATGTCATATAGCCATCTTATCCTAAAACAAGTCTTCTCTTTAGTTCAACAATTTCTTTTCCTTTTATTTATTCATGTTGTTGTCTGTTTTCCATGTTACAGCAGATTTTATCCTCTATCAAGCTAAGTCTCTCTACTGCTAGCTAAGGAAATTTATCTTCCCTAATTCACACTATTGGGAGATGTTCTTGCCCTTATTTGAAAATTGTTTATTAATTACTTATAAATATTTATACTCATCGTGTGTACTTTTAGATATTTTTAGATATTTTTGCCTGAGAATAGGTCTGCACTTTGTTTTTAAGTGTATATTTATTTATTTTTACTAATTCTTCAATAATTTTCATAAATATATTTAACTTATCAAAGTCTACAGTTAACATCTTTATTCTTCACCCATAGAACACATTAATTCTATTAACTGCTCTCCAGTTTATATATTGTCATTATTATGTATTCGAGTTACAGGTTTTTTAAAAAGCTTTTTTGAGTTATAGCTTTAAAAAAAAAACCCTACAAATTATTTCTTGCATCTCAGAGCGTCTACCTGCCATCACTTACCTTGTTTCAAGTACATTCTTTAGCATTTCTTTTTGTGAGGGTTTCCTGGTGTTCATCTACACTTTTGTCTAAAAATGTTCTTATTTTATCCTCATTCTTAAAATTCTAAGTTGACAGTTACATTCGTCAGCTCATTGAAGATATTATTCCACTGTCTTCTGGCTTCCATTTTTATTCTCAGAGAGCTGTTTGCATAATTCTCAGTCTTCTTTATCTGTTTTGTTCTGTGGTTTCATTTAATGACTGTGAATTTCCTTCTGTTTACCCTGCTTAACATTCCTTTGTTATCTTGAATCATTGTAGATTTGCGTTTCATTGCTAGTAAAAATGTTTTAGTTATTATTTACTTATATACGGCTGTTGTCTACTTCTTTCATTCTTTGCCTTCAGGAAACTCTAGATATATTTTAGATCACTTCATTCTGTCCTTTCTATCTTTTCCTCCCTTTGTATCACCTTTTTGTTTACTTACGAAGCATTCTGGCTATTATATTTCTATAGCTATTATATTTCTATAGCTAAACAGTTTATTGGGGCCTCAAATCTATTTTGGCATTCTTTTTTGTTTTCTGTCCTCTGTTCATATTTTCCTTTTTTTTCATTCATTAGGCATATTAAATGTAGTAACTTTGTATTATATGACAGATAATTCCACAGACTTTGTAAGTCTGTGTCTGCTGTCTGTTAGTATGCTGATTTTCATTTAACGGTGTTTTGTTGCTGTGTAGTTACTGAATCCTTTGCTGTGAATTGCTTATTGCTTTCTAGTTTTTTTTCTTTGAGAATTCTTTGAGGTTTGTGGTAAAGGTAGGTTTTTCCAAAGTAGACTTGGGTTTTTTCCAGGTCTTTTGTGGGTGCTGTGATGTGGTGATCTCTGTAATCTGGATTATCATTTTATACCACCTGGGTAGAATAATTTTCACAGGAAGGCATTCTCATGATAACACAGTCTAAGAGTTTCGTGTAGTCACTTGAGTTTTTCATTTTCCTCTTGTAGTATCTTTAGAATATAAGACAGATGTAGGGAAGAAAGATAAGAAACAAGGGCTGCTCAGTTACGTCTCTTTCTTTTGGGCCCAAACATAGCAACTTGTGCTCCATAAAGGAAGGTCTTTTGATGAGACAGCAAAAAGTCCTGGAAATCGTGGTGGAACAAAGGATTAGATATTAGTTTAAAGTTCTGATGCTTTGGTTATCTTCATAAAAATTCCTAGGAATCTTAAAAAACTTTTAGAACTATTAAATGAATTTAAAACATTACAGGATACAAGATCAATATGCAAATACTTATCCCAATGAATAATTGGAAACTAAAATTTTAAAAAAGCACCATTTACCGTGTTTCCCCCACAAATGAAACAGGTATTAAATATATGCAGTATCTGTATGCTAAAAGCTACAAAATGCTGATGAAAGGAATCAGAGAAAATCTAAATAGATAGACCGATCACGTTCATGGAGGGAAAGATTCAACAAAGTGAAGATGTTAATTATCTTAGAATTTTAAATCCCTATCAAAATCTCAGCAACATTCTATGTAGATATAGATAAAGTGATTCTAAAATTTATATGGAAAGCTAAAGGAGCTAGAATATGTAAAACGATTTTTTAAAAGAAGAAAAATGTTGAAGGACTTCCCATGTCCCGTTTAGCTAGAGTGATCCAGTGCAGTTCTGGTGAAAGGACAGATCCATGAATGTTATGGCACGAACGATTCTGAGACCCACGGAGCCAATTGAGATTAATTATGAGCCTTTATTAGCCGGCCGGCGACTGACTCTCTACCACGCAGGGCTAGAGGAGATCAGCCCGGAGCTTTCAGAGGAGGCAGTTGATAAAGTTTAAGGCCATACCCTGGTGGTCTCCTGAACAAGCAAGCAGATTACAGAAGTGGAAGTTAGCTGTTAGCATATCTTTGCCCAGAACAACACCCTTAATTAACAAGTAAATGGATTACAGAAGCAGACATTGGCCATCTTTATATCTTATACAATACACTTCCTAAACCACACACAAGCAAGTAGGACAACTTCTGGTATCTAAAGATATTTCTTCCCTGTAGCTGACTTAGCTAGTTGGCTCACTTGAAAATTTTCCACCCTTAACACGGATTAATGGAATAGAATAGAGACTCTAGAACTGGACTCACACGAGTGACTTTTGACAAAAGTACAAAAAAGCGACTTTTGACAAAAGTACAAAAAAGCGACCTTGGTTAGGGCATGAGTTCTTTGGCATGGGGCTTGCACCCTGGGAAAAAGCCATAAGAACAAGAAATTAACCCAGCATTTCCTTCTTCCAGTTGGTAACTCCTCTCCTATTTTTCCTGCTTCTGGTTAACATTCAGTGCCTTGAAATAGCAGCATCTGTATGCTAAAATCTACAAAATGCTGATGAAAGAAATCAGAGAAAATCTGATTTCTGGTTTTTTACATCTAGAATTTTTATGTCTAGAGCTTTAAATTGTTACCCATGGAAGGGTTGGTTCAAAATAAACTACTTCATTACAGGAAATGGGATTCTCCTTTTGATTTGTATAACTTCTGTAGTGATACGTCCTCTTTTTTCCCTTATATTGTCAATTAGTATTTTTAACTCTTTTCTATTAGTCTTGCAAAGGTCTTACTGATTTTATTAATGTTCAAAAAACCCACTTTTGGCATTCTTAATTTTCCTTCATGTCTGTTTTCTATTTTCTTTATTTCTGCTTTTATATTATTTTTTTCCTTTCACTGACTTTGGGCTTAATTTGCCAGTCATTTCCTAGCATTTTAAGATAGAAACTGAGATTATTGTTAAGACTTTCTTCATTTTTAGCATGAGCATTTAAAGACATCATTTAAGCTCTGATTTAGCTGTATTCCACAAATTGTGAAATACTGTATATGTATTATCATTTAGTTTGAAATATTTTTGAATTATTTAAAATTTCTTTTTTGACACGAGTCATTCGGAAATATATTGTTATTGCTTTCCAACCTAATTTCTTTATGCTTAGATAGCATACTCTGTAATTTTACCCTTTGAAATTTAATGAGGCTTGTGTTACAGCCCAGTATGTGGTATATCTTGATGAATATTCTATGTACACTTGAAAAAAATATATATTTTACAGTTGTTGGGTAGTGTTTTCTAGATTTAAATGTTAATTGCATCAAAATGCTTGATGGCATTCTTTGGAGCAATATTACTAGATATATATACCTGTATTATTATTATATGTGTCTAATGTATTCTTTTATTATTATGAAATTTTTCTCTATATCTGTGGTGATACTTCGCTTGAAGTCTACTTTGATATTAATATGGTCATAACAACTCATGCTTACTGTTTACACGATAGGTCTTCTTCCACCCTCAATACTGGCATCCTATATGTTACTTTTATTTCCAGTGCATCTCTTGTATACAGTGTATAGTTGGGTGTTGTTTTTTATTTTATTGTTTTTTATTTTATTTTGTATTTTAATCATGAGCACTTAATCTATTATATTTATTTAATTATCGATACAGTTGGATTTAGGTTTTCTGTTGTGCTATTGGTTTACTATTTGTCATATTTTTCTGAGACTCCTTTCCTGCCATATTTTGTGTTAGCTGGCTATTCAGTATATTATATTGATTTTTCTACTGGAATTTTAGTTCTACTCCTTTACATTATTGTTTAGTGGTCGCTCTAGGTATTACAACATGCTCTTTAAATTATTAAAATCTACTTGGCATTAATATTGTACTACATCTTGTTAAAAGAACTTTGCAAAAGTATAACATTTACCCTCTACGTTGTGAACCTTAATTTGTTTTACTTTTTGTAGATTACCAAAAAAAAAAGTTTTGGTCTTTATTCAGACACTAAAACAAGTTATTTGGAATCAATTTGTGTCTTTCAAATATTGTTTTTTAAGCATTATTCGAGTATGTCCATATCAACCTTTATGTTAGGGCCAAGTTAGCACACTTTTAAGGTGCGATTTCCTTGAGGACTCTATCAAAAATCTTATGTTGTAAACAGTTTTGATACTCTGGCTGATGGGAATGCTACCTATTTTCATTCCTGTGTGATCTCTGGCAATTATTCTGCTTTTTGCTTTTTAGTGGTTCTTTCACTGACTTCATGGTTTTTACTGGGGGATCAATCACTACATGACCAATTGTAATTACTGAAAGCACTATAAGTCACAGCATTTGCACAAACTATCTAGACAGTTAGACAAGTTGGTACAGTACAGTTCAAGGCTCAAAACATTTAAAACAGTTTTTATCAGAACATTTCTAAGAGTTCAGATCTAAAGAGCCAGCCAAGGGCCAGTCACAAAATCAGGCCCTTCTGGAAATGTGCAGTATGTAAGCAGATCAGGCCTCTTCCCTGCACATAGTCCTACACAAACTATTTCTGAAAACTGAAAGAGAAGAGAATATTTCCCAACTCATTACTACATGCATTATCCTGGTACTAAAACATGACAAAGATACTACAAGAAAAGTAAACTGGATCCAGTATCCTTTTTTAACATAGATGTAAAAATTCTCAACAGAATATTAATTTGCAAATCACATCCTACAGTATAAAAACTCTATAATATATCATGACCAAAATTTTTCTAGAGTGCAAGATTGGCTTAACATTCAAAAATCAGTATAATTCACCATATTAACCAAAAGCAAAAAACTGTATGATTATCTCAATAGAAGAAGAAAATATATGACAAAATCCAATATCTCTTCATTATAAATGTCTCTGACAACTAGAAATAGAATAAGATTTCTCAGCCTGTTCTAGACATTTAAGAAAAATTTACACTCAAATGGGAACACTATACTTTTTCACTTAAGATCAGAAACAAGGCTGGAAGTTGGACGTAGAGCACCAAATCATCATTTTAAGTTGATTTATAATTTTTTACTTTCAAAATGTATAGAACTTTTAATAATTCAGTTTAACAAATACATTTTTTTGATGGGACACTTATTATTCCTATTGTTTTTTTTTTCTGTTGTTTTGTTGTCATTTTTTTTTAGGAATTGTGCATAATGGGATAAGAGAGAGTAAGAAGTGATATATTAGGAGCTTTTGAGTAATTTTGGTTTAGCTCTGTGAAACTCTTTGATAGATATTAATGTCTTTTTGGTTTAAGACTTTTCTAAGCATATATGACCAAAATTATAAAATGGCCAATGCATGATTCTTCTGTCACTTAGTTTTATTTAAAAGGAAAGATAGTACAATATTAAAATAGTGAAAGCCAATTGTGATGCTTTGAGTAAAAGTAGACCATGTATAACATTTATTGTACTTGGTTTCAAAATGCTTAAAACCCTTTTTTTTCATTGTAGGTAATGGTCCCCTAAAGAGGCAGGGACTCAGAACAAGGCTCGGGTATTTTTTTGGATAGATTAAATAAGTTTTGAATGTGTTCAGTTTGATTTGCCTTGTAGGCCTTTCAGAATATGTCCATTTACCAAAGATGTAAATGGAAATTTGCCTTATAAGGCTCAGGTGAAAAGTCATAGTTGTGTATGTTATTGACATAAGTGAAAGTAAGAATAATATTAATTGACAATATCTCTCTTACTTAGTATATAAACATATTTTGCAGTTTTTGAGTACCTGCTATGTGCTAGGTACTATCTAATGCACTATATGAGGGAAACAAAGTATTTGTAATGCAATGTGATAAGGCTGTAATAGAGATATTTTCAGGATAGGATTTCAGAGAGCGGAGGAGAAGTTAATTAGGGATCAAGGAAGACTTCCCAGAGGAGTTGACTCTTGAGTTGAATCTTAATGCACAAAGAAATTAATCAAGTAGAGAAAGCAAAAGAGAGAATTCCAGATGAAAGGAAAAGCATGTGAAAAAGCATCAAGATATAAAAGAGCATGACATTGTTCAGAGAACAGTATTAGCAGAATAGTATAGCATCTGTCACATAGTTTTGCAGTTGTTTGTCCTAACAAGCAAGAAATTTCTTGTTCCAAAATTGTGACTTATTCTTCTTTGTGATATCAGTGCCTTGCACAGCATTTAATACATAGCAGACACTCAGTAAATATATCTTGAAAGAATGACTGCAGTGTGATAAGTGGTACTTTATTTTTTATTTTTATTTTTTGGCATAAACTGTTGTGGACGTTGATAGGGGCAAAGAAGACTTTGTATAAAACAGTCATCGAGTTGAGACTTGAAGGATGAATGGAAAATTACCATGCCAGCAGATAAAAGGTAAAGAAAGGAACATTCTGGACAGAGGGATGTATTCTAACATGTAGAGATATGGAGAGCATAGACTTGCACTATTGAATATGGTAGCCACTAGCTACATGTAACAATTTAAATTTGAATTAATTAGGTTGAATAAAATAAAAACTTCAGTACCTAATTCACTTAGTTACCATGTGACTGTTACTGTATAAAACAGATATAGAATATTACATCACCCTAAAATTCTGTTGAACAATACTGTCATAATGCATTTAGGAAACATAAGGTATTTGATAGTAAACTGAAAGTATAGGTTTCAGTGGTGAGATGAAAGTTGCAAAGGCAAAGCGGAAGGAAATGGTACAGGAAGGGTAAGCTTAGTCCAAATCATTGAGTATTTTGAATGACAAAGGTGTTCGGACTTACCCTGTGGGGATATCAGCTAGGGCAGGGAGGATGGGGTTGTTTGATTTTGATTATTGATGGTAGGGGCCAGTCAATTGATCTGATTGGTGTTTTAAAAGAATCTTTTTGGCAGCAAGATAAAGAGATCAAAAGGGCAAAATTAGTGTTCAGAAGCTTACTGTATAAGTAGGTCAGTAGTCCAGATAGGAGAGATGCTAAAGGCTGAGCTAAATCAGAGGTAGTGAGGATAGAAAAGACTAGAGAAACTTGACAGCTATGTAGAGGTAGAATAAGTATGAGGATTTGATATGAGAGCTAATATAAGTGGGATGACTCGGATTTCTAGATCAGGCACATAGGTAAATGGGATAGGCATAACAGGTTTTTAAAAAGAGAAAAAGGATATGACTTTAATTTTGACCACAGTAACTTTGAAGATAGGTATAATTTAATCAAGATAAGAGTCTGGAGTTGAGAATAAAGTTCAGGCCCAGATATGTGCTCTGGGAGACATCAGAATATAATTGGCTTTTGAAGCTTAGAGATTGTATGAGGTTGAACATAGAGCATGAAGAGAGATAAAAGCCAAGGACAGGACCTAACATCTTTTAAGTATAGAAAGATGGGCCTTAGAATGAGAAGGAAGAGCTAGTGAAAAAGGAATAGTAGTAAGAATTATGCCAAAAAGATTTAAAGGAAGATGGCAGTTTAACAGAGTTATTGATCCAAAGAAGTCATATAAGAGAACCATAAAGTATATATTGGATTCGTTGAATAGGAAATCATTAGGGACCTTTAGAACTACAGTATGCTGAACCACCAAGTGAATTCAGATCTTCATTTGAGATGAATTTGTAAAGGGCTGTTGAGAGTACCAGAATTAATATGGGCCTCAGTCATGTAAGTTACCCTCGCTGCATTTGTAAAGTGATAATACACCATGGTGTTTCTATTATTTTAAAAATCAAGTGAGAGAATAAGAGAAAGAGTATTTTGTAAACTCTCAAGTTATATTTAAAGTTTATAGAATTATGGATGTCAGAAGCATGGCGGAGTGAGAGATGTCCGCAGATCTCTCCCCTTGAAATAACAATAAGCTGAACATCTAAAACTCAGCAAATAACAGCCAGTCTGCACACAAGCACGTCTGAACGAGTGATCTGCACATCAGAGCTACCACAGGTCAAAACTGCAGGAGTCGGGCAGTATAGACTGGCAGAAACAAAAAAGCTGCCTCTTGCAGCCTGAGCTCCCTGCAGGAAGAGAGGGAGAGAAGAAGGTGCAGCAAGTTCCCTGAACAGCCCTGCCTGAGAGAGCTGTGAGCTCCACACAGTGGCAGTGCCCAGGGATCAGGGCAGAAAGCAAAACAAAGTGGGGACAGCAGAGAAATAATAGCTAATTATTACCAGCCATGGTTGCAAAACGCAAGGCTGAGCCACTACCCCCAACCTCCAAACCAGAAGGCACTCCCTGCCATATCCTCCAAGACTGAACATTGCAGAACCCCAGGGGAATCTGAGCAAATGCTACCACAACTATCATTAACACTTCATGGGGACTGAGACTGAGGGTAGAGATCATGGTTGAATAGTCATAAGGAAAAAAAAAAGGCATTATTAAGGTATTTTATAAAGTAGGGATCCAAAGGCTTAGACTCCATCTACTGGAAAGCAAAAAAAACCCCACCTTCTTAGCAACAAGCGAAAGAGAGACTTTTATAAAAACAAAAACAAAAAAACCAGAATACACTTCCATGAATATGCAGGAGTAGAAATAGTCCACTAAACACCATGAACAACCAAGGTGACAAGGCAGCTCAAGAAAGAGAAAAATCTCCAGAAAGTAAGCTTAAAGACATAGAAACATATGACTTAAAGGACAGAGAATTCAGGATGGTACTTCTGAAAAACTCAGTGAGATCCAAAATAATTCATATCAACAATTCTAGGAATTGAGAAAACTAGATCAGCAGAATGATTTTTTTTTTGTAGCAACAAGATTGAAACCCTAAAAAAAGAACCATAAAACTTCTGGAGATGAAGAACACACTAAAAGAGATGAAGAATGAAACAGCAAACTTGGGGAATAGAGTCGACCAAATGGAGGAAAGGATCAGTGATATCGAAGACAGAAATCTAGAAATAAATCAGAAGAAGAGAGAGACTGAAGAATGAACAATAATAGAAGAAAAATACAAGAACTAGCTGATACCATCAGGAAAGGAAATGTAAGAATAATAGGTATTCGCAAAGGAGAGGAAAAGGAGCAGGAATCAGAAAGCATTTGTAATCAAATAGTTGACAAAAATTTCTCAAATCTAAGGAATGAACTGGAGCTTGGAATTAAAGAAGTCAACATAACACCACATTATCTCCACCCCAAAGGCCTTCTCTAAGACACATTATATAAAAATTATCAAAAATTAATGACAAAGAAAATTCTCAGGGCAGCCAGGGAAAAGAAGACAGTAACCTATAAAGGAAAACTCATTAGATTATTGTCAGACTTCTCAGCACAAACCTTACAAGCCAGAAAGGAATGGAATAAAATATTCGAACTATTAAATGAAATGAAAAGAATTACCAGCCAAGAATAATGTATTTAGCAAAGCTCTCCTTTAGATATGAAGGAGAAATGAAGACCTTTCTAGACATACAGAAATTGCGAGAATTCTCCACTACACGGCCTGTATTACAGGAAATACTGAAAGGGGTCAACTCACCTAAAACAAAATTACAAAAAAAATAAATAACTATGAGTAAGATGACTAGCAGGCAGATAGTGCAACTCTTAATAAGAACAGTATTATAAGCTTAAACAATAAAAAGAGAATTGCTGTTGCAAAGTAGTAAAGAACATTCAGCATACATATTGACAAATTTAGACAACAGTAACAGGAAAGGGGAGGATTCAAAGATCTAAATTCGCAAAGGGGAATGGAGATAAGGCGCACTCAGAAGAAATATATATATATGTATATAGTTACATATATGTATATGTAACTATCTTTTACATATTCGTAATGGTAACCACAGACAAAAGATTCAGAACTTAAGAACATAATATAAAACAAGGAACAGAGAGAAAATTCACAAAACCCAACCAAAATGAAAAAACAAAAACACAAGGACAAAAAAGCAATGGAATACCGAGCTACCAGAAAGCAAAAGATAAAATGGCTATAAGAAGACCTCATATTTCAGTAATTACCTTAAATGTAATGGACTGAACTCACCAATTAAAGGCACAGAGTTGCACATTGGATCAAAAAACAAAACCCAATCATATGCTGCCTCCAGGAGACACATATCAGTTCCAAAGACAAATATAGACTCAGTGTGAAAGGGTAGAAAATGATATTTCAAGTAAGTGGCATTCAGAGAAAAGTGGGAGTAGTGGTACTAATATCGGACGATATAGACTTCAGAATAAAAATGTGAAGAAAGATACTGAAGGACACTTCATAATGTTAAAGGAAATCATACACCAAGAAGACATAACAATTATTAATATCTATGCTCCCTATCAGGGAGCCCCGAAATATGTAAAGCAATTACCAACAGAACTAAAGAGAGAAACAGATCAAAACACTATCATAGTAGGGGACCTAAATAACTCACTGTTGGATATGGACAGATCATCCAAACAGTAAATCAATAAGGAAATAACATCCTTAAATAAGACACATTAGACCAACTGGACATAATTGACATTTACAGAGCCTTCCATCCTAAAACAGCTGCTTATACATTCTTCTCTAGTGCACTTGGAACATGAAGGATTGCCCACATACTGGGACACAGAGATAGCCTCAACAAATATAAGAGGGTCGAAATCATACCAACCATATTCTCCGATCATAATGCTTTGAAGCTGGAGATCAACTATAAAAAGAAAGTGGAAAGAACCACAACTACATGGAGATTAAACAACATGCTGTTGAAGAATGACTGGGTCAGAGAAGAAATAAGAGAGATCAAGAGATACAGAGACACAAATGACAATGATAGTACAACAAATTAAAACTTTTGAGACATGGCAAAAGCTGTAATAATGGGAAAGTTCACATCGTTACAGGCCTATCTCCAAAACAAGAATGAACCCAAATAAACAGCGTAACGCTTCATCTTAAAAAACTAGAAAAGAAAGAAAAATGAAGCCTTAAATCAGTGGAAGGAAAGAAATAATCAAAATTAGAGCAGAATTAAATGAAATCGAACCCCCTCCCCCCCAAAAAAAAACAGAAAAAGTAAATGCAACAAAGCTGGTTCTTTAAGAAGGTTAATAAAATTGACAAACCCCTGGCTAATTCAATAAAATCGACAAACCCCTGCCTAAACTCACTAAAGGAAAAAGAGAAAGGACACAAACAAAATTAGGGATGAAAGAGGAGAAATTACAACAGACCGCAGAAATTCAAAGGATCATACAAGAATACTATGAAAAAGTATATAATGTCAAATTTAATAACCTAGAATAAATGGACAAGTACTTAGTAAGATACAGCCTTCCTACATTGAATCGAGAAGAACTGGAAAATCTAAATAAATAAACCGATCAGCAGTATGGAAATTGAAACAATCATCAAAAACCTACCAAAAAGTAAAAGTCCAGGACCAGAACGCTTCACCAGTGAATTCTACCAAACAGTCAAAGAAGATTTAATACCTATTCTCCTCAAACTCTTCCAAAAAATTGAAGAGGAGGCAATACTTCCTAACTCATTTTATGAGGCCAATATTACCCTGATACCAAAACCTGGTAAAGATAACACAAAAAGAAAACTACGGACCAATATCTCTCATGAACACAGATGCAAAAATCCTAAGTAAGATGCTAACGAACTAAATACAGCAACATATTAAAAAGATTATACACCACGATCAAGTGGGCTTCATCCCAGGGGTACAAGGATGGTTCAACATTCACAAATCAATTAATGTGATACACCACATAAACAAATTAAAAAATAAGAATAATGTGATCACATCAATAGATACAGAAAAAGCCTTCGACAAGATACAGCCTTCATTTATGATCAAAACATTTAACAAAATTGGAGGAAAGTACTTTAACATAATAAAGGCCATATACAACAAACTCTCAGCCAACATTATACTTAATGGTGAAAGACTAAAACCCTTCCCTCCAAGATCAGGAACAGACAAGGCTGTCACCACTGTTATTCAGTATAACATTGGAGGTCTTAGTGAGTGCAGTCAGGCAAGAGAAAGATATAAAAGGCATCCAAAGAGAAAATGAAATTGAACTGTCACTATTTGCAGATGACATGATTCTCTATATAGAAAACCCTAAAGACTCCATAAGAACACTACTAGAAAAAATAAGCAAACACAGTAAAGTTTCTGGATACAAAATCTGTTCAAAAATCCATATCATTCCTGTGCTCTAATAATGAAGTGTCAGAAAAGAAAGTGGAAATATAATTCTTTTTTCAATTGCAACAAAAAGAATGAGCTACCTAGGAATAAATCCAATGAAACATGTGAAGGACCTACATAATTAAAACTATAAGACCCTATTAAAAGAAATTGAAGAAGATAAAAAAAGATGGAAAGGTATTCTGTGTTCTTAAATTGGAAGAATCAATATAGTTAAAATGACCTTATTACCTAAAGCATTATACAGATTTAATGCAATCCCATCAAAATCCCATCATCATTTTTTAAAGAAATAGAAAAAAAATCATCAAATTTGCATGGAAGCACAAAAGACCTCTAATCGCCAAAGCCATCCTGAGAAAAAAGAACAAGACTGGAGCCATCACTCTGCTCGACTTCAAATTATTCTGCAGAGCGACAATAATCAAAACGGCATGGTCAGGAAAACAGACACACAGACCAGTGGAACAGAATCAAGAGTCCGGAAGGAAACCCAGGTTTATATGAGCAAATGATTTTTGACAAAGGAGCCAAAAATATACAGTGAAGAAAAGAAAGTCTCTTTGATAAATGGTGCTGGGAAAACTGGAAAGCCACCTGCAAAAGGATGAAACTAGACTGTTGTTTATCACCATACACCAAAATTAACTCAAAATGAATTAAGGACCTAAATATAAGACCTGAAACAATAAATTACATAGAAGAAAACATAGGAACTAAACTCATGGACCCTGGACTTAAAGAGGATTTTATGAATTTGACCTCAAAGGCAAGGGAAGTAAAAGCATAAATAAACAAATGGAACTATATCAAACTAAAAGGCTTCTGCACAGCAAAAGAAACCATCAACAAGGTAAAGAGACAACCATCTGAATGAGAAAATATATTTGTAAACACCTCCGATAAGGGCCTAATATCCAAAATATACAAAGAACTTATACAATTCAATAACAACAACAAAAATATCCAATTCAAAAATAGACAGAGGACCTGAACAGACGATTTTCCCAAGAAGACATAGAAATGGCCAACAAATATATGAAAAGATGCTCAACATAGGTAACTATAGGGAAATGCAAATCCAAGTCACAACGAGATACCATCTCACACCTGTTAGAATAGCTATAATCAACAGGAAAGGAGAAAAAAGAACCCTCGTACACTGCTTGTAGGACTGCAAATTGGTACAGCCACTATGGAAAACAATATGGAAATTCCTCAAAAAACTAAGAATTGATCTACCATATGATCCAGCAATCTCTCTACTGGACATTTACCGCAAAGACTTGAAAATATATATCCGAAAATATATTTGCCTGCCGATGTTAACAGCAGCAGCATTCGCAGTGGCCAGGACATGGAAGCAACCTAAGTGTCCTATGATAGATGATTGGTTAAAGAAGCTGTGGTACATATATACAATGGAATATTACTCAGCCATAAGAAGAGATGAAATACTGCCATTTGTAACAACATGGTTGGACCTGGAGATAATCATGCTGGGTGAAGAAGGCCAGACAGAAAAATATATAAACCACATGATATCATTTATATGTGGGATATAAACGTAAAATTAACAAAAAAAAACATGACAAACAGAGACTCATGGACATGGACTAGTGGTTACCAGATAGACTAGTGGTTACCAGAGGGTAGGAGGTTAAAAGAGATCAAATACGTGGTGACAGAAAGAAATCTAATTATGGGTGGTGAACATAAAATGCAAAATATATATGACTAACTGTTGAATTGTACACTTGAAACTTTCTGGATTTTGTTAACCAATGTCACCATAATAAATAAAAACAAAGACATAAAGACATACCTTGGTAGAATATTAGAGATTGTGGAAGACCACTGAAATTGTATGAACAGTGGATGTAATAGCCAAGAAAGAGGAAGGGCTGGGCTGAGGAAGAGAAATAGAATATTATTTGTGTTTTGCAGTCCATTGGCTAAATACCTTCTTCCTGGGCAAACCTAGAATACACTAAAGAAGTGTAGAGCCTTATTTTGTACTGTACAAACAAATCACTGTTCCTTAGATGTGTTCAAACTAAACATTGGTTACAATCAAGCCTTCTTGAAAAAAAAAATTTATTCTTATATTTCTTACAAATGACTTTTTTGAAATGGTTGATTTTACAGGTAATATTCATTTCATCTGGTTTTCTTCTCTCTCTTCTCTTACCCTTTGCCTTCTGATTTTTTTCTTCTTCTTTTAGGAGTTCTCTGAAGTTTCTCTTATTGTTTTTTATTGTTGTCTGAAACCCTCAGCTTTTGTAGCTTTTAAAGTCCGATCTTCTGGGTATGGGGTTTCCTCAGCATTTTCGTATTCATTTTACTGTGAAGTTAGCTCCTTGCTCAAGGGGTTCAGTTTTCTGGTCCCTAACTAATTGAATAAAAGACAGATTATCTGAGAAATGAGAAATTATAGCCTAATCAAGAATAACTTGAAATACTTTTTTAAAAAAATATATCTGGTTATCATGCCTTCCTTGGCCTGTTGTGTTATTAATAGGAAAGGGGAACACCAATTTTATCCTTCTTCTTTTCTTCTTACATCCTACTCACCCTCTACGCTGAGAGAAAGTTGGAGGGGTGGGGGGAGGAAGGGAGAAAAGAAGAGGGGAGAGAGAGAGGGAAGAAAGGGAGGGAGGGAGGGGAGGGAGAAGAAGAAGAATGTGTGTGTGTGTGTGTGTGGCTGTGTGTGTGTGTGTGTATGTGTGTGTGGCATGTGTGTGTATGACTTTAGTTTCACAGTGATGTGAAGACAAAGTCCTATTCCATATTCTTCCATTCAGAGCATACTTTGGATGAGCTTTGCTTCTTTCCTAAGGTTAATTTTCTGCATGTGTACTGGGCAGAATTTTTCACCCAACTGCAATAATTGAAAAAAAATTTTTTTTAGTAGAATTGGGCTGGAAAGTAAGCTAGGGGCTTGTTCTTTAGCTTTAAGAAAGTGAAATCTCCGCTAAAAACATTTAATGTATCTTACCCTTTTTTTGCCCACTGCATTTTAAACAGTAGCTGAAACATAAATTAGTCAACTGAGGATGAAGAGACAACTCTTTCTTATAGAAGAATTTCAAATAATGCAGATAACTCCCTATTGAGAAGGTGGAACGTAATTCCCAGCTTCTACTCCAGAGAGTGGGCTATTTTCAACAAAGGAAAAATAACTTTGAAGTGGAGAACCTAGCATACACTAACTTAACAAGTGGTCAAGTTTAATGTCACTGGTGTCTTAGATGTCACGTACCCCTGCTTTGATGTGATGACAGTGGCATTTCACCTCTGTGATATTCTTCCCCAAAATCTATAACCCTTCTCTAACCATGAGAAAAATATCAGAAAAGCTCAAATTGAGAAACGTTCTACTAAAATACCTGGCCAGTATTTCTTAAAATTATCAAGGTCATGAAAAACAAGGAAAGACTAAGAAACTATCGCAAGCTAGAGGAGACTAAGGCAACATGACAAATGTACTCTGAATTGGATTGTGGAACAGAAAAAGGACATTAATGGAAAAGTGAAATCTAAATAAAGTCTGGAGTGTAGTTAATAGTAATATAACAATTTTGGTTCTTAGGTGTGACAAATGTACCACAGTAATATAATAATAATAGAGAGAACTGTATGAGAGGTATATAGGAACTCTCCGTAATATTTTTGCAACTTTTCTGTAAACCTAAAAATATTCTAAAATAAAAAGCTTATTAAAAGTAAATCAGTCATAACATTGACAAAACCGTTTCCTGGAGACTATGCCTGCTGTGAATTTAGAAAGAGTAATATCATTTTTCTTGATAGGATTATTTTCAGTGTGCTTTAAAGGAAAGAAGGGAGAGAAGTGGCTCCTAAAGGGAATGCCCTGGTAAGAACGAGAAGGTGCACTTCAGCACAAAAATACGTCCAAATAGTACAGTTAAAGACCAAATTTCCTGTTGCCTAGAAATGTTTATTTAGAAAGAATTGTGAAAACTGTGCTAACATTCACTGCCAGCAGGGATAGTGGACGTTTCTGTTCTTCCTTTCAACGAAGTTGCTTCTATTTTAGGAGCACAGACTGGGCAGAATGTGTGGTGGTAGTGATGGTGGTATTAATTTTTGCCGTTTATAGGACCCTAATGGGTTAGAGATAAAGATCTTGGCCAAAACAGAATGGTAGAGTGATTAAGAGCAGGGACTGGTGCCACACTGCTGAGATTTGAACACAGTTCCATAGATTCTGTGTGATCGTGAGCGGTTTACTTCCCTGCATCTCAGTTTCATCATCTGTAAAATAAGGGATTAATTGCACTTCATAGGATTTTTGTAACAGGAATGTGTGACGTGTAGTAAGTGCACAATTATATCTGTTTTTTTAATTATTATTCGTAATTATCAGGTTACAAATGTGGAAAATTGCTGCTATTGTGATATGCTTTTGTTTCAGTAGTTTAAAAAATTTTTCTTCTCTTCAAGATGTTATCATTGGCTTTCATTTTCATCAATTTGACTATGATATGTTTAGGGGTATGTATGTGCGTGTGCGTGCGCGCGCGTGTGTGTGTGTGTCCCCATGTCCTGTTTGGAGCTCTTAGAGCTTCTTTGGTTTGTGGTTTGTTTTGTTTCACTAATTTTGCAAAGTTCTTGACCAATCAGTATCTCTTCAAATATTCTTTCTCTTTTATGTCTTTCTGGGATTCTGGTTACACGAGTTCGATAAGGCATCAGAGATCTAGGATGCTTTGTTTTTGTTTTTGTTTTTTTATCTTCTTTGTGTTTCATTTTGAATTATTTCTGCTGCCTTATTTTCAAGTTATTTGCTTCCTGTGCTGTATCCAGCCTACTGATAAGGCCGTCAAAAGAATTCTTTACTTTGTATTTAATACCTGACATTGTACGTTAAAGAACAGTAGAGACTGAGGTAAACAGTATTTATGCTCAGAAATGGGCACCCCTTTTCTTCTATAGGCAGGCAGGCAGGCAGTGTGCGTGTCAGTCATTCTGGTCACTAGTAGAATTGGATTTGGGTTTTATTGTTACTTTTGTTCTCTTCTGTGTACCAGACTTTAAATTTCTCTAGTGGGCTTCTGCTACCTTGTGCTTATTGTGGATTCTAGAGTACTGATGGGTTTTTCCTAGTGTTCCTGGTCCCTGGGTGTAGGTAGGGCAGGAGTGTTTCCTGACTTTCTTATAGAAGCTTCCAGCTTTAATTTCTATGAGAGAAGGGCCCAAGAATTTACTTTCTCTGAGAGAAGGGTCCAAGAATTGAGCAGTTTTATACATATGCACCACTGACGAGGACTCTATTAGGTCTCTTGTATTAGCCTCATTATTTCTTATAAGCCCCTGGTAGGGGCTTGTTAAAAAAATTGAGCAAGTGAGTACAAACTCTCTTTGTGTCTGGTGCTCCCAGGGATGTGTAGCCCATACTCAGCCTTTAATAATTTGTTAAAATTTTTAGGTGTTTTCTTCTTAGCTTCTTTTTATGGCGACCACTTCAGCATTCTGTGTCCAGTGTCTCTTTAGAGAGGCCGGTCACCCTTTGGAATTCAGTTCACCTGATTGTCTTGTGTCCTGAACTCCGATGGGCCCCCAAATTTTATTCTACAGAGTATCTAGCTCTTTCTCATTGTTAGTATAATAGCAACATTCTCCAGAGACTTTTTGCATTCTAAGCAGGGTAGACGTCTTTTCTAATCATATGTCTTTTATACATATATTTAAATAGTTCTAAGAAGAAATACTTCACATATAGAACTGCCTTTCTAATTTTGAATCTAACAGTAGTGGTTTTTAAAATAATAATAGCAATGCTGAAATGAATGAATAAGAGTATATTCTTTAATAGGTATTTGAGTACCCACAAAGAGATGTTATAAAGCGTGCTGTATAATGAGGTTAGTTGTGCATCAAGATGCTTTGATTCTGTGATATTAGAAGAACGAATCTCATATCATGCTTTGCATTTAGTTACAGATTCCACTTTATAATTAATGTTCTACCCTTTGATTAAATTAGATAAAAGCATTGGCCACTCATTTTTGCCTTGATTCTTCTTCCATTTTAAATGTAGAATGAATAAAGAGTATGCCATTCAAAATGAATCTGAATATTATGGTACAGCTTAAATGCCATAACAATTCCGCATAATTCCATAGCAAGTCACAATAATTTTATTAAAGTAAAAACTTTTCTTTCCAAGGTTAGAGTCCTATACTTTGCCATAGTTATCAGTTTTTGCTACCTAATAATGTCTTTATGTCATTCAATATATTTCTCCATTGGTTGTGCATATTGCAAAATCAGGACAGTCACTAAGACTGTCATCATGGATTTTTATTCCTTTTATCCAATATTAATCTAGTGAAAAGGCAAAAGAAAAGAAAAAAAAAGAAAGAAAAAAATGAGCAAGAACCCCAAATGATAAGGAAATCTTTTGGCTAGGACTTCGGTTTATAAAGACAGTTCAAATTTCTGACCTTTTTCTTTGCAAGTACTGAGAGGACTTCTGGTTCTAGTTGGCCTAACTCTTGAGGTAGCTTAACTCTATCAAGTATTTGATGATTTGTTTTTCTCTGACTTTTAAAATTGTGAACTATTAATTTATTCTCCAGCATTGTAAACCAGAAAGAGAGTGGTCAGTAATTTGCTATTTTGCAATGTTTTTGCAGTTCTTTGTTTTAGGGAATATATGCTATGCTATAATTTTTTTTAAGATTACTAAGCTTAGCTATTTTATTTTTCTAAATTTTAGTTTTATTTATTTTAATGTTTAACAGTTTACTTATAGTTTTATATTCTCTATTATAAGAATGTTTTTGCTCCATAGAATTCCACCTTGCATATTATATTACATAGAAAGTATAATGTATAATTTAACAAAATCAGTTATAAAAGATTTAAACTGTGGGCACTTAAACGTAATAGCCTTTTCCTTACTTTCTATCCATGATCCAACCTATTCTATTAGTTTATTTTACATCTTCAAGGGAGCATAGAGGAAAAATTATAATAATATGAACAAAAGTAATTTATATTGAAAATAAGCTTATGATGCTGCTTTTATTGTCTTTATGACATAGACCATATTAGACACATCAATGACCATAAACATTTGTAATAATCCTTCAATTTACATTAAAAAAAAGTTTGAGATTTAAGTATTTCCAATGCTGACATTTACAATAATTACTTAAAAGCCATGAAAGATAAATGAAATTCAACAGTAAATGTGGGAAAGTAGCTCCATAGCATATTCTGAGGCATTTACTTTGAGGTAAGAAACAAACAAAACTGAGGTGCTCTGTTTTGAGTGTTTTTTGTTTGCGGAATTAGTAGAAGATGAAAACTTGTTATGATACTGGAACTGATTTCAAATTCCATTTTTTAATTGGTGTATAAAAATGATGAAAGTACATTCATCCTTGTATATAGGATGTATATTCACTATAATATATATATATTAAGTCTGCACTATGTGTTTTTCATACTTTTTTCATAGGGCTTTTTCCCTCAGAAGGTCAGACTTCTGGACTTCAGGAACTCAGCCAAAAATTGAGGATACGGAAATAAGAAAGAAAAACAGCAGGGTTTTAGTTTGGTCAATTTTGTTTATTTTCTAGAGTGGAGATGAAGTGAAAGTATAAATGTGTCTCTTGCTTTTTTTTCAGTCTTTGCAAGATTTTCCTCATTTCTGTGTTTTAGTCATTTCAGTTAAGTATAGCTTTTTATTGAAGTCCCATCATTACCCTTTTATGTGACTGATAGTTATGTTTCTGCCCACAAATAAAGATCATTCCATTGCCATGATGGTTAGTGATGTTGAGCACCTTTTCATGTACCTGTTGGCTGTTTGAATATCTTCTTTGGAAAAACATCTGTTTAGATTCTTTGCCCATTTTTAAATTGGGTTATTTGGTTTTTTGCCATTGAGTTTTATGATTTTCTTGTATAATTTGCATATTAACACCTTAGTGGGTATGTAATTTGCAGATATTTTCTCCCATTCCATAGGTTGCCTTTTTATTTTGTTGATGGTTTCCTTTGCTGTGCAGAAGCTTTTTAGTTTGATGTAGTCCCACTAGTTTATTTTTGCTTTTGGTGTCAAATTCAAAGCATCATTACCAAGACCAATGTTAAAGAGTTTGCCATCTATGTTTTCTTCTAGGAGTTTTATGATTTCAGGTCTTAGATTCAAATTTAATCCATTTTGAGTTGATTTTTGTGTATGGTGTAAGATTTTTGTGTATAGTGGTCTGGTTTTATTTTTTACATTTGGCTGTCTAGTTTTCCAGCACAATTTATTGAAGAGATTATCCTTTTCCCATTATATTCTTGGCTCCTTCGTCATAAATTAATTAATCATACATATGTGGGTTTTCTTCTAGGTTCTCTATTCTGTTCCATTGATCTATATGTTTATTTTATGCCAGTACCATACAGTTTGATAACTATAGCTTTGTAATATAGTTTAAATCAGGTAGGATGATGCTTCCAGCTTTGTTGTTCTTTCTCAAGATCACTTTGGCTAGTTGGGGTCTTTTGTGGTTACATACAAATTTTAGGATTTTTTTTCTATTTCTGTGAAAAATGCTGTTGGAGTTTCAATAGGGGTTGCACTGAATCTGTAGATTGCTTTGGGTAGTATAGGCATTTAAAAAATATTCTTCCAGTCCATGAAGGCAGAATAAATTTCATTTATTTGTGTCTTATTCAGTTTCTTTTATCAATTTCTTATAGTTTTCAGTGTACAGATCTTTCACCTCCTTGGTTGAATTTATTCCTCAGTATTTTATTATTTTTTATGCCATTGTAAATGGGATTGTTTTCTTCTCCTTTTGAAAGGTTATTGTTGGTATATAGAAAAGCAACTGACTTTTGTAGATTACTTTTATATGCTGCAGCTTTACTGAATTCGTTTATTAGTTCTAACAGTTTTTTGATGGAGTCTTTAAGCTTTTTTATGTATAATATCATGTCATCTGCAAATAGAAACAATTTTGCTTCTTCCTTTCCACTTTGGATGCCTTTATTTCTTTTTCTTGTCTAATTGCCCTGGCTGCATTTCCTGTGGAAAATTATTTAATAAATCAATGAAAGTAACCAGGACAAAATTTGGGGAAAGTAAAAGTATATGTCATTGCAATATGATAAAGTCTGTAATAAATATGTTTTTTTTTTTTAAATATGAGTCTAAGTTTTAAAAGGGCTTATCTCTGTTAAAACCAACCACAGTGATCTTAGAGACCACTTTCTTGACAAAGTCAAGTGATTCTCACTCATCATTTCTTCAATCTATTTCTCATAAAACCCCAGGAAAGTTACAGCCATAGGCTTTCTAGTTCTCAGGTAGGTTTTAGCAGATTACAAACTACAGCCTGTAGGCCAAATTCAGGACACTGCCTACTTTGTAATAAAGTTTTACTGGAACAGAGTCATCTTTATTTGGTTATGTATTGTCTATAGCTACTTTTGTGCTACAATGGCAGAATTATTTCATTGCGGAGACTGTATGGCCCACAAAACCTAAAATAACATCTGGTACTTCACAGAAAAACTTTGCCTAAGTTTGGGTGGGGATCATCCACCCAAAATGAGATGTGTAGATCCAAACAGGTGTCTCTTTTCTGTCTTCATTTGTGTTTTTGTGCTTTTACTTCCTAGCACAATTGTTTATTTTGTTTTTCCCATCTTGCTGATTCTGATCTTTAATAGTTGTGTCCAGAATTCCAACTTCAAGATTTTGTGTCCTTATCTTTCTGAGGAAAGCAGAAGAATTGTAGTCCTTCCAGTGAATTAAGAAGAAATTTATTTTTTGTTTGTTTTTTTTCATTTTTGTTTATTTTTACCCTTAATTGATTAGTCTGTTTGCCTGAGCATACATATTTTTTTTCCTTGCTGCATTTTCTTCTACTTTCTTGCTCCTTTTATTCTACTTTCCTGCTCCTTTTTCTTTTTTTCCATTGACCCAGACCTGCGGTCACTTAATAAAAACAGCACATGTGGAGACCTTTTGGTATAAACCTTTTAGTTAATATCTTAAGGTAAAGGGCATTTTCTCTTCTCATGAAAAGATGCCCAAATAATGCCATCTTTGCCATCCGAGATAGCATATGGCCAGGTAATACCTTATGTTATCTGGAACTATATAGTTGGTTGGTGGGGATTTTAGGTTTGGTTTGGTTCAATGTTAGTTTTTGTTTCATTTTTGTTGTTATTTTATGTTGTATATGTTTATGGGGGCTCATCCTTTCTAAAGATTCTGCAGTGTATGTACAGTGGACTTGTAAGAAACAGGTCAGGGAGAGTAGAAAACTTACAACTAGTAGATAAATAAGTCTTGGAGATCTAATGTACAGTATGGTGAATATAGACGACAATATTGTATCATAAACATCAAACTTGCTAAGAGACTAGATCTTAAATATTCCCACCACAAAAAGAAATGATGATTATCTGACGTGATAAGAGGTACAAATTTTCGCTACAACAGCAATCATATTACAATATACAAATATCAAATTAACATGTTGTGCATGTTAAATTTGCACAGTGTAATATATCAGATATAATTCAATTTAAAAAATGCACGTGCACACACACACACACACACACACACACACACACAGAATAGTGTACCCCTCAGCACCTTGCACCTCCTTGTCCTAATGAAGCAGCCAAGCTAGTTTGTGTCAAGTATATACTGTGTATTAGTCAGGTTATAGCTTAAAAGAACAGAGGTCATTTTACCAGAGAATTCCTGGGTACTTGGCACTTAAAACTTATATGACAGTATGCATGTAATAATGAGATGTATAATAGCTTTCAGTAGAGCTCTATAATAAATGTCTTATCACAGCAAATATTATATAGGTATTATTATTAAATCTTTTTTTTCTGTACATTTTAATTCTTTGTAACCAGGACAGTCAGTTTGATGCTTTTATAATCCAATTGGGGAAGAAAACATGAACTCTCTGTAGTTTTTTTAAATGTTTATCTCATTAACGAAATATATCCTAGACATGTGACACAAGCATAAGTTGCTAGAGTTTTTGTACAAACGTCTTGTTTTGCATATGAAAAAACATGTTTTATATTTTATATGTACTTAAGAAACTGCCTTCTTAGAAGTTAATATTTATTCGTATTTAATCAATTTTTCCCAGTATGTTTGTGATCCAGTCTATCCATCTATTGTGATCCAGACAGATTGTATTCTAACAAGATTAGAAAGACTAACAAACAGCAATTTTTTAAAATTAGCATTTTAGTTAATTCACTGTAAAAGAGCTATGACTTTGGTGGCCTGAAAGCTGCTTATCTTAACTCTATAGAAGTGCAAGATAGGCAGAAATGGAACCTGGAACTTCATCATAGTAGTTTAAACCAGTAATCCTCAGTACATTGGTCACCTGGGCAGCTTGATAAAATGCATACTTGGACCCATATCTGGAGAGGATCCCAGGATTTGCATCTCTTACGAGCTCCCAGGCGATACCAGTGCTGCTGTCTATGGATCACACTTCTAGACTTCTTGCCTGATAATAAGTTTTTCTCTATTTACAGCAGGTTGATAATGTGAAAGGTTAAACCCGGTGTAGACAAACTGCTAATATTGAAGTGTACTCTGATAAAGAAGATATATGATTGTGAAGCATTAGGTATAAGCAAAGTATTAACTAAATGAAGGATTATGAATTCCTAAAGGTTATATCCTGACTTCTCTTTTATCTGAATGTAATACTGGTATTTTTCAGAAAAAAAAAAAAAGTGGAAGGCTTATAAGAAACTGCATTTATCACTGGTGAAAACAGCTTTTTGGGCTCTTTGCATTCCTTGAACCCAGTCTCTCTCCTTCATGGTTTGCTTATTTTTCTTTTATGCAGCTTTTTGGCCAGTTCAAATTTTGAATGACATATGAACCCAAAATAAAGAATCATCCTGACTGTTCTTTGAGTCAGTTGGACCTTTTCTCACTTCAGACTTCTGAAAAGTATTTGGTTGTCAAATTAGAGCAGTGGCCCACACTCTTTGGTATGATTAATAGCTCAAATAGGAAAAGTGGCTATAAATATATATTTTTCCTCCTGAATTTTTATAATGGTCTGTAACTGAGGAAGAGAGCCTTTCTAAAAGGAGACAGAAAGAGCCAGTGACACTTTCATGGAAATAGATACATAAAACACATTTTTTTAGTTACAAAATTTAGATAATTGTTTGTCCTATATACAAATGTAGTAGAGGCATTTAAATTTTATTGTTTATTATAGCTGGTTCTGTTATAAGGAGATATATGTGTTCCTAAAAATCACCACACTGTGCAAAATCATACCCCCCAAAATCCACAGTGTTTATGGGGAAAATGGGCTTAGGGGCCAATGCTCCAAAACTTCATCAGTGAAACATTTTTTAAAGTAACCCAATAAAAACGATATCACAGTTTTACACAAATAATTAAGAAATGTATAAATATAAAATATGATGCCTTACCTTAAGAATACATTAAGCATGCTTGTAGAAGTGGACTTTGAAAGGGTTACAGTTTATGAGCTATTGTAAGGTGGTAGAAGAAGGGTTACTGAGGTTGGATGGAAAGTTTTAACAATTGATACTGTTGAGTGTGGCTCATAATGCAGGTGAACACATAGCTGGTAGATGTTTGAGGTATGAGGCGTGCGGATGTGTGTTTTGTGCGGTCCTACTGGGCTTGTGTCAGCTGAGTGCCATTTTCTGCCTGCACCTAGTGTTTATCCTGGGTGATGTTCACATTTTGCTCAAATTATTTATGGATACATCAAATGCACTGAAACAAATTTGTGTTTTCAAAACAAGCATTATGGAAGAACTGACAGTATGGTATATGAAAGTTCACACTTGGAGAAATGATTTTTTATTTTATTGCAATTCAGTTGCACAGGCACCAGGGGGAGTAGTAGGTTCACATTTCGCAGGAGCACTGACCAGTGCTTTTCTTAGTTTTGCAGCTGCACATATGGTAGATTATTATCATTTTATGGTTATAGTTATAAGCAATTTGGTAGAAAATGACAGTTAAATTATACAGTGTTACTTTTATTTGTTTTAATTTCATAATCTAAATATATTTTTTAAATGAGAAAACAAAAGGCAGAATAATTTTTAGTAGCAGGAGTAAGTAACCTTTCCTGTTACTAAGTCTTGTGCCACCCAGTGGAGCTTGCATTTCATTTTTAATTGATCTCTCGTGTATGATAGAAATCGAAGCATATAGCTGAGAGATTATGTCTACATTCTGGGGAGTGAATGTTTTCAGCTACATTATCATCACTCCTACTACTTATTAAAAGGGAGATTTCACTGGCAATTGGATTGACAAATACATGAACTTAAAAATCCTCTACCATTTCCTAGAGACAGAACATTCCCAAATCCTATTCCATGAGGCATCCTTAGAAATGATGGCAAAGCATATTTATTTTTCTGAACCCTATCAGGATGTGTACATAGACTGCTCTCTGGGTACAGGCATCATGGCCTGTTGGCATCTTTACATAAAACCCTTTTATTGAACTGAAGGAGTTAACAAAATGCCAAGGAAAAGATGTGCAGAGTGCCTGCCTTGTTTATTTGATACTTGTGTATTCAAAGGGAGTGTCAGATACTTGGTACCTAACACTTGCATGAAGTTAACCATAATCCAATTTTAAATACATATTTATTATAAAAGAATAGATTTGCCTTGAGTAAAAGAACTAAAATTTCTTTTGCAGTATTTAAGTACAAAACTACTTTCATTATTAAGCCTTTCTTAGATATTTCCTTGACTTGCTCTGCATTAACACCTGTTGATGCCCGTATGGTGAGCTGCATATCTTAAAACGCAGTCTATCATTTCTGCATGGTCTATATATTTCAGAGCCATTACCTGAACTGGGGGGAAGATATACATAACCTGCTTGATCATTGAAAATGTCAAATCCAGTAAAGTAATGTAGTGCTTGTTGTAATCTTTATTCCGTTAGTATAAATAGGTCGTATCAGTGATTTTACCAGTGCGAGGTGTTATTTAGTATTCTTTCATTGCTTTTAAGTCATTTTTAAACAGTTATTGCACAAGTGGTATAGATGGAACTAGAAAACAATTCATTTGAGTGTTAGAAAATTGAATATTACTGTAATCTTATTGATGCCAGTTGGAGAAAAGAAGAAATTTTATTTTGATGGATAACATAGTCCTTAATTTTATTCACTGTGATTTCTTTTTTATTGTATATAGGTAACCTTAACTTAATTTACTTGTCATTTTGGATTCACTTCAAAGGGTAATCAAGTCGGGAACTAATCGTGTAATATTATTCTCTAGTAAACTAAATTTCACGTTTCCTTCAAATGAAACTGGTATGTGTTAGCACTTTCTTTATAATAAAGTGACATCGTTAAACAACATTTTGATGATAATCCAACAGTAATAGGATATTAAAACTTTTTTGGAGTATTAACTTTTGTTATTTAAATGTAAAACACAGACATTATGATTTGAAAATACCGAAAACATTTTGAGAAATTGGAGCTTTACCAATGGTCTTGCCTTTGTTTTATAAACTGTACAGTGCCAAATATATTCATGTACCTCCACTGGATAATAATCATGTTTGCAACGTGGGACTGCTATAGAACCTCATATCACACTTCTTTTCTTGAATAGTTAAGAAATAGAAATTTGGGGATCACCAGCATATATATTGAGTTTGAAGCTGCGCTAGAATATAAGGTTATAGGAAGAAGTAGTGAAAACAGAATAGGTCCTAGAAAATTATCTTAGGAAATATCTGCATTTAATGGTGGATAGAAGAAGGAAAAGTCAGTGAAAGAGATTTAAAAAGGAGTAATCTGTAAGGAAAGCAGAATAACCAGTAACTCAGAAGAGGAGATTGTTTGAAGAGGGAGAAAATGGCCAACAAGAAGGATAAAAACCAAAATCAGGTTGTTGTATTTAATAGATTAGAGGAGTCTACAGCCATGCCACCCTGAACAAGCCTGATCCCATCTGATCTCAGAAGCTAAGCAGGGTCGGGCTTGGTTAGTACTTGGATGGGAGACCACCTAGGAAGACCAGGTGCTATAGGTGGAAAAAATAAAAAATAAGAGATTGTAAGCTGACAAGGTCCTTGCAATCTGTGAGGTCAGCCAAGGGTTGCCTCTCTACTAAAAAAAAAAAAAAAAAAAAAATAGAGGATATTTGTCAAGAATACAGTATAAGTAAAGTGACAGGACAGAAAAACATACTGTATTGAGCCAAAACTTAAATTGGAAATGAGGAAGTAGAGAAAATGAGTATAGATTAATCTTTTAGAGTTTTGAATGGTGGGGAGGAGAGAGAGATGTTGGCAGCTTAAGAAGAAAATATTATTTGATGAGGCTTTTCTTAAGATGTACTTAATTGAAGGCTTATGTGAGGAAGCCAAAAGCTATTGAGATTGTGAGAGAGAAAATAATTTATAGGACAATACCTGAATGATATAGAAGAGGGGGAAGTCAGGAACACAGACAGAGATGTTTGTCTTAGAAAGTACTTATTCATTCACTCATTTATTCACATTTATTGAATGCCAAGACCCAAGGGAATGATGTTTTGAGATGGGAGTTGTGAGTAAGTTGTGGGTATATTAAACAAGGTCGTGTTGGCCATCTGCCTTTTCTGTTAGAGATGTGCTTAAAAATGAGTAAATTTTCTGCTTCCAGATGCAGTTGCTCAAGCTATTACTCCCTAGTTATTCCATTATAAGTTTCTTCTTTATCCATATCGGACAGTGTTATAATTTGTGTTTCAACTGTCAAACATAATTTAGAAAATTCAAGAAGGGAAAACAGTCTTTATATTTATACTCTTCTTTCTTCCTTCCTGATGTTCCAGAATTCCTTCCTTCATTATTTCCTTCATACTTAAAGAATCTTTAGCCATTCTTTTAGAATATATCTGAATTCTCTTAATGGTCTTTTATCTGAGAATATCTTGATTTCCTCGTCATTTTTGAAGGATACTTTTGCTGGATATAGAATTATAGGATTGACCGTTCTTTTCTGTCAGCTCTTGAAAATGTGCCACTTCCTTCTGGCCCCCAAGTTTTGTGATGAAAATTCACTATCATTTAATTTTTTCCCCATTTAAATATGAGCCGTTTCTCTCTTGCTTTCAAGATTTTTCTTTGTCTTTAGTGTTCATTTTGATTATGATGTGACTTGGCATAGAGTTCATTGAGTTTATCCTGTTTGGGACTTGTGCAGCTTCTTTGTAGGTTTATGTTTCTTGCCACATTTGGAGAAATTTCAAATATTAGTTCTTCATATTCTTTTCCAACTCTACCCTCTTTCTACCCTCTTTATAGGACTCCAGTGACACGAATACTGGATCTTTTGTTACAGTCCCACAGGTCCCTGAGGCTCTGTTCATTTTTTTATTTCAGTCTATTTTCTCCCTGTTAGACTGGACAGTGTGTATTGTTCTATCTTCAACTTCACTAATTTGTTTCTATGTCCTTTCCATTCTTTTGTTGAGCTGATCTACTAAGCTATTCTGATTATTGTATTTTCAGTTATAAAATTTTCTTTCAGTTCTTTATATTTTGTATTTACTTGCTGAGACTTTTTTCATTTGTTTCAAGCCTGTTTGTAATTGCTCATCGAAGTATTCCATGATTGCTGCTTTAAAATCTTTGTCAGATAATTCCAACATCTGTGTCATTTCAGTAGTGGCATCTGTTGATTGTCTTTTCTCATTCAAGTCTCATATTCTGGCTTTTGATATGGCAAGTGATTTTTAATTGTATTCTAGACATTTTAGATATTGTGTTATAGTCTTTATTTAAATCATCTCTTTTAGCAGACCTTTTCTGACATTGCGCCAGTGAGAAAAAAAAGGAGGCTCCTCCTCATTACTTTTAGGTGGAGAAAGAAGTTCAGGGTCCCCACTCAGCCTCTTTTGACACCCAGGGGGAGGTAGGGACTTTATTACTATTGGTGGTATGTATGGGCGGAGTTGAGCTCCTCATTGAAATCTTCTGCTGATACCATCCTGGCTGAGAAGGGCAGGGGCTTCCCAGATGGCCTTCATTGTTGCTGCTGATATGTGCGAAATTCTTGGTTTTCCACTCAGCTTTCTTTGACACCACCCCAAAAAGGGAGGAACACCTCATTAAAGCTAGATGGGAGTGGAGGTTTAGGTTCCCTGTGAGACCTCTACTGGTAATCATGAGGGTGAAAGAGGTAGAGGAGGGAGTTATTACCATCAGATATGGATTAAAGTACTGGCTTCCCCTCAGTGGTCTCTGATACCACTGTGGCAGAGCGGAGTAGGGGCTAGAGTGATACTTAGAAGTCTAGGCTCCTCACTTAGCATGTGCTGATGGAAGTATGGGTGAGGTTGCAGTATTTTCTGTGCTGGTTGTCTAGGATAAGGCAGTTCTTGTCCAAAAGTTTTTGGTTTTGCTAGACAGGGTCCCTTTCCTTTTCTTTTGGCTAGTGAGAGCAGGCTACTCTTTTGGATATATGTGTGTGTGTGTGTGTGTGTGTGTGTGTGTGTGTGTGTGTGTGTCCATTACACCTCCAATACCCGGTCCAGGGTATATGAGGCAAAAACAAAACTAGGCAACCTAACACTGTGTTTTTCTCCAGTTTCTAAGGCCCTTAGCCAGTCTACCACCTTCTCTCTATCTTTCAGAGTCTTATATTTGTTTTACATATGATGTCCAGGGATTTTAACTGTACTTAGTTGAATAGGAGAAATTATGTTTACTCCATCTTGTCTGGAACCAGAAATCCCATTGTACTTATTTTACTTTTTTCCTTAAAAATTTTTTTCTGGTTACTAACACTGACCCAATCTTCTGAACACATTCTATTGTATTTAAATGTCTCATCTTTGTCCAAAAGAGGATTTTTTTTTCCTTCTCTCAGTGCAGACATGGGTGAACTGACTTAGCTAAGGCTGGTTTTTCAAGAAAAATCACCAATAGGCAAACTAAATGTAGAAATTTTCTGCTTCCTAGTGGAATTACTAAAAACAGTCAGAAAATTAAATAGAAATCATAAGCTTTAACCATTCTATTCATTACTTTTAATTTTTACAGTAGATCCAATTCTCTTTTGTTAAGCATGTATACATAAAAACCTAGGTCTCAGGGATTTTCTTTTAAATGTGGTCTCTTGGATTAATTTATTTAAGAGTCAATGTTAAAACAGTAAGGCAAAAACCTAACTCCTTGATTTTAATGATACTGTAAAACTTTTCTCCTTGAATATTTTGGGCTATTTCTCTATAATATTTGAGTGGAGGGTCAAGCAAATAATCTGGTTCTTTACTAGTTTTTAAAATGTCATTCTGCTAAACAGTCCACATAAGCTCAATTATATTAGGAACCAGTGAAGTGAAGTTGTTCATAAAATGCTTTATTACCTTCAGTTTTTGCAGCATTTGCTGAGTTTAGATAATAAACCTGCACATAGGAGTTACTTAATTTTTCTCTGAGCAATCATTTACATTTGTGAGCAAAAGCCTCAGTCATTTTCAAAGAGGCAAGAAATGAGATATTCCTACTACTTTTTCTAATTTAACCTTAAAATGTTAGATGTGATTCCATTCTATAAGAACTCTCCATTTTCACTCTAGTTATGAATACTGTTTTATGGAAATTGTTTGATTTTTACTGAGAATTCTATTGGCTCAAATTTGCATAGTGCATTAAAAAATGTATGCAACTCTGGTGAGAATGCTCTTCCCTAAGGCCATAGCTAATAGTCTGGCAATGATAAGCTGAATTCAGAAATTATACTGTAAATTTAGGCTTAAAAGTGTGCTTGGGCAGAAGATGGATATCTGTTTGAAAGTACAAGAGAAAAAAATGAGGTTGTTTTTCCTGTGGACTCTTTACCCCAATATAACTTCTTAGGCCCTATAGGTAATATTTGCTAATTGTATTTCTTCAATAGTCAGCCACAATAGAAACATTATGCTGCTCTGAAAATATAGAATGCTGTGTCCTTCTAAAGAAGAAAATGAGTTATTTTGCATCTCTTATTTTTATATACTTTTTTTTCCAAGACAAAAACAAGTGACCAAAAGAGAGAAAAAAAAACATCATATCCTAAGGTTGGACTAAAGGAAGGAAGCAAAGGAGTCCGATAATGTATTATACTTCAACATAAAGAAGGAGATTGGGCTTCCTCCCATGATATGGAGGAGGTAGAGTACTTAGAGATGCTGTACACACTCAAAGATGATTGTGGTCCCCAGGCCAGCAGTCAGCATCACTCAGAAGCCTGTTAGAAATGTATAATCCTAGGCCCTACCTCAGATCTACTGAATCAGTATATACTATCTAGCAAGATTCACAGGTGATTCCCGTGTACATTACTTTTTAAGAAACACTGATCTCTAGTGGTTCTAGGACTTTACTCCAAATCTCAGCTCACTGGCAAAGTAACCCTGAGTAAGTTGTTAACCATTCTGTGATACAGATTTACTAGTAAAATGAGACTAATAATAGTACTTTGTATTTTTTTTCTTTTGATGAAAATTAAATATAATATCTTTAAAGCACTTAGAAGTGTCCCACCCCAAGTAGAGGTTATAGTAAGTTATCTTCAGATACTCTAATTCAGATACTTACCTATTCCGGATGATAAACATTTAATTGTGCCATAGATGATAGTTGTATCTGACTCTAATAAGAGAACGCTAATGAGGAATCTGAAGAAAGGAGAGATGACAAGAAAAAAATTAAAAGAGCCGAAAGATTTACTGTAAGAGGAAAGCATAATGCCACTGGATTACTTAGTTTGGCAAAGAGAAGATTAAGGGACCTCTTAAATTCAGTTTATATTTCCACTCAGAAATGAATGGTCTTACATAGCAGCATAAATAGTGCAAGTAGACAAATATAGGAGTATGACGAGGGGGAGGTATCATATATATTGATATTGGTAGTTCATGGAGAGTTTTAATTTATGACAAGAATGAAATTCTGCTTGAAGATAGGGAGCAAGATGAGATGACTTCTTTCTAGGAAGCTTTTAGCCCATTCCTCATGGCTGGAGCTAGTAGGCCCCAGGTTGGCATGTTTAGCTCTGCTTCACAAAGCACTATACTCACAACTTCACTTATTGACCTTTCAGAGTCTAGAGAGCTTAGTGTGTGGACTGTTTTCAGTGGTCTGTATTGTCAGGAATTTACCCATTTTACAATTGGAAATTTTCAAGTGTTAATCATTGTTACTGCAGTTCACTTTAAAAAGTAACTTCTGGTTGGGGTAGGAGTGTGATAACAGCCTTCTTTTCCTACAGTTCTAGGCTAGTTGCTGTAACTCAAAAAAAGACTAAATTGATTTAAAGCAGCCTTTTAAATGGAGAAAATACATCTCCTTCAGATCTAGCTGAAATATGAGACCTTTAAACAAAAGATAAATTTTTAAGCAGGTTAGAAACAAGGAAAAAATGCAGTTTTCAATAGAAGCGGTTTTGCAACCTTGTCTTTAACGTCTACCATGAATGCTTGAATATGTATATCCATAGACTATTATGTAAAAAGGAAACTATAAAGAAATCAAAATTCTCATCAATGTGGCACATTGATAGCCTGCTTTTTAGGATATCTGCATATGAACTTTTAAGTGTCTTTACCTTTAAAATTGGAGAAATAAACAAGGGTCTAATGATCTGAGCAAAAGATCTAAATAATCTCATTTCCAAATCTGTTTCTGTCACAGCTTGTGACTCTGCAAGAAACAAGGTAGAGACTATAATGCTTAGAAAACTCTAAAAAAGTTAATTTAATTACTCTAACCAGATATCTTTCTATGGCTCATGTTTTTGTTGCTGTTATTCAGACAAACTAGAGTCCAGAAAGAGCTGGGTGAGGCATTTGACTCTTCTTTCCCTTTGTAAGTATTTAGAACATTTAAGTTTTCTCTGTTTATTTTAGAGATTTCTTTCTCTCATCAAAGATTACTGTCATCAGGATATTGCACTGTGACCTTGCACTGAATTTGCCATAAATTTCTTTTTAAAAAATTAATGGGAAATTTTCAGACTCATATCATTCGGTTGTAGTCCAGCACAGACCACAATTGAATAAAAAGGGTGTAATCATTCATATGAAATTCTTGTCTGTCACTGCTAATCAATTCATCTTGGTATCAGTTTTTATTTTACCAACAATCCATTTTCAGTTGCATATATAGTCATTGAGTAACAAAAAAGATATGTAAATTGGACCTGTGTTTATGTCAGAAAAATGCGTATAGTTTTTTGAAAGGGGAGAAAAGGAAATGATTGTGAGGTGAGAAATTTGGCATGGCTGGAAA
Source organism: Pteropus medius (assembly GCF_902729225.1). Taxonomy (NCBI): domain Eukaryota; kingdom Metazoa; phylum Chordata; class Mammalia; order Chiroptera; family Pteropodidae; genus Pteropus; species Pteropus medius. Next base: position 28,126,543 of record NW_024340849.1, on the reverse strand, counting down.
GCAGTTTGCTTCAGATGGGAAAATCTTGTGAGATTGGAACAATTTAAATTTTTTAATGAATCAGTATTTTTAGCTATCCTCTTGGCTAGTTTAAAGACCACATGGTCTATCTACTTGTTTCAGTTCCAAACTGAAAGCTAACATGAAATTCAGTAGGCACTCCTTTATTTTTATTTTTTTATTCATTCCTCTAACATTTTGAAGTGCATGCTGTGTGCTACAGAGATACCAAGATCAATATACTGTGATTTGTGGGAATACACAGGCCACTTCAGGTAATAGTAATGTATAAAATAATTTTAGCTAGACGCCATTTTTTATACTAAAGGTGTTTAACTCTACCTGGGAGGTCAGTGAAAGCATGAAGGAAGAGATGACATAAAAGCTGAGTTCGAAATGATAAGTAGGAATTTTGTAACATTGGGGGCAGATAAAACATTCTAAGCAGAATACAAAGTGTATGCTGTCTTTATTATATAGCATGTAGGTGTTCAGAGTGAAGGGAGTACCTGCCATATAAAAATCTTGGAGTTCTTTACTTCTGGAGTCTGTGACTAATGGATTAGAGTTGCGCCTCATGGTCAGCTGTTTTTATCTCAGGGTGATCCTGAACAAAGCATCTCTTTCTGCCCAGGAGCTTCTTTCTTTGATATGAAAATAGCATAACTTTCAACTACCAGAACAGTAGGGGAATTGGTGAACACATAAGTAATGTCACACTTGTGTTTCGGCAAAGGTCACCAATAGCCTCCTCAACTCAATCTTTAACTGGTGTGGCCTCTGCAGCTTTGGACACAGTTGACTACATCTTTTTATTGATTCCTTTTTTCTTTGCCTGCCCTTCACATATTGTTGTTACATTGGTCCTCTTCTCTTCTCTCAGTTTAAATGTTTCTTCTTCAAGAGGTTTTCCCTGGTTCCTCAGTCATTTAGGTGCCCTTTGGAAGTGCTAGCATAGCACTATATAATCTTCTTGCCACTACTTTGATCGTACATAATTGTAAGTATGTGTTTGATTACTTGCCTTCATTGCTGGATGGTAAGGTCACTGCAGGAAATAGTGTTGGTTTTGTTCATCATTGTAGGTCTTGCATCTAGCACAGACGTTATTGTGCTCAGTAAATGTATTTACTTAATGTTTATTGAGCATCTGTTACATAGGCTAAGGAATTCAGCAGGAAACAGATAAATATTCCTGCCCTTATGGAGCTCATTTCTTGAATGAATGAAAGACTGAGCAAACAAATGAATGAAACTACACACTCCCTGGATAGTGTTATACACTCTTATGTCTTCAGCCACCACATACAACGTGATTAACTCCCGAATCTCTTACAACTGAGACCTCTTTTCTGAATTCTAGGCCCAAGGATCCAAGTGTCCCCTCTTGGCCATCTTGACTAAATGCTCCCCAAGTATTTCCAACTCAGTATGTGTAAAAGCTGCACCTTCTTCCCCCAAACCTCTTACTTATTCTACATTCTCTGTCTTGGTAAATGGAACTGTGCATCCGGTCCTATATCTTCTCACCTAATTCATAAGTTGACAATGTCTTAAATTTCCCTTTTCAATCACTTCCCTCGCAAAATTCCTACCACTGTTACTTCAATTCAAGCCTCTCTTATCTCTTTCTTAGAGTGTTGTAGCAATTTTCTAACTGGTTGCCGTGATACTATTCTTAAGCCCTTTAATCCATCCTTCACATTCCTACCAAAGGTGTCTATAAAATGAAAATTGGCTGTAAGACATCAATGAAATTTTATAGAAATAAAATTCAAACAACTTAGTATAACATTCAAGATCTGGGCCCTGTTTATCTCTGCAGCCTCTTCACTCATTCTCCCTCCTTATGATGACCAGTTAACCATCTGTTCTGTATTACTTGGAATCCTCTTAATGTGCATATCTGTTTCATTTTTCCATGCCTTTGCTCCTGATGATCTCTCAGCTGAGGGAACTCCCCACCCCACCTACCCAGTGCATCTGTATAGTCCTTTTCCAAAATTCATTTCTATGGTCACATATTCTCTGGGGCTTTTCCTGACTTCCCCTCCGTGTGGTCAAAGTGATCACTCACCTCAATTTTTAAAAAAATCTCCACTGTATTCTGTGTTTAAATGTCTTTCCTAGAACATGTTATCCTTATTTGTTCAGATCTCTTTCTCTTAGCCTCTTGATTTTTTCTCCAGCTTTATAGAGATATTTTTGACATACAACATTGTGTAAGTGTAAGGTGTACAGTATGATTTGGTACATGTATACACTGAAACTGTTACCACAATAAGGTTAGTTAACACATCCATTTCCTCACATATTTAACTCTCTCTCTGGTGTGTGTGTGTGTGTGTGTGTGTGTGTGTGTGTGTGTGTGTGTGTGTGTGTGTGTGTGTGAAGAACATTTAAGATTTATAATCTTAGAAATTTTAAGCATAAGGTCACAGAATTGTTAACTATAGTCACCAGGCTATACATTAGTTCCTCCAGAACTTATTTTTCTTAAAACTGGAAGACATCCTTTCATTTGACTCTGTACTAAATCATGATTACTAACTACCAAATCCAAGCTTCCCAGATATCTGAGGCAAGGGTGGGGCAGGGTGATGGGGGTGGGTGATCCCTGCTGCTCCAGACGAATTCTTCCAGCTTAAGCCAATCACCTTCTACTTTTGGCAACCTTTTAGTATGTCCTGTCTTCTGGTCCTTCTTCCACCTCTGATTTTTCTCTCACATAGAGTTTTTGTTCTTTCATCTTACTAGTCATTCTGCTTTGGTCTTTAGTTTTATTTTTCTATATACAATAGACCCCCTTCTTCATGGGGATATGTTCCAAGACCCCCAGTGGATGCCTGAGACCACAGATAGTACTGAGCCCTATACATTCTATGTTTTTTTTCCTATACATACATACCTATAATAAGTTTAACTTATAAATTAGGCACAGTAAGAGATTAATAACAATAATAATAAAATTGAATAATTATAACAATATACTGTAATAAAAGTTATATGAATGTGGTCTCTCTCTTAAAATAGCTTGTTGTATTATACTCATTTTTTTTACTTAAAGGAGGCACTTTATAGCTTCTCTTTGGTATATCCAAATTATCAGCATCACTAATCTTGCTCTTTGGAGCTATTATTAAGTAATTATTAAGTAATAACACAAGTGCCGAGATACTGCAACGGTGGATCTGATAACTGAGCAGTCTACTAAGTGACAAATGGGTTGGTAGCATAAACAGAAAGTATATGTTGGACAAAGGGCTGATTCACATCCTGGGTGGGACGGCATGAGATTTCAACGTGTTACTCAGAAAGATGCACAATTTAAAACTTATGAATTGTTTATTTCTGGAATTTTTCTTTTAATATTTTTGATGATGGGTAACTGAAACTACAGAAAGCAAAACCATGGATAAAGGGGTACTACTGTAATACATTTTGGAGTTAGGGCTTTAAGCTTTGCAAAATAACCATTTCCAGCAGCCATTTCAGCTAATTGATTTGATGTTTAGGTTCTGATGTGATCTTGCTTATTAATATTATTTTATATTGTTTTCTTATGGAAATTTTTTTCTTTGATGAGGTTGTGATGACTGCTCTTTTTCTCAGTTCTTAAATAGTGGTTGGGCAGACCACCAGACTGTTAACACCATTGTGTTAGAGTTACATCCATGGTTCGGAGTACACCTTCCCGTAGGTTTGATTTTTCTATATTTGTTGTGTTCTTTTCTGTCACTTGGCCAGGATTATGTTAAATATGTCTTCTCACTATATTCTCTCCCCCCAAATCAGTGAAGAAGCCATTTTACCACATTTTCCTAACAGAAATTCCTCTCTTTAGGTAAAGGGTTAAAGTCTCATTGTGCTGGGAAGAAAGGAAAATGCTGTTTTCTGTGGACACATATTTTGGATTTTCCAGGAAAAGAGAGACATTCCAAAATTTGGTGAATCAAGACAGTATTAAGAAATTGATAAAGATAGGACTGCATATTTTGATATTTTGCCACATAACGTGTTTAAATTAATTTGCCTATACTGGTATACCTCAGAGATATTGCAGATTTGGGTCCAGACCACTGCAATAAAGCGAGTATCACAATAAAGCAAGTCATATGAATTTTTTGGTTTCCCGGTGCATGTAAAAAGTTATGTTGACATTATACTATAGTCTCTTGAGTGTGTAATAGCATATGTCTAAGAAAAGTACTATATATACCTTAATTAAAAAATACTTTATTGGACGTGGTTCCATAGTATAGTAGTTAGCATGTCTACTTTACATGCAAGAAGGTCCTGGTTTCACGCACCAGTGGAGCCACAGTCCGTGGACTCTGGCCATGCCACCCTGAACAAGCCCGATGTCTGATCTCGGAAGCTAAGCAGGGTCGGGCCTGGTTAGTACTTGGATGGGAGACTACGTAGGAAGACCGGGTGCTGTAGGAATAAAAATAATAATAATGTTATTGCTAAAACATGCTACCATCTTAGCCCTCAGTGAGTCATAATCTTTTTGCTGGTGGAGGGTCTTCCTTCAATGTTGATGGCTACTGACTCAGGATGGTAGCTGAAGGTTGGGGTGGGTGTTGCAATTTCTTAAAATAAGACATCATTGAAGTTTGACCTGTTGATTAACTCTTCCTTTCACAAACTATTTCTCTGTAATATATGATGCTGTTTGTTAGAATATTACTCACTGAAGAACTTCTTTCAAAATAGGAGTCAGCCCTTTCAAACCCTGATGCTACTTTATCAACTAAGTTTATGTAATATTCTAAATCCTTTGTTGTCATTTCAACCACCTTCGTAGCAGCTTTACCAAGAATAGATTCTGTTTCATGAAATCACTTTCTTTTCTCATCCATAAGAAGCAACTCCTCATGCATGAAAATTTTATGAGATTTCACAATTCAGTCACATCTCAGGCTCCACTTCTAATTCTCTTGCTATTTCCACTACATCTGCAGTTACTTCCTCCACTGAAATCTTGAACCCCTCAAAATCATCTATGAGAATCATTTATGAAGTTGGAATCAACTTCTTCCAAACTCCTGCTGATGTTGATAGTTTGACCTCTTCCCATGAATCATGAATGTTTTTAATGGCACCTAGAATGTTAAATCTTTTCCAGAGATTTTTAATTTACTTTACCTAGGTCCATTGGAGGAATCACTATCTATGGTAGCTATAGCCTTATGAAATGTGTTTTTTTTTAAATAGTAAGATTTGAAAGTCAAAATAACTCCTTGATACATAGGCTTCGAAACGGATGTTGTGTTAGCTATGAAAACAATATTAATCTCCTTGTACATCTCCATTAGAACTCTTGGGTGACCAGGTGCATTGTCAATGAGCAATAATATTTTGAAAGGAATATTTTTTTTCTGAGCAGTAGGTCTTAACAGTGGGCTTAAAATATTTAGTAAACCATGTTGTAAATAGATGTACTGTCATCCAGGCTTTATGGTTTCATTTATAGAGCATAAGCAGAGTAGATTTAGCATAATCTTTAAGGGCTCTAGGGTTTTCGGAATGGTAAGTCAGCATTGGCTTCAAATTAGAGTCACCAGCTGCATTAGCCCTAACAAAAGAGTCAGCCTGTCCTTTGAAATTTTGAAGCTGGGCATTTACTTCTAGCTATGAAAATCATAGGTGACATCTTCCAGTTTTTTGTCTGCATTGAAAAATCTGTTGTTTAGTATAGCCACTTTCTATTCATTATCTTAGCTAGATCTTCTGGATAACTTGCTGCAGTTTCTACATCAGCACTTGCTGCTTCCTTTTGTACTTTTATGTTACGGAGACAGCTTCTTAAACCTCACGAACCAACTTCTGCTACCATTGAATTTTTCTTCTGCAGCTTTCTCACCTCTCTCAGCCTTATAAAATTGAAGAGAGCTGGGTCCCTGGTCTGGGTTAGGTTTTGGCTTAAGGGAATGATATAGCTGGCTTGGTCTTCTATCCAGACCACTAGAACTTTCTCCATATCAGCAATAATACTGTTTCACTTTCTTATCATTCATGTGTTCACTGTATTAGCATTTTTAATTTTCTTCACAGACTTTGCCTTTGCATTCACAACTTGACTAACTGGTGTAAGTTGCCTCGCCTTCCGCCTATCTCTACTTTTGACATGGATTACTCACTAAGCTCAGTCATTTCTAGCTTTTGATTTAAAGTGAGAGATGAGCAAGCCTCCTTTTACCTGAACACTTATAGGCCATTGTAGGGTTATTAATTGGCCTAATTTCAATATCGTTTCATCTCAGGGAATAAGGAGGCCTGAGGAGAGGGAGAGAGATGGGAGAATGGCCGGTCAGTGGAGCACTCAGAACACACACATTATCAATTAAATTTACCTTCTTATATGGGCATAGTTCATGATGCCCTCAAAACAGTTACCATAGTAATATCAAAGATCACCAATCACAGATCACCATAACAAATATAATAATAATGAAAAAGTTTAAAATATTGTGAGAATCACCAAAATTTGATACAGAGACTTGAAGTGAACAAATGCTGTTAGAAAAAAATGGTGCTATTAGACTTGCTCGGCACAGGGTTGCCACAGAGCTTCAACTTGTAAAACACGCAATAAAGTGAAGCACAATAAAGCAAGGTATGCCTATAATTTGTCTTCATGGCTGTATTGGACTTTTAGGCTGTATAATTGTGCTAGCTTCTTTGAGAGTCAAATTCATATTCTGTATTCAGGCTAATCTGTTCACCTACTATAAACATTACTGTCTATGGTAACAGCTAGGATAAAAAAAATTTTTTTTCTATACATCTATGGCAGAGATTCTTGGGACCACCACAATTGTTACTGTCTTTTCGAGCTTGCTGACAAAAATCATGGAAATATAAAACCTGCCTGGTCTGGTATAGATTGCCTTTGAAAACATATTAGCTTGTTTAGACCACTGTTCATTCTATTGTTGTTGTTTTTAAGATGCTGAGTAGTCAGCAAACTCTTCTAATTAATGTATTCTTTGAGCTTAGTAACCTCTCCTTTCATTATGAGCAGCTCCTCTTCTATAAGCCATCACTAGCTCCTTTTTTGTTAAAGGTTAATAATGAGAATAATGAAGCAAATGGTTATTTATGCAGTCATGATTGACAAAGGTTATTAGAACAGGAATCTGCCCAGAAGCAATGATTAGGTTACAAAAATGTTACAGAATACTGAAACCAATCACCATTTCTGACATTTAAGCAATACCATTTTCACCTTAATCATGATAACCTGTTGTAAAAGTATTTATACAGAATAATCTCATTGGACAGTATTTTTTATGCCAACAGCATACATAATTAAGTGTAAAGGGAAGAGTCAGAAATGATTTGAGAGAAAAAAATGGGCCTGGGGAGGGAATTCCACAATGAGCAGTGAGGAGCAGAACTCACTCGGATAGAACTGTCTGTCCCCAGACACCTGATCTACACAGTTGGGTGACCTTTTCCATTTGTTATCTTCATCTTGAGCACTTTGCAAGTTTGAGGAGCTGTGGAAGACAGTACCCTAGGTTAGGTTGCTATGTTCTTCATACTAAACTATAAAAAAAAAATGGGCATAAAGTTTCCTAATGATGGTTTTATTAATTAAACACTGACTTTACTAACATTGTGCAAAACTAACAAACAAGACAAAAATCTAATTATATCCCTTTATGTTTAATATAGTTAGAACTTTCTATGTAAATTAGGCAGTAATTATTTTTACCAGAACAGTATCACCACTTCTACCCTGAATTTTTTCATTTTGGTAACAGCTTTATTGAGATGTAATTCACCCTTTTGAAGTATATGATTCAGTGGTGTTGAGTATATACCTAAAGCTGTGCAAAGACAACATCTAATTCCAGAGCATGTTCATTACCTCGCCACAAAACCCATAATCATTAGCAGTTTCTCCCTATTTACCTCCAGCCCCCTTGCAACCACCAATGCACTTGCTGTTTGTATGGCTTTGCCTATCCTGGACATTTCTTTTTCTTTCCTTCAGCTTTTCTCATACAATAGGCACTTAATAAAATTGGAGAAGACAAAGTAAAGTGGCCATGGATGACTGTAACTCTTATTCGTCATCTGGTATACTTAGAACTGAGTATTATTCCCCTGGCTCATTGCAAGAGGTATTTAAAACAAAAAGAATAACAACAGCTTAATATAAATGAAATCGTATTATATGTAGTATTTTGTGTTTGCTTATTTTGTGCGTGTGTGTGGGGAGGTGCTTCTTTAGCACAGTATATTCGAGGTTCATTCATATAATAGCATATAACAATACCTTTTTTCTTTTTATGCTGAATATCATTGTACATATATATAACACATTTTGCTTATCTGTTTATCACTTGGTAGACATTTAGGTTGTTTTCACATTTTTACTGTTATGAATAATGCTGCTCTGAATATGCATGTACAAGGTATTACATATATTTTCAGTTCTCTTGGGTACATACCTAGAAGTAGAATTGCTGGGTCACATGTGATAGCTCTATGTCTTACTTTTTGAGGCACTGCTAAATTATTTTCCAAAGCAGCAGCACCCTTTACATTCTCATCAGCTATGTCGGAGGCTTCTAGTGTCTCCATATTTTAGTCAATGTGTACTATTGTTTGACTTTTAGTCATAGCCATCTTAATAGATGCAAAATGTATCTCATTGTGGTTTTGATTTGCATTTCCCTGATGGCGAATGATGTCAAAAATCTTTTCTTGTGTTGCTTGGCCATTTTTTTGGAGGGGAAGGATGTCTATTCAAGTCCTTTGCCCATTTTTAATTAGGTTAACAGTTTTGTATTGTTAACTTATGTAAGGTCTTCATATATTCTATATACCAGCCTCTTATCATATATATGGTTTGCAAATATTTTCTCTCATTCTGGAGATATTTACTTTTCAATTTCTTAATAGTGTCTTTTGAAGCACAAAAGTTATTAATTTAGAGTCCAATTTGTTTTTGTATTCTTTCGTTTCTGTACTTTTAAGTGACCATTGCTTTATCCAAGATCACAAAGATTTACTTTTCAGAGTTTTATAGTTTTAGCTCTTACATTTAGGTCAGTGATTCATTTTCAGTTAGTTTTGTATGTGGTGCGAGGTAGTGGTTCAGCCTCTTTCTTTTGCATGTGTTTATATTTCTTTTTATTTATTCAGATTTAAAGATCTGAGAGAGAAACTTCCCATCAAATGGGATGCCCATTATTATTCTTTGTGACTTACTATTTCATGATTTTAGGGGTTTGGGGAGGAATACATGTACTGTGTTCCTCTGAAGACTACACTTACTTGCACCCTCACCAAATGTGGTTGCATTTCTGCCTCTATTTTGCTTATTGGAATCTGAAAAGCAGCACTCATGGATACAGTTTGACTCCATTTATTAGGTTTTTTTCCCTTAATTTGCAATCTTACCTCTTCAGCAACAGTATAGAGAATGCCAAGAACTTCTAAGCCTCTATCAGAAATATCTATCAGAACAGCAGGAGAAGCTCACCATGTCTCTCTCTGAACTCGATGCTGCTAGAATGCAGGAACAACAGGTAAGCATCTTTATTCTTTTCTTGTCTTTAATGGATCAGCAAAATGTCAGAAGACTCATTTGCCTTTTACTTTAATTGTCTCATGGTATGTAATATTATCTTAAAACATGCAAATACAGCACGTTATTGAGCTGATGTCTTTTACTTCCCTCTTTCCCTTTCCTCCTCTGTTCTTGAGCCCCAGAGGTCAGGAATGATTACTTGAAGCAGGCTGTAGGTCAGTGGGGAAGTGCCTGGTTGTATGAAAACACAGCAGGAATGGTAAAGAAAACTCACTGTTTTGTTGCTTAATGAAGATCAGGTGGGCTGTTTGTTACTCATTGTCGTTATGGAAAACACTAATAAGCCTTTCCTAACTCATGCTTACATTTTTAGAATAATAAAAGTGACTTGGTAACTTAAAGCTTTAATTGAATAAAATTAGAATATTTTGCATGATTTTATGTTTGTATATATGTATATTAATTACATAAATATATGAGACTGTTTTTTGGTAAATATTTATATATGTATCATCAAATGGTGTATATTGTGTAATTAAATGAATGTTCAGAACCCTGCCAACTTTAATGTGAAACAAACTTTAAAGACGTAAATCTTGCCTTCTATAAAGTGATAATTGATGTCATTTTCATATCCACATGAGTTTAAATCTTCAAATGGATGAAGATAAGCCTTATATAGTAAAATATTTTCGAAAAAACTGTGTAGTAGGGTCAGAATCATTCATGTTAGGTATTAAAGCATGGATAATGTACTATAGTGTTATCTTCCCCCTTTGAATAGTATCAGGTCCTAAATGTTTTTTGCAGCCCTTCTAAAGAACACCATTGCTATTCAACCTAGAGGCAACTGTCTCAGATGGGTTAAGAGTTTGGGCCAAGTAAACAAGTTTTGAACCTAAAGTTTGGACATATGGATTTAGTGGGGTATCACTTTGTAAGTTATATAAACCTCTAATCACTGTGCTGTACAACTGAAATGAATATATTATTGTACGCCAACTATAATTGAAAAAAACTCAAACTCATTGAATTATACAATGTAAATACGAACAACTAATTGTCTATATATTTCAATAAAGCTGGGGGAAAAAAGTTTGGGCATATGTAAAATTTTTTTTTAAGAAAAGAAATAATTTTGCTGGAATGTGGTAAAATTTGATTTTTAGCATATGCTTTTCTTTTGAAGTCCTAACATTTATAAAAAATGGCCAAAGTATGCATGGTTTATTTGTATTCTAACTTGAAATATTTTCTTTTGTTTTCTGAAAACCTAGGCTATAAAATGATGCAGAGGAAGGTGGCAGTTAATCTTGATTATTTATCTGGATATATCCTGCCACTTTGAAAACAGTTTTTAAAGTGTTCCTTGCCTGTTGCGCTCTGATGTTTTACTTTAGTTTTTGCGTTTTTACGCCCTCCCTCTGCATGATGTAGGTGTGTTACAGCACACAAAAATGAAGGGCAACCCATTGTCAAGGATATGGGAGGAGAGTCAGAGAGGCCTTTCAGTGACCAATATAGAGTCTTATGACTTTAAGGACATGTACTGAAAGTCAAGAAGTTGTCACTAGGGGGCTCTAAAGACATCTAGATAAGGAAGCCTAATCCTTTTTCTATCTATTTCTGAAATTGGGGGAAAAGAAAACTTTCTCAGGTGTTAGTGTTCTGTTCAAGCTAGTGATTCTTGGAGGTTCCACTAGAGACTGATCACATTTAACACCGCCCTCCTTAACCTTAACTTTGAGGAGCAATACACACACACACAAAAATCACAAATACTAGAATGAAAATGTTGGCCAAGTATATGGAGACAACAGTTTGCCCCAAAAAAAGAGTTTCGAATTTTCATTTTGACTTAATAATGAGAAAGTTTTAAAAACATGTTTTCAAAAAGTACCTAGTGGTCAAGTTTTAGATTATATCTTATATGCAATGAAAATGAATTGAGAGTTAAAGGCCACTTGTAGACTCTGCCATTTGAACATAGAGAGGGAAAATAAGTTTAAGTTTGAATACCAAGTAGAGATTATCACCTTGTTTCCCATACCATCTGGTTTGTTCTTTGTAACAGGATTCCCTTTGCTGAGCAAAGGTAAGCATCTTCTCTTCTTTCCTTATGGGAACTGGGTAAATTTGGCCAATACGTCTACTTACTGTTAAGAAGGGCATCATTGCAAAGACTCAGCCTGAATGAAGATGTGGTTAAGTTAAATGTCCTTTTTATGTGCTCACAAGTGGACTGTGCTCATCTCTATCATAGCACCTTTCTTATTCTTTTGTAGTGATTGTTTATTCATTCATCTCCCTCCCCAGGCTTTTTTGAAAATAGGCATCTTGATGTATTGATCTTTGTGTACTCAGAGCCTAGGGTTTGGCTTAATAAATATTTTTTATTTTTATTTAACAAATATTTATATGGTACATATTGTGTGCCAGGTACTGTTCTAAGCTCTTAACATATATTAAATCACTTAGTCCTTACAATAACCCAGTGAGGTTATTATCTCTGTTTTATAGAGGAGAGTAAGTAGTTTGCCAAGGTCATACAGCTAGCAAGTTGGCAAAGCCAAGATATGAAGCCAACCAATTTAGCTTCATAGTTTCTTAAAGAAAAACAAGAAAAGTTTGAGATAGTTAAGAAATGTTTGCTTTGCCCCCTTCTCTCAGCCCTCCAAACTTCCCTCCCCTCTGTCCATCACCAAACTGTCCACTATATTGTGAGTCTGTGTTTGATGAGTTTGTTCTTTTTATTCCTTAGATTCTGCATATAAGTGAAATCATGTAGTATTCTTCTTTCTCTGTCTGACTTAAATACCTTCTAGGTCCATCAAAGCAATATGCTTTTCCATCCCCTTCCTTTTAGTCTGTGTCTGTTAATCTGAAATGAGTCTCTTACAGGCAACATGTAGGGGTCTTATTTTCCTTTCCATTCATCCAGTCTTTTAGTTAGAGCTCTTAATTCTTTTCCATTTGAGGTACTTATTAATAGGAATGTAGTTGTTATCATTCTTTATTCCTGTTTTTGATACATGTTTTTTCGTCTTAAAGAAGTCTCTCCAACATTTTCTGTAATACGGGCTTGATGGACACGGGGATAGGGAGCACGGCATAGGGAATGCAATTAGAATGAATACGTTGGCTAGGTGGAGGGTCAGGGAAGGGAGGGAGCAATTGGGAGCGGATCGTTTTATAAACTATATAGATGTCTAACCAATGTACTGTATACTTGAAACTAATTAAAATTTTTTAAAAAATGTTTGCTTTAGATATCCTTGTTTCTCTGACTAAACCTCATTGGCTTCTTAATCTGACATACAGAGTTTTGAATATCAGACCACCAATATAGTAGAGATGATGGGAAACTCTCTTTGCTTTTCCTGTGAGTAGCCATAGTGTTAGGTATATATAAAATTTTATTTTTTCTCAAAAAAAAATGAACTCATCTCCAGTCTCCAGGTACTGTTATGAAGATGGCAGCAGTTCATTCTTCATGAGGCATTCCTTTGATTTTAAGAGACTTTGCTTTGGTTTCCATCTGGCTCAAACTGCATATTATAGGTTTTGCTTATAGTTGTATTAAATCCACAGTTCTTCAGAAGAATGCCCTGGCTTATTTTCTTTTTTGACTTCTGCCATTTCCTTGAAAAGAAATTGCTCCATTTACAAGGTGAATTTTTTCCTTGTTTTTCCTCATTTTCTTTCCTGTTTTGCCTCAAAGATGAATGCATTTTACATTCATTTTGGAATTCATTCAGCATTTTATTCAGTTTTCACAGTAGCTTCTAGAAAGGTTTTTCCTTAAATGATTTTGTGGTTTTATTTAATTACAATTGACATTTAATATTATTTTATATTAGTTTCAGGTGTATAGCATAGTAGCTAGACATTTATATAATTTATAAAGTGATCCCCTTGATTATTCTAGTACCCACCTGGCACTATACATAGTTATCACAATATTATTGACTATATAACCTATGCTGTACTTTACATCCCTGTGACTATTCTGTAACTGCCAATTTGTGTTTCTTATTCCCTTCACTCAGTCCCCCAAGCCCCCTCCCATCTGATAACCATCAGTTTGGGATTCTAGAAAGGTTTTTCACTTTTTCTGTTTAGATTGAGATATTTCACTGATGTATGTCTGTTACTCCATTTCCTTATCTTAAGAAACAGTACTTAGTATAACCTTGGTCTTGGAAAGGGGAGGATCTAGTAACCATAGTTTTGACCTATATACATTTTAGAATATAGCTTTTATCATAATTGAATGTTACTTTTTTGTGAACCTTAATGTCACCTCAAGCTATGATGCTATTTGACAGGCTGTACCATTTTAGAAATGTTATAGTTTTTCTTCAGTACTCCTTATATTAAGATAGTCTCAGCAACATTTCGAGTAGCTTCTTCCACTATATTTCTAAAATGTTGGTATGTAAGCCTACCTTACTGTTTTTTTAACTCTTCATTTTTTTTGGTAAATAAATGTACAAATGTGGATTTAGAACCTTCTTGTGATTTCTCTAATTTCTGTAAAATGTATATAATCATCATCACTTTTTAGACATGGGCAATGCATATTAATGAATCTCTGCTGTTCTGATCTGGTTATTATATTCTTTTTTATTAGTATTATTTCTCTCTAGTCCCTTTTCTGTTAATGCTCATCATTTCCTCTTGTTTCTCTTTTTCCCATTCTTTTTGGGCTTCTTATTTCTCTCCAAGTCTCTAGATGCTTTTCAAATTCTAATCACTTTGGCTTTTCTTTCCACCATCATATCAATCCTTCTGCTCTTTCAGAGCTGCTTACATTGTTTACTATCACTTGCATATGTAAGACTTGACTTGCTAAATGAAGATCTTCACCTGTGACAGTATGCCAAAATTACTTAAATACCTGTCTTATTATTTCCACTGCCATTACTCAGTGCCACACAATCTTGGGACTACAGTTACTTCCATTTTTTTTTTTTTTCATGATTCCTCTTTAGTTGAGAGTCATTTGCCATATCCACTTTCATTATCAGAGAATTTTAGAATCTACTCTGGTACAATTCAGAGTTGTAAGTAAACAGCTGGTATACATGCTGTGACTTACCTGTCACACAGAGATGACTTTATAATATTTATTACAGTCCCAATAGCCACTATTAATGTAAACCTATTTTCATTCTTAGTTTAAAGCTCTTCCAGGACTTCCACTTCCAGTAAGATGGAATAACTGGGATGAGATATATGCATCTACCTAAACAAATAAACTGGATAGAATATATTATATAAAAGTTTTCAAGATATTGGACATCAGCCACTGAAGGAAGAGTGGCCCCCAAAAGAGGAGAAACAAACTACCATGAGCCATTCAATTCCCTGAGGATGCTACTTAGACAGAGATTCTGACTGGCGAAGCAGAGAGGGGAAGCCCACGTAGGGACTGGTAGTCTCCATGAGGAGAGAGGATAGAGCTGGGAGCTTGAGGAGGCTAAGGTAGTGTGAGATTGCTGAGCAGAAAACCAGTGAGGGGAGAGCTTCAATAAGAGGGTACTCCAGAGATCAGCAAAGGGTCTCTCTCTCAAGTTTTACACTAGGTAATGATTAATGCATAAGTATGAGACTACTAAATGAGTCTGGGGTAAAGAAGTACCAAAAGAGGGAGCAATCTTTGGAACTTAAATAGGCTAGGATTAGATCCTGTATGTACCAGCCAGATTGGTATCAGGTATAGTACTTAGAAGGATCTTCAACAGAGGGGCAAAATCAACCCTAGACTAAAAGGTGCTCTGGCTGTACCTAACAAATCTTAAAAACTATATTTGATAGCATCTGTTTCAAAATAAGACAACTGCATCTAAATAAGTCACAAGCATATTATAGCTTAAGCATAAATATAAAAATATTCAGCAACCAAAAACATAATATTCATAATGTTTGGCATCCAATCAAAAATTACCAACCCTGTAAAGGAAGAGGAAAATATGACCCCAAAATTAAAATAAAAATCAACCCAGACATGTTGTAAGGTTCTTATATGATATCTTTAGTGGCGTATATCTCCTGAAGGTAGATTATGATGAGTAAAATTATATGCTATCAACTCTAAACTAAACCCTATAGTAATATGACAAAAAGTTATAACTAATGAGTCAACAAAGTAGCTCAACTGGAATCATGAAAAGTAATCCAAAAGAAAGCAGAAGAAAAAAAAAAGGGACCAAGGAACAGAAGGAGACAACTAGGAAACAAATAACAAGATTAAAAATAAAAGGATGAAAAAAGATTTACCATGCCAACATTAACAAAAAGAAAGCTGAAGTAGTTGTGTTAATATCAGACAATGTGTATTTCATAGCAAAGAATATTTCTGGAAAAAGAAGTCCATTTTATAATAATAAAATGTTCATTGTGAGAACATAATGATGCTAAATATTTCTGCACTTAAAAACAGCATCAAAATATGTGAAGCAAAAAATGATAGAACTACAAGGAGAAATAGACACCTTGACAATTTTAGTCTGATATTTTAATATTCTTTCAATAATTGATAGAATGATTTAAAAAATTAGTAAAGAATTACAGCAACCAATTTGATGTGACTTGTATAGAAAACTTCATCCAACAATAGTCTAATACATTTTTTTAAGTGTACACAGAACATTTAATAAGATAGTTTATATTCCGTACCCTAAAACAAATCACTATAACTTAAAAATGATTCAAGTTATTCACAGTACTTCTCTGACCACAATGGTGTTAAATCAGAAATTAATAACTAATAGTTATCTGTGAAATCAACGAATATTTGGAAACTAAGTAACAAATATCTAAATAACCCATGGGTCATAGAGAAAATCAAAGGAGAATTAGTATATTGAGCTGAATGAAATGAAAACGAAACATCAAAATTTGCGGAATGCAGATAAAACAGAACTTAGAAAGAAGCATATAGGACCAAACGTCTATATGAGAAAGGAAATGTCTCAAGTCACTGACCTAAGCTTTTGCTTTGAGAAACTACAAAAAGAACAAATTAAGTCCAAAGAAAGCAGATGTCAATGAAATAGAAAACTGAAAAGAGAGAAAGTCACTGAATCCAAAACTTGGTTCTTTGAGAAGATCCATAAAGTCCATAAGCCTTTAGGCAGGCTGGTCAGGAAGAAAAGATATTAATAACCAATATTAAGAATGAGATATGTAACATTATTACAGTTTCTATAGATATTGAAAGGGAAATAAAGATGTATGATGAACAGCTTTGTTGATAAATTTGACAACTTACATATAAGGGACAAATTCCTTAAAATGCACAAACTGCCAAACCTTATTACTCAAGAAGAAATAGATAACCTTAATAGCCCTATAACAGTGATTGGATTTGTAGCTAAAAGGCTTCCAACAATGAAAACATTAGGCTTAGATGGCTTTACTGATGAAGTCTACCAAACATTATTATTTATACTTGTTATATACAGCATGGTGACTATAGTTAATAATACTGTCTTGCATATTTCAAAGTTGCTAAGAGAGTAGATTTTAAAAGTTCTCTTCGAAGAAAAAATTTTTAACTATGTATGGTGGCATATGTTAACTAGACTTATGGTGATTATTTCCAAATATATACAAATATTGAATCATTATGTCATACACCCGAATTCAAATTCATAATGCTATATGTCAGTTATACCTCAGTTTTAAAATATAAATAAATAATAATTCTACATACATTTTCCAGAAAATTCAACTGGTAATATTTCTCAACTCCTTAACCTTAGGCCAGCATTACTGTGATACAAAACAGGACAATAACATTACAAAAAGAAAACACTACAGATCAATATTTTTCATGAGTACAGATGCGAAAATTCACACAATTTTAGTAATTTGAATCTAACGATTTAAAAAATATTACATTATAACTAAGTGATAGTTATCTCGGGAATGTGTGGTTAGTTTAACATTTGAAAATCAGTGTAATTCACCACATTAACAGTCAGAAAAATGATAAAATACATATTCCTCTCAATAGAGTCAAAAAAAATTAAAACCCAGATCCATTCATGACAAAAGCTCCAAAAACAATAGAAGAGAATGTCTTTAATCCAATTGAGGATATCTCAAAATATCTTATAGGTAGTACTACACTTTTAATGGTGAAAAATCAGAAATAAGACAAGGTTATTTTCTCTCATTTCTTCTATTCAATGTTGTATTGGAGGTTCTAGCCAGAGCTAGAAGTCATTTTAAAAAAAAGAATAAAAGTCATACAGATTGGAATAAACTAAAGCTATCTTTATTTGAAGATGATGTGAACAAAATGTAAGTCTACACAAAGTATAAGTTTACACACAGTCTTTTTATGTAATTACCAAAAAATCTACTAGAACTACTTAAGTTTAAGAAGGTTGCAAGAAACAAGAACAATTTACAAAAATAAATTGTATAACACTTCTATGAAGTTCTTACAGCAGTCAAAATTTGTAGAGACAAAGTAGAATTGTTGTTTCCAGGGACTGCGGGGTTGGTATGGGGGGTTATTGTTTAATGGGTGTAGAGTGTCAGGTTTTCAGGATATAAAGACTATGGAAATAGATGATGGTGATGGTTGCACAACGTTATAAATGTATTTAACACACTGTACATAAAAATGGTTAAGATGATAAATTTTAAGTGTATTTATAATAAATAAAATAAAAAATTTTAAGTGTATTTATAATAAATAAAATAAAATAATTAAATCAGTTGTATGTATATTAACAACAAATTAAAGTTTTGAAACTTAAAAACATTTTATATTGTTAAAAATTGCTAAATTTTTAAATACCATTTTAAAATAGCATCAACGTATATAAATACATAGGGATAAATGTGACCTGTGTTCTGACAACTGCTCTGGAAAAGAATTTTTAAAACACCTAAATACATGAAAAGATATACTATGTTTATGGATTAGAAAACCAATACTATTAATATGTCAATTCTCCCAAAATTGATCTGTAGATTCAACACAATACAAGCTGAAATTCCAGGAGGCTGATTCTGAAATTCATATTAAAGTAGAAAGCGTCAAACAAGACTGATTTTAAAACTACTAGTAATTCATACAGTATAGTAATATAAACAAATAGATCAATAGAAGAGAATACAGCATCCAGAATTAGACCTATTCATAAGTGTACCTAAACTTAAATGTAAAACCTGAAGCTATAAAAATTCTAGAAGAGAACATTAAAAAAAATTTTTTTTAACCTTGGTAAAGAAAAAAAACTTTTAGAATCAACATCACAAGCATGTTTCATAAAAGAAAAATTGATAAATTGTGCTTTACTAAAATTAAGAACTAGCCTGCTAAAGACAGTGCTGAAAGAATGAAAATTCAAATCCCAGGCTCTGAGGAAATATTCATAAATCACATGTATGATAAGCTTGTATACAAAATATACAAAGAACTCTCAAAACTCAAGAAGAAAAACTTACTCCTTATTTTAGATTTTTGTTGTTAGGATTCAGAGACTTCAGGGTGGAGAGGAACAGGGAAGATAATGCAAATGTATTTTTTTTCTATATTTACCCTGTTTATACCCTCAGTACTATTTGAAATTGCATCTCCTATGTACATGAAGTAACAAGTCCTCTCTGGTTTCTATAGGTCTTACCACTTATATTTTGGAGTTCTACTTTTGGGATCCCTTAACATGAACTCACAGCTGTTAATGATACCCTAATTTCTGTTCACAAAAGTCTCCGTTAATTCACTTTTCTTAGACTGCCAGAATTTCTTTCAAAGTGTTCATGAAATGTCATGACTCTTGCCCATGTCTGTAGAGTGAGCCAGTGGTGGTAAAGATTCAAACCCAGACCAAGTCATCTCAAGGTCAGTGCTCTTTCTCTTATACTTCACCTGCTTGGTTGAAAATGAGTTTGGGGTTCTAATTTTTGCTCTCCTCTGATAATTCAGTCGTGTGCACATAGAGAAATCGTTTAATTTTTCTGATTTTCCATTCTTCAAGTTAGAAAATGAGACAGTAGAAGGAAAGAAGAAAAACGTGTAAGGTCCTTTCTATTCTAACTTTACCTCATTTTCTTATTCAATTTTCCTTTACTTTTTTCTGCCCCTTTTGCCCAGCCTTCTCCCCACCCCCTTTTTAATTTTTATCACCAGCAAACTCTCCTTATGTATGAAGGTTGGTTGTGTGAAAGTTGTCTCTACCGAGTGACACATGTACCTCAGAAACCCTCTCAGAACTGATTTCCCAGTAAGCTTTCCTTGCTTGCTGGAGCCCTGTTTTCTTTACTTTCCACCAATAGGATTGTTGCTCATAGTCTACTTTTGCTGTCCTTAAGCACACCATACTCTGAAACTGAAATTAATTTCTGTGATTGACATCTTGAACATGCCTAGCCAGAAGACTTAATTCTAAATGTTCACATAAGAAGCATTGTCTTCTTATTCTTTTAGACTTCGTGAGATTTCTCCTTTTCAAGAGTAATCACTTAGTGACCAGTCTGCCCTTTTCTGCAGCTCTAAATTAACTGTTGAAAAAAAATCACATTTCATTAGAACCTTTGAGCACTTATTGAATTAGATAGTAGAGGTGGGGATGCAAGGCAGCACTGCATAGTTTTTAGTTCTGGTGAGTAAAATAAATAATTGCGAAGTTGCTGAATTACAAAGGTACTGATAGCCATATCTTTTTATTGAACTGTAGTCCTGATTCTATTCATGTTCAACTAATACTGACACCTTTGTCATTCTTTTCCATTTATTTTAGCCCCATTTTGCAGTACATCATGATTTCTCAGGAATTTTCTTGCACAGATGCTTAACTCATTAACCATATGTTTTCCCTTAAATAGAAGCCAATTTTCAAAACATAAAACAGGACATTTCTATTTGTGGCTAACAGGTATAGCTAGAAAGCCAGTGGCTGATTTCATTCTGGGCACTTTCCTTTCATAGGTCTGATGTCCATATGAGGACACTTTACACCATTCAGCCTTCTA
This sequence comes from Pteropus medius, assembly GCF_902729225.1. NCBI lineage: Eukaryota > Metazoa > Chordata > Mammalia > Chiroptera > Pteropodidae > Pteropus > Pteropus medius. Next base: position 28,105,992 of record NW_024340849.1, on the reverse strand, counting down.
CATTTCTCTCTCCTTCCTTTCCCTTTACCTGCTTTTTTGTCATCAGACATCAGGCCTAACATTTCCAGCCAATTTGGGATTGAGTTAAGCTAGTCATCGTTTCATATTTAAATAATGTCACCAAATATAGGAACTATCTTATTTAATAAAAACTTAAATAAACTAAATGATTGAGAACAGTAGCGATTTAATTAATTATACACTATTGGGGAAGTAATAGAAATTCATGAATTTATATTAGTAATAGATACATACATACACACGTGGATGGATGGGTGGATGGGTGATTGGTTGAGGAAGGTAGGTGGACTCTTACTGACGTGGAATGCTGAAAGATAAATGTGGGAAGAGTGCTAAAGTTGGAAAATCATTATTTTGAAACCATCATGGGAAAGATTAGATCAAGGAAGAGTCATCGCTGGTTCCTAAATCTAAGGAGAAATGTTGAGGAAGAGCGCAATATTTGCATAGCCTTTAAGTGCTTCCCCTTAGACTGCTTATTAATTGCAAGGGAAAAGGAAACAGTAATTACACCATGTGGAAAAAATTTCCAGGTGATCGAAATTAACATCACCAATGAAAGACAGGTAGATTCTTAGTCTCCAGATGTTAAACTGCGATAACAAAACACCCATTCACTATTCTCACTGAGAATGCATAACCTGAATATAAATCTCAAGGAAACATCAGACAAACACAACCTTCTGCTAAACCTTCTACTAAATAAAGGATGGGAGAACTGCATACTTCAAAAATGGAAATGTCATAAAAGACAAAGGATCTGGAAATATGCCAGGTTAAAGGAGAATTAAGAGATATGATAACTGAATGCAGTATCTAACCCTAGACCATATCCTGTAATGTTTGGAGGAATATACTGTAAAGAATATTATTAGGTCAGCTGATAACATCAGAATGTGGGTGATGGATTAGATAATATTTATGAAATTAATTACTATGGTTATGTAAGAGAATATTCCTAGTCATAAGAAATGCTCTTTGAAGTATTTAGGGGTGAAGAGTCATGAAATAAGTAAAGTTACCTCAAATACTTTACCAAAATATATATATGTATGTGTGCAAATGTCTGTATGTGGAAATGATAAAGAAAATAGGGTATAATGTAAACAATAGGCATATCTGAGTAAAGAGAATATGAATGTTAATGTATTTTCTTATTGCTTGATATTGTTTCTAAATAACTTTTCCAAATTAAAAAAAAAAAAGACTAATTAAAGCTTTTGTCTCCTTCAGTTAGAATTAATGGCCAAATCTTTGTCTTTTAGAGAAATAATAATTATAAAGCCCTACCACATGGCTGCTTTATTACTGTATTGTTTTTTTATATGTGCCTTAGATATACACTTACTCTTTGTCATGATGGAAAACTTCTGGATTAGGCACATCATGGAAAATAAGCAAAACAAAGAAAGGCACTGAGAAACCACTTGTGAATCCAGTTACCCTATTAGCAGAACATCTCCTAGAGCTGTTCTGTCCCATAGAGCTATCTGGAACTGTTCTATCTGTGCATTGCCCAGTGTGGTAGTATGTTACCAATGTGGCTATTGAGCACTTGGAATGTGCCTAATGAGACTGAATTTCAATTTTAATTTTAATTAATTTAAATTTTAATAGCTACCTGTAGCTAGTGACTACCATGTTGGACAGTGCAGTTCTGGAGTGGCGATTAATGCTTGGCTATGAGTTGCTAAGTTCCTATAACCAATAAATTGACAATTTTAAGAGACGAATTAGTTATGGCTGAGCTTGTTAGATTCATTGCACATGTTTTTACCTATCCGTTAGTAGAAAATTTTATTGTTGAAATATAGCTACTCAAACTCAATGAAAATTTCAATGTCAGAATGAGATATAATTATTGCAGGCCTTTTTCCAGGTTACATTAGCCACCAAAAACTCAAAGTAGATGTAGGTCTTCCCTTATAGGGACTTTTTCTGATTAAAGAGACATAATGGATATATTAGAAGGAGGAGAGGGAAAGCAGGATAGATAGTTGGATAGATAAGAAAACAATGCAAGATAATCTATTCTAAATGCCACAGGAGGGGTACCTTAAGTCTCTTTTGTCAAACATATGAATAGATCATGTTATCTAAGGTTCTTTCCAGCTCTATCTTTTATGAGGCTAAATCTTAAGAATACTGAGCAGGAAGAAATCTCTGAGAGTGGAACAGTCAGATTAATTTGGATTTGAAGTTCAGTATGTGACTTGTATTGTTATATGATCTTAATCTCCCAGACTATATGAATGATTTCTGTTTTGCTAAGTAAATTTGTTTCATTTCAAACAGAGCATTGATCAAAAGAAAGCTCTGATAAATACTCCTTAGAATGTGGTATCATCCTGGTTACTTTAGTAGCTTTTTTAAGAATAATAATCATACTATTTATTCAGTCAGCTATAAATATTCTACTATGGGAGACAACATGTTAAGAGAATAGATTAGAAAGAAGTATAAACATAAAAGGTAACTTTGTGTCTCCTTAAATACAGCACTGATGGACAAAAGGAGCAACTCAAAGGCTCAGTCCATTGTTCCTTCATCTTTCATTGCTTATCAGTAAGGCCTTTCATTGGCATTGGAAGGTAATACTATTCTAGTTGGTTAGCCAACCATATTTTTAACTTGAGTTCTTCCAGACTGAGTCAAGACACACTAACTAACTTTTTAGGTTTAAAGCTCTGTTGATTTATGAATCTTTTGGACTGTTTAGCTTACACCCTTGCACAGTGTTCAGAGCCTTCAAAAGATGTGTAGGCTTAAACATTTTGCTCTGTTTTGGGCATGAAATAAGTATTTGATAAAAGCCTGCTTGCTTGACAGGTTAAGTGACTGCCATTTTTCTCTCTGTGCTTGCACCACTGAGGAAATGAATCTTGCTTGGTACCTCTTCTCTCAGAGCATTTGTCTGAGTACTCAGAACACTGTCTCATAGAGAAGGACACCCAACTGGAACTGTAAGAGAAAAAGGTACATGGGGTAAGGTCTGAAGGAAACCAGATAGTCTTATAAGAATCTTGTCCAAGTAGAGTCACGCAGGATACATTTAATTCCTCTCGCATCTAATTATAACAACATATGTGAAGTGTTCTCTACCAGGGAAGCTCATTAGGGATCAGTGCCCAGGGTTCTTACTGGAATCTGGTTATATATTTGCACCTTCTATCTAGCATACATAAATTTCCAGACTCCCAGAAGGAAAGCACATGTTCAACATAAACCATATTATTTGCACAAACCATTTAGACACAGTAAAATGTCCTTATTAGTTAGGGAATGGTAAGAATACTCCCCAAATCCAAGCTCCCATATGCCAGCCAAGGCCCAGCCTTGTAAGCAGGCCTTTCTGAAGATAGCAAGCAGTCTTAGTCCTCCTATGTTAACTCTTTTCTGCATCTAAGTATGCTTAATCAGTATTCAGACTTGAGACTTTAACCTATTTATAACTTTCCTTATGTCTAGTCTCCTTACTGTCTTTTTCTCTTGATCATTAGTATCACTTAAAGATTAATAGAAATATAGTGTACTATACACCTACTCTTTTGCCTAATGGGGTTATTTCTGTTTCTGTTTCTGTTTCTTGTAAGCTAGAGCACCTTCCTCTTAATTTTTGCCACTGTTTTTTGCTTTTTGGATTTGCTTTGCTCAGTTCTTTAAGAGCATGGTCTCTTAGTTGCAGCCAAGCCTTTAACTACAGATTTGTTTCTCGCTCAAATTTGCAGGCTAGTATTCCCTGAAAGAAGGTTACATGAATACCTACCACTATGCTTCTCAATTCTTAGAAACCTTAGAGTTTCTAAGCACCTTAGAGGAGCTCTTATGTCCGTCATAGATATAAATTGCAGGCATTCCATGAGCAGACTGAGAAGTAAATTGGGCCATTAAATCAGGTCTATATCAATGTCAGCTCATACTTCCAAGTGATTTAAGAATTTAAAAAAAAAAAACAAAAAATTTATTCTGCTGGTGGAATCACAGTTAAAAGCATTTGAGTAAAGATAAGTGGAAAGAGATACAGAAGTGATGAAATTGTAGTAGCACACAAAATAAGAAGTATTTGGTGCTGCCCTAAAAACAGAGTAAAAGTTGGAATAGAAACAAGATATTATAGTAATAGGGACACCAAATATAAATAATGGGCATATTCTAGTAGTCTCATTGTTGTAAATTCAGAATATGTAATGATGTTTGACCTAAATGAAGGTAAAGGAGATAGTGAGAAGTATTATTACTTTGTAGTTAATTTTAACTAACAAGGAAAACCTAATTGGTGAGGAGCAAGTGATAGGAACTTTTCAAAGGAAAGGACCATTTCATGTTAGAATTCATATTAGTAAAATAACAGGTGAGAATATCAACCAGAGAGAAGAAAGATCATAATTCATAGGGCATTGGTTAGAGTATTAGATCTTGTCTTAGTCATGGTGAATAAATGGTCGTAGGCTGGATACTCTTTTGCATCCACTTAGCAGATCATAAAAGAAAGATCTGAAAATGTCAACATTTCCAAATAAATATGTCACAAAATAAAGCTTAAGAATATTTATAGAAACACAAACATTTGTAATAACTAGGGAGGTAAAATTCATAGTATTTGGAATCTGATTAAATGTTATCAGGCATGCAAAGAAGCAGGAAAATGCAGCCTATAGGAGACTAATCAGTTGAACTGATACAGATGATATAATAACTGGCAAAGAATATTAAAACATTATTATACCAATATTCCATAGACAAATCAAGTAGTAACACTGCAGATGCAAAAAAGACATAAATCAAACTTTCACAGATGAAAATTAGTGTCCGATATGAAGAATACACTGGATAGAATTAACAACAGATTACAGAAGAAATAATTAATGAATTAAAGATATAGCAATTAAACAGAAGAAATAATTTTTTAGAAAACGAATCAGTTGTAGACAACTTTAAATGACCAATATATATATGTAACTAAAGCTCCTGAAGGAGAGTTGTTGGCAGAAGAAAATCCGAAGAAATAATGGCCAAAAATTGTCCAAATATGATGAAAACCATAGACACACAAATCCAACTAGTGCAATGAATCTCAAGCACATGGAGAAGACTACACTAAGGTACATAATAATCAAATTGCTCAAAATCAAGAATAAACAGAAAATATTAAAAGCAGTCTGAGAAAAAAGACATGTTACATACAGTGGAACAAAGATAAAGATGACAGCAGATTCTTATAGAAAACAACATAAGCAAGAAGACAGTGGAGCAACATCTTTAAAGTATTTCAAAAAAAAAATTGTCAACCTGGTTATAGAACTTTGTACCCAGCCAAAAAAGAAAAAAAAAAATTAAAAACAGGGGGCAAAATTAAGATGTTTTCAAACATATAAAAGCAGAAAAAAATCATTACCTGGTGGTCTACACTATAAAAAAATTTTAAAAGAAGTCCTTTATGACAAAGGAAAATCACACTTGATGGAAATATAGATTTAGATAAACTGATGGCATGCACCAAAATATAACGTCATGGATAAATATATTTTTTCTTATTCGAATCTCTTTAAACATAATTTCTGTTAAAATACAAATAATGACATACATTTTAGGAGTTTTACTGTGTTTGTGTAAAATTTATGGCAATACTACATAAAGGGAGAAATAGAAGTTGTCTGAGTTTTTTATTCTGTAGATAACATGATATAATATTAATTGAAGGTGGATTGTGAAAAGTTAAATGTGTATACCAAAAACTCTGAAGCAACCATTAAATAACAATATCAAAAACAACAAGAATATACCAAATAAGTGAACAAGGAAATGATGCAGAATTATTTTTAAATTTTAAAGAATACAGAAAAAGAGAAAAAGGAAATGAACAGGTGGGATAAATAGAAAACAAATAGGAAGATGATTGACTTCAACCTAATCTTATCATTTACAGTGTTAAATGTAAATGGTCTAAGCATCCCAGATAGAAGGCAGAGACTGTCAAATTGTATTTTTCTTAAAAAGCACAACTCAAATATAAATTCCCTGTAAGAAACCCACATAAAATTTAAAGAGAAAAATAAATTAAAAGTTAAAGGAAGGAAAAAGATGTGCTTTGCTAACAGCAGACAAAAGAAAGCCCAAGTAGTTATATGAATATTGGACAGAATAGATTGCAGAGCAAAGATTACTGGGAATAAAGGTTATTTCATAAGGACACTCATAAGCCTTTATATACTTAGAAACAATTTAAATACATGAATCAAAAACTGATATAACTTCAAGCAGAAGTCGATGAATCCACAATTATAGTTGGAGATTTCAGTACCCCACTCTCAATGATTCATATAACAAGGAAAATCTAAGGATATAGAACACTTGAAAAACACTGTCAACCAATTAATGTAATTGACATAATCAGTCAGACTGCTTGAGAGAAAAAAAAGGAATAATCTAAATCGCCTTATTAAAGAACTTGAATTTGTAGTTAAAAAGCTTTCTCACAAAGAAAACTCAGGCCTAGTAGCATCACTAGTAAATATCGCCAACATTTAAGTAAGAAATAATACCAATTCTACACAAAGTCTTCCAGAAAATTACAGATGAGGAAATATTTTCCAGTTCATTCTATATGTCCAGCATTACCTTGATACCAAAACCAAAGACAACTAAAGAAAACTAATATCCCTTGATTATTTCTCCTGAACATCCATGCAAAAAATTCCAACAGAATTTTTTAGCAAATCTGAAAAATTTTAGAAACTATTTTCTTTTTAGTGGAGTTTGTTTCAAGAATGCAGGTTTGAGTTAGTATTTGAAAAATCAATCAAAATAATATATCATATTAACAAACTAAAAGAGGAAAGCACCATGATCATCTCAAGGTACAGATTTTTTTTTTTTTTACAAAATCCAGTATCTACTTCTGATAAAAATTCTCAGCAAAATGGAGAATTTTATAACTGTACTTTTTCAACCTGATAAAGGGCATCTCTGAAAATCCTAAGATCAAAGGCAAGGTAAGGATGTGTCTCACCACATCTATTCAACGTTACACAGGTGATTTTAGGCAGTGCAATAAGTGCAGGAAAAAAAAGTCATCCAAATTGAGAAAAAAATTGTAAAATTAATAAATAGCATGATCATCTATGTAGATTCAATGGAATCTACAAAAATATGCTACTATAACTAATAAGTGAGTTTCACAAAGTTAGGGAATACAGTGTTAATGTATCAAGATCAAATGTATTTCTATGTACTAGAAATGAGTGATTGGAAATTGAAAATTGAAAACATACCATTTATAAAAGCATTTAAAAATATGAAATACATAGGAATAAATGTGCTAATCTTAAAAGACGTATACACTAAGAACTACAAAATGTTGCTAAGTGAAATTAAAGAATATGTAAATAAATATTCCTTGTTTGTGGGGTTAGGAGACTCAGTACTCTTAAGATGTCAGTAATATAAAGAGTATCCAAAGTAATCTAAAGAATTAATGCAATCCCAATCAAAATCTATGCAAAAAGAATTTTTTTTTTTTAGAAATTGACAAGTTGATTCTAAAATTTATACAGGAATGTGAAGACTAGAATAACCAAAACAATGTTAAAAGAAGAGCAAAGAAGGCTAACACTGCCTAATTGTCAGTCTTAATGCTACAGTGTGGTATTGGTACAAAGGTAGGCAAATAGGTCAGATAAACAGAATGGAGAATCCAGAAATAGATCCAAACAAATATGCCTAACTGATTTTTTTTTTGACAAAGATGCCAGATACATTCAGTGGAGAAAGAATAGTCTTTTCAACAAATGGTTATCCACATGGATATCTCACAATTGCATATTCTGATGCAGAAAGAAGTGTACTTGATCCATAACCTTTTCCTTATCTAAAACTTAACGCGAAATGGATCAAAGACCTAAATGTAAAACCCAAAACTATAAAACTCCCAGGAGAAAACTTAAGCGACCTTGGGTTAGTTATAGATTTATTAGCTACAACACCAGAAGCAAAATCCATAAAAGAACTAATTAAGAAGTTGGACTTCATAAAAATTAAAAATTCCTGTTTTTTAAAAGACCCTGTTAAAAGAGTGAAATAACATGCCACAGACTGAGAGAAAACATTTGGAATGAGAATATCTCATAAAGGATTCATCCAGAGTATATAAAATAACTCACAAAACTCAATAAAAAACTATTGAATTAAAACAGTAGGTAAAAGATTCGGATAGCTACTTCATGAGAGAAGATGTATAGGTGGCAGATAAGCACATAAAAAGATGCTCAACATCATTAATAGAGAAATGAACATAAAAATGGCAATGATAACCACTGCAGATCTATTAGAAACAATTTGGCTGTTGGCTAAAATTAAAAAGGCTTGCCCTGTCAAACGAAGATGTAGAGGAACTGGAACTGTCGTGCACTGCTAATAGGAATGTAAAATTATACAAAACAGTATAACTTTTTAAGAAAGCACTGTATACTGTATGATTTATCCATTTTACCTAGGTATTTACCCAAGAGAAATAAAAGCATCTATCCACACACTAATGTTCACAGCAGCTTTATTTCCTATACCTTCAAACTGGAAACAACTCATGTTATTAGCTGGTGAACTGACAAATTGTGGTAATACTGTAATGGAATACTACTAAGCAATGAAAAAGAACTACTGATACATGCAACGACATGGATAATTGAGTTAAAGAATTCAGACTTAAAAGACGATGTACTATATTATTGTATTAATATACAACTTTAGAAAAAGCAAAGTAATCTCTGATGACAGAAAGTAAATTAGTGCTTGCCTGATTGAGCAGTTGCAGGAGTAGGGGAGCAAGTAGAAGGGACACAGGAAACTTTTGGAGCTGATGGATATGTTCATTTTCTTGATCATGGTGATGATCCCTGGGTACTTACATGTGCCAAATTTATCAACTTATATAGTTTAAATATGTGCAGTTTATTGCATGTCAGTTATAACTCAGTAAAGCTGTTTTTTAAAATGCATGATTTTCCTTTAAAGTTCTAGTTGCCTGGCTTAATTGTGATCAGAACAAATTTTCCAGCCCCAGTTCAGCTCTCTTTTCCCCTGTAATATATTTAGCAGTACCTGATGTACTTAATACAAAAGAAACTTGTAAGCAGTTAGCATTGCCATTATCTTAACAAATTATATATTCCTGACAAAGTGGAAATGTTCCCATTTTAATTTCTTTTTAATGACACATTACACAGGCTTTAAATATCAGTATTTTCAAACCTGCAGAAACTTGAATGAAGTTTACATATAACAACAATCAACTCTCATGGCAATAGGCTGAATATCAGTTTCTGAAAATAAATTTTATAGGAATCTTTTCTTCAGATAATTTGACTTTTAAAAGCTTTTAACTATGACATTTTTATATAAGTGAATATAGATTGAAGAAGCAGCTATAAAACCTGAAATTTCCATGTTACAATTCTTTTTTTTACCATGCCTGTTAACAGGGTATAGCTAGATATTATACACACTTCATTGGTTTACTCAACAATAAATCTCTACCCTTCTGACCAGTAAATAGACAACCATCATCAAGAGTTAGAAATGTTAGGTATTTGGCTATATTCTGGAATACAATTCATGTATTTAAATATTGTTTTTAAATATTGCGTGTATATGAAAGATTTTATAAGTGACCATTTGGCAAGCTACAGAATTCTACTTCCTTAAACCATTTATGGGGTTATTGATTTAAAATTATAGTTGTGCTCTGGAATCTGCTGTTTGGTGGATGATATTTTTCTGCTGATTCCTTAAGGATTCCTTCTGAATGCCATGCTAATAGCATGAACTTTTGAGCCAGAACACTTGGGTTTCTACACAATAAGCTCTACCACTTTCTGTGACCTTGGGCAAGTTACTTACCATCAGTAAAACTCAATTTCCTCATCAACAAAATAGAGAAAATGTAATGAGTCTACTTCATAGGGTATCTGGCAGGCTTGAATAAGTTAATAAGTATAAAACAAATAGGCTGGTACCTCACATAAGTAAGTACTATATAATAGTCAGCCTCCAGATTGTTGTTATTATTATTGTTGTAATTGATTTTTATGGAGATTGTAAAGTGGATTCTGGTGAAAATGAAAAATATCATCTGTTTGGGAATATCTTTATGTTCAGTTATTCGTCTTTTGTGCTTTCCTTTTGTTCATTCTTTTTCCTCTATGACAGCAGTTCTAAACCAGGGGCATTTGTGATCCCCAGAGGAAACTTGGCAATGATTTTTATAATGGAGGGTTGCTACTAGCATCTAGCAGGTAGAGGTCATGGGTATTGCTAAACATCCTACAGTGTACAGAACAGTCCCCAACAACGAAGAATCGTTTTGTCTAAATGTCAGTAGACCAAGTCGAGAAACCTTGCTCTATGCAATGCTGACCTGATGTTGGAGATTGAACAGACATTTTGAGAGTAAAGGTGGACTAGAAGATGGAAGGAACTGAAGGAACTGAAGCCCCTGATGACAGCGTGCCACTGCTATCACAGCCCTAGACAGTGGACTTCAAGACTCTTCATTACAAGGAAAAGAAAACACCTAATTCGTTTAAGCTAATGGATTTCTCCTCCCTTACAGATCCATAATTGATAGATTATTTATTTAGAAATTGTTAGCCATAAAAATTAAAATAGCTAAACCATAAATAGTCATGAAGAGGTCTTAGGCATTGAAAGAATAAGGAAAAATTCACCATGCTATATATCTGGGCTCACCACGATATATATATCTGGGCAAAGAGGCATTTTGAAGAAAGTATACTTGGTATGTAGAGGAGTTTAAAATCTGCCAGAGAACATCAGAATTGCTCTGCTATTGTCATACACTTGCCTATTGTTGAAAGACTAGAGATACCTTTAAAGGAGTTGTACGATTTTGTGAGTTTCTTCGATGAGGCACATTTTTGTGTCTAATATATTTCATTCTGGTGCCAGAATTTGGTCACCAGCATCCACCAGATCTGCAGTTGGCTTGGATCACATGGGGACTTAACTGCCTTAGTCTCCATTACCTGAAATTCGCAGATCCAATAAAGGGAAAGCGATGGAGGTAAGCAGTGTATACACTGTAGAAGAATAAGAGATAATGTTGGTTAAGCTCTTCGGAATCCCTTTCTCCTTATGGGGCAATATCCCTTGGAACTCAACTAAAATGGTGCTGTCATTTGAGATTATGTCACACTATGATCTAAGGAACTAAAGCTGTTTAGTTTTACCTAAGAGGATAGATAGAAGTGTAGCAATAAATGAAAACAGAAAGTGAAAAATTCAACATAAAAAATTCCGTAACCATGAAATTGCCTCACGCTCTCAAGAAAGTGATATTTCTTTGCTATATACATGCTGGTTCTAGCTGTTACAGAGCAGTGCCATATTCACCTAAATTATAGGGACCTTACCGGTGGGCATTTGTGGACTACAAAAAGCTTAGTGAACTTGTAAATGTACACCTGTGACAGCCTGATTCTCACTGCAGAATTTTGTAGGGATGAAAAACACCCCCAAATCTTCCAACCCATTCTTTTACTATTGTAAGAAATCATATTTTAGTAAAAGATATAGATTCTACCCTATGAAAAACACTAAAGGGTTTCATTCTATTGAAGCTAACAGTAAACATATACTTGATCTGTCCATTAACGTCTCAAATTCAACATGACTAAATTTAAACTTGTTTTCCCTTCTGACCGTAACCCCCTCATTTACCCAGCTCAGTACATGGCATGCCCATTCTTTCTGTTTCTAAAGAAACTATCTTTGGAGTCATAATTAACATTTTTCTTTCTTTCACTCTCAGATCCAGCTCATCACCAAATCTAGCCCATTCTTCCTTCTAAATATATCCCAACTCCTACCATTTTTTACCACCTTCACTGCTCTTACTCTAGTCCAAGTTCACTTTTCACTTGGATTACCTCCTAGATTTTTACCCAAGTGAAATATATTCACATGAAAACCTATATTTGAGTGTTCACAGTGACTTTAATCATGTTCATTAAAAACAAGAAACCATCCAAATGGCCATACTTGGCACAAAAAAAAAAAAAGAGAGAGAGAGAGAGAACAGGCTGTTCATATACACACTACATACATGAATCTCAAGTACATTCTAAGTGGAAGAAGCCAGACTCAATGCTATATGAGTATGTCATTGCTGAAAAAAGAAAACTAGAGTCAAATGAATCATGGGCTGAGTTGGGGTAAAGGTTGACTAAAAATATGGGGAATTTTTTGGTAGGAGGGAACTATCTTGATTATTATGATGATGATCTGACCTTATTCAAGTTTTCTCAAAACTTGAAGAACTGTGCACTTAAGAATGAACCTTTTGTATGTAATTTTTAAAAATGAATGTATTGTTAGTAATAGCAAAAGACTATTTCAGTCAGGCTTCAGGAAACGGAAACCACTCAAGGTATTTTAAATGGACAAATTTAATACTAGGAATAAACACTTTGAAAGGGCTGAAGAAGCAAGTTTTATGTAGAACTACCAGTAGTGACTTCAGAATAATACAGAACTAATATACTTGGGGAATAATGCTCTGAGACCATCACTGAAGCTATGCTCGAATCAGGAGCAGTGTGTCTGTTGCTGCTGTAATCTTCTGTGGACACCCAGGAAACTACGGTAGATTCCCATTACTGAGATCTAGGGGTTAGGAAGCCAGATCAACAAGTCATTGGTGCTTCTGCTGCTGTCACAACTGCTTCTGACCCAGAAAATTGAGAAATGTTCCGTGAGATGTTATTGCTAGAGAGAATTCTCATGTTTTCACTATTGTCCTTGCCAACAGAGACAAAGGAGAGGAGAGCTCCAAAATCGTGTGAAATAAGTAGAACCTAAATGACATCCAGAGTCCTGGATGCAAGGAAGTCTAGAATATGTGATTTGTAGTTTCCCAAATTTTACAATTAAATGGAAGGTGGAATGAGCCATGCCTCGATAGTCAGCACAATATCTAAATTTTCATCAATAAGAGACTTTAATTATTTATGGTATCTTATATGGTTAGATTTATATGGAAGGATTTACCCAGGTGGTAGGTAGTCTATAAATTGGAATATAACCACAGTCTTGAGTATTGATTAGGAAATTCTGGTAATTTAAATGTTTAATTCTTTAGACCATATCAAAGCTAGTATCTATATTGCAGTTTCTGTAATACTGCTTTTGATGTTGTGCTGCAAATAGTGCTGTCTTGAAAATAAATAACTTTTCTTTTTCAAAATTAATTTGAAAGATTACAACACATTAGACTTCCTGATATCCAGGATGTGATACATAAATATAGAAAACAGGAATTTTTCAAAATAGTATATATATAAAAGATATTTTTAACAGCTTTTTATGTGGGGGAAATCAGCTACAGTTAAACAACCACGTTTATATAGAATCAGTAGCAAATATGTAGTAGAACTAAACCTTATCTCTTGGCTATGAAGTCTAAATGTTGCCTTTCAAGTAGTGTGTGGATCACCTTCCTTAGAGGAATGACCTGATGTCATCCTTTCAGATATCACCTGCTAGAAGTAGTTTGAGTGTGTTCACGTTCATACACACAGGAATGGGTTTGAGTATACTCACTAAGAACTAAATCTCCAAGGAAAAGTATTTTATTTTATGAACACAAATCTTGTGTTAAGTTCTGTCCTCTCTCACCCCCGCAAAATAAATTGCAACTTAGAAGTATTTTTAAATTAAAAATAAGCTATTTTGTTTTCAAGTGGATTGCCTCAGAAGCTATATGGCCAGACTTCCGCTAACCGATTTTAATTATTTTTATAGTTTTTCCCAAATGAAGACTCACAGTAGCCATTTTAAGGAAACTAGAGCAGCTCTTTCATCTTCATTGCAAGCCTCCGACCCTAAACAAAGCATGAAGCTGGGCAGTGCACTTTAATTTTCCAATTGGATTTTTCATTATGTTTTATGATAACTTTTTATTTTTATCAAGTTGCATCTTAGCCTTCTGTTTAGACTCAAGAAGATTTATGGCAAATGATCTCGTTGCTTATTTGGGCAAACAAATGCAATAAATCAGTTTACTATTTCAATAAAATGTTATTAATAGAACATATTATTCTGTTCAATATTATGTTATCTTTAAAATTAAGCAGAACATTAGTGGCAATGAAACTAGTTTCAATCAATATATTCCTGTAATGAAACCTATTGTATAAGAAACTTCTTTTTAAGAAGGAAAAATGTCCTTAACAAAAACACCAAGTTTTGACTCTAGAGACAGCATTTCACGACTTCTAAAAACTATTTGATAGGATTTCTTTGTGTTTGTTTCAGTGCTAAGAAGATAGTTTCCTTCCCAGACAAGAAAAGGCTAAAAGAGTTCATCACCACCAACCTAGTATTAAAAGAAATGTTAAAAGGACTTTTTTAAGAAGGAAAAAACCATAAAAATATGAGTAATAAAAAGACAATAACTACATACCTATTAGTAATTAGTTTAAATGTTTAATAGATTAAATGCTCCAAAAGACATAAGATGACTGAATGGATAAGAAAACAAGACCCATACATATGCTGCCTGCCAGAGACCCACCTCAGATGGAAAGACACACACAGAGTGAAAGTAAAGGGATGGAAAAAGACATTTCAGGCAAATGGAAATTTTTAAAAGCTGGGGTAGCAATACTTAGACAAAATAGACTTGAAAACAAAGGTCGTAACAAGAGACAAAGACATTTCATATACAGTAGTGAAGATATGGAAGCAACCTAAGTGTCTATCAATAGATGATTGGATAAAGACGATGTGGTACATATATACAATGGAATATTACTTGGCCATAATAAAAAATGAAGTTTTACCGTTTGCAACAACACAGATGGACCTAGAGGGTGTTATGCTAAATGAAATAAGTCAGACAGAAAGACAAATGCTCTATGATTCCACTTATGTGTGGAATGTGAAAAACAAATGAACGATCAAAACAAACTCATAGATACAGAGAACAAACTGATGGTTGCCAGATGGGAGGAGGGTTGAGTGGAAAAGGTGAAGAGATTAAGTACAAATTAGCAGTTACAAAACAGTCACAAAGATGTGAAGAACAACATAAGGAATATGGTCAATAATATTGTAATAACTATGTATGGTGCCCGGTGGGTGTTAGATTTATCGGGAGGATCACTTCATAAGCTATATAAATGTCTAACCACTATGCTGCACACCTGAAATGAATATAATATTGAATATCAACTGTAACTGAAAGAATTAAAAAGGTAAAAATTATCTTCTTTACACAGATATGTTAGAAATATTTTCTATCTGAAGAAATGATGAGTGTGCTTAATCACACAAGTGCTGGAAAACCAGAAGGGTCCATGAGAAATAGAAAATGAACAAAATTCATCTACAACCTTCTTCCTTCATCATCTCTTTTATCCATTCTTATGTGATGCGCTTTTTCTGTGATTTTTTTCTGCGTTGATAAAAGGATTTAAACTAATATTAGTTAAGAGTGAGATAATCAAATAAGCTATTTTAACACACAGATGAATCCCTTAAGCTTAAAATAGTTTTCAAAAACCAGTTCGAAATGTACTGAAGTGATTTTTTTTTCCAACATAGCTTTTCATGGTTTGAGTGTTACTCTTTTCTCAGCTTTCCACTCTTTGCTTCCCTCTCTTCCTCTCTACTTCTCCATGACACTTCAGCTTTCTTCCCCTGCCTTTCCCTCAAAGTATGCCTTTGGAGAAGAGAGATTCTATATTTAGACTCAGATTTGGGTTTATGAATATTGGGAAGGTCTTATTTTCATGGCTGCTTCTGTTTTCCCAATAATGCCCCCAAAATTGTCACCCAATTTTTGCATTTGATTGAAGATGTGCTTGTTGCTGCCTAGAAACGTTTTTCAGAAGACTGATCTGTAAAAGAAACTACACTTGGTCAGAGTGGTTTCTGGAGAGCATTGAAAGAAAATATTGCCTGTGACAATTAAGGAAAATGCCTTTCTTGTGCACTGAAGTAGGCTGATTTAGCAGTCTTTCATAGCCAAGTCAGTATGCATTTACAATTATTTATTTACATTTTCAAGAAATGTATTGAATCTATCATGGATTAGCAGTCATACTATACACTGAGCACCCATTGCACCAACCTGAAAAGTATTAACTGGAAGAAGAATTCTAACAATGATTATAGGATTAATATTATAGTAGTGAGGCAAGACTTGCAAGTTCAAGTACTTCTCAGGAAGAAACAGATTGGCCTGTCCTTCTCTCTGTAAGAGAAAGTTTTTGTTCACAGATTAATCAAAAGCATGCTGATTGTGGTGTCACATAAATCACTAGATGATTAGGACTTAGCTAATAAGCCTGATAGACCCTTGATGCTATCTATGCCTATTGAAGTTGTGCCAGTCTTCCTAGGTGACACCGATTTGAGGAATCCCTTTACATACAATTCCTTTGGACACATCGACTATGTTGAACAAATGATGACATTTTGGCATGCACAGATATTTCTACAATTTGAGTTGATTAGTTCTTTTTGAGACGTGCAGAAACATGAAGACTATTGCCGAAATGCCAGTCTATGCTCACAGGCACCTGCTCTTTCTATTTGGAGTCTTGGCCTAGCCTCCTTCTTTAAATGTCCGAGTTCACTCTCTTCCCACATAAAAAGTGCCATAAGAATTTAGGTGTATATTATTTCCACACATTCCCCTTTCCTTCCTCTATAGTAGTGTTTTAGGACAGTCTTCTGTGAGTAGGGCTTCTCCTACTTTTCTAGATTTAGTGTAGATTAAAGAACTAATTTTTTGTGATTTTAGATTGTTGCAAGCAATAAGACAGCTTAAATAATCTTTCAAATTGTGGCCTCAGACAAAATATGCCCCCAAGTTATACAGTACAATACTTCATAATGATTTCCAGACCCTAAAGAAACCATATATTATAAATATTGTTGCACTCATTTTTCATTTGAATCTTCATCATCACTTGCTTGTAGCAGTGAAGAAAGTAACATCTGTTGTCATTGTACTTAACTTTACCTCTTACACCTGTTTTCTACAGACTGTATTGTTCACTATTTGTATATTACCATAAGTACATAGGGATTTCTGCAATACACCTCTCAAATCAAATTAACTTTTAGCCAATAGGCTCTAAAGGCCCATCTGAAACAAGATAGAAGTGTGGATCTCCCATATCAATGACACATTGCCTGTCATAGCAAAAGAGATTTCTTAAAGATGGCAGCAATCCTGAGGCAAGTAAAAGAGGTGGAAAGGGTTTATTTAGTCTCTGTCATCCACCCCAGTTATTCTTCATCAAATAGCTTTATTTTTATCATCTTTATACCACTTACAAATGATCTTATAATTTTTGTTTACTCGTTTGTTTCTTTCCATTAGAATATGGGTTTTCATTACAGTAGGCTCTTTATATTATATTCACTGATGATTCCACAATTCCTAGAATAATAGTACTTTATACATGGTATAAGCGGTTAATAAATATTAGTGAATGAATGTTGTCTTTTTATTGTAAAATTCACCCATTTTAAATGTACAATTCAGTGATTTTTTGGTAAATTTATAAAGCAATACAGTTTTATCATGTTTCAACCAGTGTTAATCATTTAGAGACCACGTCTGCTGGAGGATCCCTCATGCCCAGTTGCATTCATTCCTATTACTCCCTAAGCCCTAGGCAACCACTAATCTGCTTTAGATCTCTATAGACTTGCCTTTTCTGGACCTTTAATATAAATAGAATCATACAGTAGATAGCTATTTGTATTTGGTTTATTTCTCTTAGCATCATGTTTCTGAGGTTCACCTATTATCACATGTATCATTAGTTTGTTCCTTTTTATTACTGAATAGTATTCTATTTTATAGATATACCACTTTTGTTTGACAGTTCACCAGTTAATAGATATATTTCCAATTTTTGACTATTACGAATAATAATGCTGTGAACATTTGTATATAAGTGTGTAGATATATGTTTTCATTTCCGTTAGATATATAAGAAAGAGAAATTGCTGGGTAGTGTAATAATTTTGTTTAATTTTTGAAGAAATTGCATACTGTTTTTGCAAAATGGCCATACCATTTTACATTCTCACCAGCAGTATATGTGAATTCAAGTTTCTCCAAATCCTCATTTTCTATATTTTTAATTATCACCATTACAGTAGGTGTGAGTGCTTTTCCTTTATGGTTTTAAAATACTATTTACTTTAAGCTTCCTTATGATTAATGATGATGAGCATCTATTCATGTGATTATTATTCATTTGCATGTCTTCATTAGTGAAATGTCTATATTTTTTGCCCATTGATACATTTTTAAATTGAGTTATTTTTCTTATTCTTGAATTATAAGAGTTATATATACTCTGAATACAGGTCCTTTATCAGAAAAGTATTTTTGCAAATATTTTCTCCCAGTATGTGGATTATCGTTTCATTATTTAATTATATCTTTTGAAGTATGAAAGCTTTTCATGTAGATGAACTAAAATTTATCACTATTTTCTTTCATGGATTGTTCTTCTGGTGTTATAACTAAAAAATCTTTAACTCAATGATCATAAAGCTTTTCTCCTATATTTTCTTCTATATGTTTAATAGAATTTTGATAGTTTTAGTTCTTACATTTCAGTTTTGATCCACTTTGAGTTTTTTGTGTGTGTGTGGATAGTATGAGGTAAGCATCCTGCTATCTCACAGGTTTCTGGGATTGTTAATGTTTCTTCATCCCTTGTTTATTTATTTTCTGCTCTTCAGATTAGATAATCTATTGATTTTTAGGTTTACTGATTCTTCTGCTATTTCATATCTACCAAAGAGCCCCTCTACCAAATTTTTAAATTTTATATATTGTACTTTTCAATCCCAGTATTTCCATTTGGTTGTTTATAAACACACACATATACTTAAACATACTATATATGTATATTTTTTTAATCTCTTTATTGAGATTCTCCATTTGTCGTCAATATCACACTTTTCTTTAATTCTTTAAACATGTTTTTCTTTAGGTCTTTTAACATTTATAATAGCTCCTTTGAAACCTTTGTTAATCTAATATTTGGGCTCCCTCAGACACAGTTGATTGATTTTTCTTAACATGGGTCACCCTTTTCTTTTTCGCAATTCTTAAAATTTTTATAGAAAACTGGACATTTTATATAATGTAGTAACTCTAGCTATCTGATCCCTTCTCTTGAAGATTATTTTTGTTGCTGTTTCTTTATCTTTATGTTTGTTTCTTTAGTGACTTACATGGTTTAATTTTATAGAATTTGTCTCCCCTGCAATGTATGTCCATTGATGTCTCTACTCAACCTCTTATTTTTTCTTGTTGTTTTCTTTTTAAGTTTAGCTTCATGAGGAAAGTCCTCATCAATATAACTTAATTAGCAAACTGCTAATGATTGGTGCTATGTTGTACTCCAGTACCTTGAGTCACTGTGGATTCCACCCTTTGCCATTGGATCTGTTTGTGAGTTGGGAAATGCCTTTACTCTCTGCCACGCTTTCTCATGTCTTCTCTACTAGCATGCAAGATCTCACATTCAGGCACAGATAGCTAAATAGTTAAGGCCCTGTCTAGTCTCTGCTGAGTATGCACACAGCATACTACCTTCCATACTACGCAGCATACAAGGAGTTTATCAAGGCTCTTTGCTGCTGTCTCATTTCCCAGTCTCCTTGTGAAGTGTCTAACTGTTCTACCAATCATGCACCAGGATTGCAGCCTCAGACTAGATGCGACATTGGTTATTCTCATTGCCACAAATGTCACTATTGTATCTACAACTCTGAGGAGTGTGGCAATTTTCCATACTTCACTGCAAATCAAGTCAGAATCCTCTAGTTATACTGCTAGTTTTCAGGACTCATCCCACCATTGTAAATCTACTTTCCTATCGAGCAGGGAACTGGCATGGGAGCACAGCTTCAACAACCTTTTTCTATTCTTACCCATGATTCAGTTTAAATAAATCCTTCTTAGTTTGTTATGTTTTTGTTCAATTCCCACAGTTCTGAAATAGTTATTTTTCACAATTCAGTATAATTTTCTCACTGTTTTTAGGGAGAGGATTTATTGAGCTCCTTACTCTGCAATTCCAGAATTCCCACCCTTAGGTTTTCTGCTTTTGATTATTTTCCTACATCAGGAGCTAGATGTTTTCCCCAGGATTTTATGTAAGTAAAACAATCAAAACCCAGTACATTTAGTATAAAACAAAAGGGGAAAAGACATTATTATATCACTAAAGTAACATTTTCAAAGCAAGTTAGTTTGCTGAAACTACAATATGGTTATTTTTCTTAAAACTACAATGTGGTTTAATAAAGTTGAACTTCAACAAATATATTTGATTCTTTCAAAATATATTTTGTCCATTTTATATTTATAGGAGTTTTTATTGTAATGAGCGAGGCATTTAAAATTATACAAGTAAGTGCCTTTTGTTGGGAATAGGATTTCTTAAATGATTATGTCTTCTGGAAAGGATAATTTTTGTCTTCTATTATTTTTCTAGAAGGATCACAGTGCCTTTAAGCCCAACCCCATTTGTGTGCTATGTAATTCTATGGGCTTGAAGTCCACATATTAGGAAAGAAATTTAGATTAAAACTAATGTATGCAAGTATGTGTGCCATGTATGTATTTATATATATTATTGTATGCTTTTACATGCCCATATTTCTATCCTTCCATCTCTAGATCATTAATAGAATAAAAGCTAATTCCTGTGAATAATATGATTTTCTGGAATTTAAAAATAAATGTGAAATTAACTATAATGCAGTATCTAAATACATATGACTTTTAATATGCATTTATTTCTTTACAAGATTTTTTTCTTGGTATACTGTACCACTGATTTATATTGTGATTAGTTTGCAGTTTTCCTTAAGTAAGTATATAAGCATATTAAGTAAGCACTTTATGATGTAAACCAGTGCTACTATACGATTTCAGTAGCCAGATCTTTCATTTTATACCTCTTACTTATAATCTGAATAAATTATGAGAGCACTAAGAGAATGTTATAAAAATGTGCATAATATATATTACATACATTGAACATGCAGAAATGGCTTCTAGGAGAGAATTTGGTGCTTGCTTGTCTTTAGGCTACTAGAGTTCCAAATTATTTAACTTCTTTATTCACAGAGGAGCCTGAGGTTGAAAAATACTGCATTAAAAAGACATGAAAGGAATATTCATTGTTGGTGACATTTAGGTTGCTAGACAAGAATTAAATACTAAACATGATTGGCTTATATACATTTGTAAATGCTTAAATGAGTTATTTTAAAGATGTCATCCTGAATTCTTTAAGTTCTACGGTATGTACCTGAATCTTTAGTTTGAACCCAAATTACGTATATTTACTAAGTACATTATTTTACTACATAATAGCAAACAGGAGATATATTTTAGAGAGCTTTGTTGATGTTGCTGTTTTCTAAGCTAGTAGTATTGTAAATTTTTTTAAAATTAAGCTACCTGTGGTAGGCAAATGTCACCTTCGTTGATTCCATAAGCTTAACTGTATAAGGAGAAGCTCTTAAAATACAAAGCAAGTAGCATATTTCAAGACCTCTCAGAAGTGAAACATCAAGGGTAATAGTTTTGACCTTTAATTTCATAAGTCATAGACACTTCAAGCATTTTGCTTCCTAACTTCATTTAAAGCTCCATTTAGCATTCACTTCTTGCGGTTTGGGGTAATTCTCAGACATATTGGTTCCTCACTTACAAAGTATATCTTTTCAACTTTAAAATCTATAGCCTAGTCCCTAGAATTATGGAGAATGCAGATACGTTTTATGGACACTAACTATGGATCTTATTCATTGTTCCACTTCCTCTATCGGGATTTGGAGTTGACAGGAAAGTGGTAGAAGAGAATACACTCATTTCTATCATGTGACATATGTATATTAAAAAAAAAAAAAAAAACATGCTGTGGAAAACCACACAGTAAAAAACACAGGGTTTATGGGAAAAAACAGATCAGGAATATAACACTCAAAAAGTCAAGCTATACTTAAAAAAAAAAATAGGAACCTAATAAAAAGCAGTTTTACACATGTTAAATATACATAGATAATACAATAAATATGGCACTTCACCTTAAAACAGACCTGAAATTTGCTTGTTGAATTGGGTGTTACATATGTGTTGCAGCCTGTAAATTGTTGTGAAGTGGCAGAAGTAGAGTTACACCAACAAGAAGGAAAGTTATAATGTGAAAGGGTGTGGCTTATGGACCTAGGTCAGGAGTTGGCGCTAAATATCCAGTGAAGTAATCTTTTGGCCTTAAATCCTTGGGCACGTATTACTGCATTTGAGATATATGTCTTTTGAGGCATGTCATTATAATAGAGATCTGTTTCATCAAAATTAAAGATTTAATCTAATGTGTAGCTTTCTTCAATTAATTTCTCTATCACTGCTAGAAATTCTTTTGTTACTTCTCATTTACACTCACAGCTTTGCACAACAGCTAAAGTGATGTTTGAAAGCACTAAGCCAGCCATAACTAGCATAAAAAGCAGCCACTTCTACAGGATTTGGTGGTTTACATTTAAGGTCATCGTATATAAATAGTGCTTTCTCTTTGTGAAAAGGTTATTCTCAGTTATTTGCTGTTTGGTCTTCAAATGCTAAACCAATCTTTTCATTTGTTTTATTTCTTTAGGTAATGTTCTTATGTTCTTAGGTTGTGTTCTTTTTTTTTAATTAAATTTATTGAGCTGACATTGGTTAATAAAATTATATAGGTTTCAATTGTACAAGTCAGTAATACATCATATGTATATTGCATTGTGTCTTCACCACCCAAAGTCAAATCCCCTTTTGTCACCATATGTTTGATCCCCTTTACCCTTATCTATCAACGTCCTCTCTCCTCTTTTCTTTTGGTAACCACTAAACTGTTCTTTGTGTCTTTGAGTTTTTGTTTGTCTTGTTCATTTGTGGCTTTCAGTTTAATATCTCACATATGAGTGAAATCATATGGTTCTCAATTTTTTCTGACTTATTTCACTTTGTGTGATTATCTCAGGATCCATCCATGTTGTTGGAAATAACATTAGATTATCATCAGAATTTTTAGCAGAAATCCTACAAGCTAGGAGGAAGTGGAATCAAATATTCAAACTATTTAAAGAGAGAAATTACCAGCCAAGAACGGTATATCCAGCAAAGTTATCCATTAGGTAAAGACCTTTCCAGGCATACAGAAACTGAGGGAATTTTCCACCATTAGCCTGTGTTCTTAATGTTCTTATTCACAACACTTGAAGTTACATTAGCCATAGACTTTTTTGTTTTTGTTTTTGTAAATTGTCTCTGATGGTTCTCAGTGAGGATTTCTTTATGTTTGTTGCTCAGGAGATGGCACATACTCTCGTTTTTTTCAAAGTACTTTATTCTTTTAAGCTTCTCTTCAATACTTGAAACTTTCCTTTTGCATATACTGCTTGATGTTCTTGAACCAGGATGCATGAGCATTTGGGGGATGTTAGTTGAGCATTTTCTTATACTGAAAAAAGTTTACAACATGAAAAGATAGCAAAACATAACTTTATAATGTTACACATATAGGGAACTAAGATCACTGGTGGTGGTTTCAGATGTTTGCATGTGTGCATTTTGTAAATTTCACATGGTCTAGTTCAGCTGAGTGTAGTTTTATTTGTTCATGTAGTGTGTTTCACAAAAAAGAACTGTGCATAAGCAAATACGAAATTTGCAGTATGTTCAGATTATTCCCTAATATGTAAGTCATGTTAGAACAAATCCACCTTTTCAAAATAGTGTTATAATAGATTGATCTGATTCTAAATAATTAAGGTCAAGTCTTCCTAAACTAAACTGTGGTAAAGGACCAGGTTTGATTTGGAGTTTTTTGGTCCATCTCTAACAACTAAAACTTTTGTGAAATTCATTAAAAATTAAATAAATGACATAAATTTTTAATAAGTAATAGTTTCAACAGGCATAAATTATACTACAGTAAACATAATCTGAATAGATGCAATATAGGAAACAAATAATTATAAAAACCATTGAAAACATGCATACAAGTGATTAAAATAGAGTTTTTAATATGATACGTAAGTTTGCTCCTTCTTTGGTAACCTAGGCAGGATTGTTTGCAGTGGTGATGATGATACTCACAGGTGATAATATATATTTAAACTCTTTTTCTGTTTTATTAACACTCATATTAGAGAAATCTTCTGGCAATAGTGTATTGCTAGGAATGAAAGAAGAGCTTTTAAAGCAATTTAATAGGCTCAGAACATTCATTCTTTTAACTTTTTGTCCAAAATAAAGCTAGTGATGGTATATTTTTCAGAATTTGTCTCCAGTTTTTATCATTACCATACCTGAATTTCTTCAAACACTGAGTAGATTATCTTGCCTTTGATTATTTCATTTCCTTTCAGCTGCCCACCATTTGGCTCAATGGCCATTTCCTGTATTAGGTGGGCATAAAAAATTATAATGAAACTTTTTTAACATGGCACCATTTATACTATGGCACCTACCTAACATTTTAGCTTCGTCCATTCCTTATTAACCTGTCCATGATGCTTTGGACTACTTGGTTTACCATACATATATTTTAATAATCACTGCTCTACTCCTATTTCCCCCTTTGCCTGAAATGTCTTACCCTTCACATGCTACACATTCTTACACATATCTTTATCATTAACACACACTAATCTGTCTTCCATAATTCAGTTAGAATTTCTCCTCTACTATGAAAATTTCTCAACTTCTTCCCATCCCTACCCCCACTAAAGGCAAAACTAATCTCATTAATGCTCCTCAATTGTTTTGCACATAATATTCTTAATAGACCTTATCACATAAAATGTTTTCCTCCTTAGCCAAAATTTGAGGGCCATAAAGATTGGGACTATGACTTATCAAGCTTTGTATTTGGCAGATACTTCCAGATCTCCATCCTGCCTGCCCACCCTAAGGTGGCAACCTATACCTTTGAGTAAATAGAGGTTAATAGTGAATGTGTTTTTTATAGTACTTTGTTTATATATCCTCTTCCCTTCTATTTTTAGACAAATATACAAAATTGTCGTTGAGTTACAGAGGATTTGTTAAATTCTATGTGTTTTCCATTTAATGACTTTAAAAAATTAATCATTACTCCCAAAATATCTGTCACCTTAACCTTTTCTTCTCACGTTTAGCACGAGAACAACTCCCAAAATCAGAGAACAGAAGGGAAACAAGTTTAAGTTTTTTTAATAGTTCTTGGACTGTATTTCTTTGGGAGTATCTTTTTACACATTGGATGACACCATTAATGGAAAAAGAATTTGGAGGAAAAAACACAGTTGAAAGTTTTGAAAGCCCCGATTGTCTAGAATTTCCATAAATCATTCTTCTGAAACTAATGTTCTTTATCTCAGAATATGTCAGTCTTATTTACGATATGAATCAATTATGTTAAGGCTAATTTTTATTTAATAACTCATAGGAATCTTAAGGCAGTTGCTTTTCATTCAGATATAATATAATGTCTTACAACCTGTCTGTGTGCCTATCCCTAATTCAGGTTGATACAGCACATATGTTTTGTAGTATTTCAGTTTAATTTCTTGTTTTAAAACCTTTCATGAAACATTTTATAAAATAATATGTTCTGCTTTAATTTTAAATTCTAATCTCAAAAGCAAAAGGTGCCCTTTTAATTTACTGTTTAATAGGTCCAAACTAAATAGGCATCTGGATCCCTATTTCTTATTGCTTCTGTGCAATAAAAAACATAGTTGGAATTTTTCCTGCATTTATAGACTTTTTTAAACCAACCTTTAAACACTCTGAGAAAAGGTATCTATAGAAAAAATAAATGAATTCCGCAAAAAGTAAAATACATTTTAAAATAAGTTACCATCAGGTTCCTTGGGATACAAGTTAGGCCACTTAGCTGTTGCTACTTCTGCTTCCTGCCTATTGGCTTATTCAACAGATACTCATTAATTTAAATATCTTTTATTTATGAAGACCAGTGTCCTTGAAATATGAAGTTGAAGGAAACATTGCCCCTTTCCCAAAGTTCCATACAATATACTGGAGAGGAGCCAAACAGTATGCAAAAACCATTTATTGAGCACCTACTATTTCTTATTGTGGTACAGAAATGAAAAAAAAAATAATGATACCTTTTGAGGTCTCTGCCCTGAAAGAGTGCAGTTTTCAAAAGGAGAAATGTAAATACTTACACATCACAAAGAAACATAGAGATGTGAAACAGCTAACACTTAACTGTGATGGAACAGGAAGAAATAAATACAAAAAAGGAATGAACAGAGTACTCCTGGGGAAGGCACAGCTAATCTGTGCTGAAGTAATGGGGAAAACCATAATGGAAGGAAGTGGTATTCTGCCAGATTTGAAGCCATGAGTAGAATTTTGAAAGGTAGAAAAAGGAGTTAAGGGCATGTGAGAACTAGGAAATTGCACCACTCATTTCATTTTTTATTAATTTCTAAATGAAATCTTTTGAAATCTAAATGAAAACTAAACTGGCTAATAAACAGTGTTTTAAATGACTAAGAGTTCTGATGAATCTTGAGACCCCACAGAAGGGCTAGCTCTCTAAGAGTGGCCAGCTTTCTGTGGTGAATGGTTGTCCCATCTCATCATAAGTATTTAAATTCCTTCAAAATATTTAGGACTAACCCCTACTATACATCTGTCTTATTCATTCTTCATTTGTATATCTTTCAGATTTAGCAACCAGATAAATTAAGATGCTAATTTAAGTTCTTCAGCACGCGAGTCACATGAGGCAGTAGTGTTGTCAATCACAGATTTTTCTAGGGGAAATTGAACCAAAGGGCATTCAGTAATTTTGTAGTAGCTCTATTAGTTGATAGCTGAACATTTCCTGACTGGTATAATTTCTCATTTAACCCTTTTCTTTCTCTCATTTCCTTGGGGTACAACCTGATCCTTGGGTTTTTCAGCTCTTAAAGACAGCATAAACTATAGAGATCATCAAACCTAACCCCCTGTTTTAGTAATAGCTAAACTGCCTAAGAGATGTAAAATGACTTGCCAAAAATAACAGAACTAAGTAACAGTACCGAAATTCTAATCAAGGTCTTTGGACCTAAACTCAAGTATACTGTCAATTATTTTGTGCTTTCTATTCATTTTTAAAGCAACTCAACAGATTCCAACTTTCAGGAAACGTAGTAATGATTAAAGAATACGAGGTTTAGCCTTTATTTGAGTCTGGTAGTTACTGTTAAAAATTTTGACAGGCCCGTGATGTACATATCCTAAGAGTTGATATTACATTTGGTAGTATCTGTTGCTAGAATTCTGTCATTTATACTTTATTGTGTGCCTGTATTCTTTTAAGTCTCATAATTATTGACTTTAATGTCTTTTAGATTTAATATTCCTAAATTGTGCTACAATCCCTATGGGAACTAGAATAAGTTATCAGAGCTTTCCAAATGCGTTTGCTACATTCTGTTATTTTTCTTTTCCATTTGATGGCCTAGGGCTTCAGCTGCTGAGCAGTGAAGAAGCTTAAACCTCTAGGGTCCATTAGATTTAACTTGTTTACTGCATTGATATCTATATGTTAAATGACAAGAGAGTTCAGGTTATTGAATAATTTAAAATTTAGCTCTAATTGGTGTCATATGACCTAGAAAAGGCCATGGATGACTCCAGGAGCATGCTGTGAATTTCTTATAAATAATTCATAAAATAGATGATTCATTTGCCTAGATCTCTTAGTAAATGCAAAAGTTTGTAAGTTATAACTGATGATATAACACCTGTAAGTATTTAGTTCATAACACTGAAAGGTAATCTACCTTGATGATCTTCTAGCAAAATCTGCCAGTATAGGAGAGTTAATTGCACTGGGGAGAATGAACATTTATTTGGGTTGAGACTTTGGCAAACCATACAGTGCAGCTGTTGCATTACAGAGCTTCTTTCAGCTTGACAACTGGTTCATGTAAGCCTGACTTTAAAAATGCAGCATGCCGTTCTGTGCCTTATTTCACATTAACCCCAAATGTTCTGGGTAATGCAATGACCTGCCTCATACACAGTAATTTAGATTTAGAAATATTTATATAGGTCTTGAATTTCTGACTTGTCAATAAAATGTAGAGCACGGGGAAATTTTGAAATTACAAAATTGAGATTTTCATTCTTAGGAGGCTATCAGTGGGAATATGAGGATTGTTAATAGGGTGCTTGCCAGGATAGTAAATTATTATTTGCCATCAGAGAAATGAATACCTATAAGACCTATTGCTACTATTGACTAAACCTGTGGTTAACAACTCATAAGTACGTTATAAGTAATCACTTCCTCATCATGCAAAGGAGATAACAGCCAGTTGCAAGAAATAATAACTGCAGTTTAGTCCATGTCTTTCCTTATGGCTCTAAAGCAGAGATTGGCCAGGCCTATAAAAATGATTTGCAGAAATTTATAAAATATCATGAAGCAGTACTACAGTTTTTATTCTTAACATGTGAGAACATGGAAAAACTCTGGATTACCAAAGTAATAGTATTTGATTTTGCGTGTTCACATATATGCTTACACCCCTGCGTGTATATGTGCATATAAGTATACAGGATCCTAACCATATATGTTTATCGACATCTTTATTTTCTATGAGGTCTTCTTAAAAATATGACGTATTTTAAAAAGTTATCTTAAAGATTTAGGAAACCTTCTGACTCAGAAATTTGCTCTATCAGAAAATTCTTCATTGTGTTTAAACTCTCTCTCACACTTTCTAAAACCTTAAACATTCCTCCTTGGTGTTTTTTTGTTTGTTTGTTTATAAATCCTGTCATTGGCCTCTATTTATCCAAGAGACATTATATTCTAATTCTGCGATAAACCAAAAATGATTGTATTTTCTCTTCATCTTTCTTTTGTGCTGTGAACCCCATAGTGTACCATGTCAAAGACTTTATTGGCTTCATTTCTGTCACTTTTAGAGTCTGAAGATGTAGTCAAGGATTGTGGTACCTTTTGTATAAGACAAACCTTAATATGCTACCATTTTGAACTCAGCTTTATCTATTATCCATAGATCATTTTACTGTCTAAACTTTTATATAATTTGTTTTTCCTGCCTAGCTGTATTCTTCTGCATGCTTTTCTGAATATCATCCTATTCATTTCTGATTCAGCACTCCAGCTCATTCTCATCACACAGAAAACATGTAAATAGATTAGCACATTGCAAGTCATATTGTTCAGTTTGCTTATTGGGTTTTGAGCATATCTTAGCATATTCATAGAATTCTTTAATTGGAAGGGCACTGAATGTAATCATCAAGGTCGGTTGGCAAACTGGCAGGCCAAATCCAGCCCACCGCATGGTTTTGTACAACTTATGAGCTAAGAAATTGTCTTTAACTCTATTAATGTTTGCGGAAAAAAAGAATATTCCATGAAATGGGAACATTAATGAAATTCAAATTTCAGTTTACATGAATAAAGTTTTATTGTAACAGTCATTTATTTATGTAGTATCTCTTCCTTTCACATTGCAAAAGCAGAAGTGAGTAGTTATGGCAAAAACCATATGGACCGAAAAGTTTAAAATGTTTATTATCTGGCCATTTACAGAAAAATTTTGCTAGCCCCTCCTGCATAACTATGAAAGTGAAAATAAAATTACAGCCATGTGCAGCACCATATATGAACTTCACAAGTATAATGTTGGGTGAAAGAAGGCAGACACAAAAGGATATATATCATATGATTCCATTTATACCTTAAAAATAAAAAGGTAAACCTGAACCCTAGTGAGGACATTGAAGCAGGGAAGTATTAAGCAAAGAAGTTATTCCTATAAAAGTCAAGATGCTCATTCCCTTTGAGAAGAGAGGTAGAGTAGTCTTGTGCAGAGCCATTAAGGGTCTTCTGTGTATAAGTAGTGTTCTGTTTCTTGGATGATGGTTACATGAGAATTGCCTTGTGATTATTCACTGAACTGATTATGTTTGTTTAGTTTACATTTCTATGTTTATTGCATTTCGTATTAAAGAATTTTTTTTTAATGTACAGCATGGAGTAATGGAAGACTAATGATTTGAAGAGAGACATATTCCCATGTCTCACATACAGTGTTGATGTGACCTTGGGAAAATTGTGTCGATTCACTGAATTTCATTTTCTCATCTGTAAAATGGTAATTATAATAACACTTTACAGAGTTATTGTTTAGAATTATAGGTCAACTATATAAAACATTTAGCATAGTATGTAGTAAACTCTTAAGAACAGCCAAGTAACTGAGTTTTCTGGGAGCATGTTCTGCATTCAGTGGTCAGTGAAGGTGACCATTGAGAGCCAAATTCTCTCATCAGAAATAATTTGCATAAAGTTGTCTTCCCTGACCTTCGTTTTTCATTTCTCATCTTTGGTCCTTTAAAAATTATTTTGAATTATTCAAAGGTATTGGTTTCAACAAGCACTTCACAAAATAAGATTTTACACTGCCCGCCCCCCACACACACACAGATGGGCTAAAAATGAAAAGACCTACACTACCAAGTGTTAGTGTGAATATGAAGCATGTGGGACTCTTTTACTTTGTTAGTGGGGATATAAAATAAAAAAAACACTTTGGAAACCTTATTATCTCTTTCTAATAAAGTCAAACATAGGCCTACCATGGGCCCAAGAGAAATAAGTGCATGTGTCTAAAAAAAGACTTGTATGAGAATATTTGTAGAAGCATTCATAATATTCCTAAACTAAAAACAATATAATCCAATAAGAGAACAGATAAACAAATTTTGCTTCTTTTCATGTAATAAAATACAGCATAAAATGAATGGACTATTGATATACACAACAACATAAAAGCTCAAAAACTATATTGAGCTTAAGAAACAAGCCACAAAAGAGTATCTTACTTTATGATTTTATTTATACGAAGTTCAACCTGGGCAAAAGGAATCTATGGTCATAGAAATAGAATAATGGTTACCCCTGCAAATGTGAGGATGTGGTACAGATTAGAAAGGGCACAAGGGAACTTTCTGGGGTAATATATAGTAAAGGGAACTGTCCTTTAACTTGATCTGGGTGATGATTACATGGGTATATGCAAATTGTATACTTCATCAAGCTGTATACTTAAGATCTGTGCATTTTATTAAATAGAAATAATACCTCCATTTTTAAAAAACCTATTGGTTTCTAATTAGGTGTTTGAAAATTTTATAGCAGTTTGGGGTTTGTTGTTGGTTTAAACCTTAGATAAAAGAAGTTATATTTGTAAATATCACATAGAAACATGAAACATTTCCACATGTGGAGGTTAAAAATTGGGATGGATATCTCAGCTGCACAGAGATCTTCCCCGAGAAGCAAGGGGTCCCAGCCCAGGCTCCCCAGCCCAGATCCAGTGCCAGGAAGAGAAATCCTCATAACTTTTCGTTGTGAAAACCAGCGGAGATTGTGACTGAGTGATGTGGAAGGCTGCTAGGGAGTCCCAGGCATTCCTTTTAAAGGACCCATTCATAGATTTATTCATGGGTGAACTCACTTACTCTGAGCTCCAGCACTGGGACAACAGCTCTAAAGGCTCCAGGGACATATGGGGAGGGACTGAATTGTCTGACTTCAGGGCAAGCACTGGGGGAGCAGTTTTCTCCCAGACAGAAGTGCTGCTGGCAAAAGCTATTGTTCCTTTGTTGAAACCTCCCACCACCCAGCCTGCACAGGCAGGCAGGTGCCTTATCTGAGTCTCTATCATCCTGGCTAACACCATTTTCCCCCGCCCTGGTGATTTCCTGAGACCCCACATCACCCAACTTTGGGCCCACCTAAGCAACTACCAATGGCTTTTCCATGCAAATGGCCTGTCTTGACTCATGCTGCAGATTTTCCTAAAAATCTTTCAAAAGTTCACAAACCCCAAACTAGTAGCATCTGGTCTCAGTGTACCCCCATACCTCTTGCTAAGCAGTCCCAAACCCAACATTAGTGGCAGCTGGCCTCACTTCACAGCTTAGCCTCTCTCAGGCACCTCCAAGTCCAGCACAATTGGCAACCATCTGCAGATCACTTTGTAGCTCATACCAAATGACTGTGCACAGGCAGCAGTGCACAGGCAGCTACTGACCTTGGCTGCATCAAAATCCCTCCCAAGAGGTCCTAGAACCAACACCCGTAGTGGCCAGCTTCAGACAACACAAGAGTACTCCGCAAACCACCTCCACAAACAACAAACCTGAAGGGCAGACTAGGTAGGCACTAGAGCCCTGCTAGAGCACATCCTGCTCTGTGCAGTCAGCCCCTGCACAACAGCTTCTCCACTGTAGTCACAGCCAGTGCTCACAACCAATCCATCTGAGGGTCAGTCCCTCCCATTGACATGCCAACAGCAATCGAGGCTTAATTACAAGAAGACACACACAACCCACACAAGGGACCCACTTGGAGTACCCGGCTCAGGTGACCAGGAAGACTGAGCCACTGGGCCCCACAGGACACCTACTACAGAAGGCCAGTCCAGTAAGATTGGGAGACACAGCGGCTCTACCTGTTACATAGAAACAAACAGGGAGGCAGCCAAAACGGAAAGACAAAGAAACGTCCCAAATGAAAGAACAACAGAGCTCCAGAAAAAGAACCAAACAAAATGGAGATGAGCAATCTACGAGACAGAGAAGAACCCAGTAATTCCACTTCTGGGTATTTATCTGAAGAAATTCAAAACATTAATTCAAAAGGACATGTGCATCTGTATGTTAATTGCAGCATTATTACACTAAGCAAGATATGGAAGCACCTAAGTGTCTGTCAATAAATGAAGACGTGGTGCACATATACAATGGAATATGTCAGCTGTAATTGAAACATTTTTAAATTATTTTAAAAAATATTGAGGCAGGAGAGTGATAATAATAGTAGTAGTAATAATAAGAAGAAACATTATTAACACTAACTTTATATTAACCACTATCCAAAGCACTTTACATAAATTATCTTATCCTCACAACAACCCTGAGAAGCAGTGTGAGATGTAAGGGTGAGATCGACATCTTTCATGTGAAGGAGGAAGATGAAGAATCCCTTCATTATCTTAAGCAATTCAACTCTGGCCCACCTTGCAAACCTCACTGTAGCAAAATTAAGGTAGATAACTGAACTCATTCTTTTTAGAAGACAGTTTAGAGGTAATTTGTTATAACTGAACATGCCCTTTGACATTCTCATCCTCACCTCCTTTCCACCCCTACACATGCCCCATGTTTTCCTTGAAAGAGGCTTTGGTAAATGTAAAGGGTTTTTTTGTTTTTTTGTTTTTGTTTTTGTTTTTTTTTTAATTCTGGTGAATTAGTACCCTTATAAATTGGCACCCTTGAAATAACTGCCTGTCTCACCACCACATTCAATTTGGAGGTAGATGCTGTTTGTAATCCATTTTACTGATGAGGAAACTGAGTGTCAGGCAAGTTGAGTAATATGCTATATTTTTTATTGCTGTGTAACAAATTACTACAACTTAGCATTTTAAAACAATGCACATTTATTATTCAGTTTCTGTGGGTCACAAGTCTGGCATAGCCTTGTCGGGTCCTCTGCTCAGATTCTAAGAAGGCTACAATCAAGGTGTCAGCTGGGCTACATTCTAATCTGGACCTCTAGGTCCTCTTCCAAGCTCACATGGTTGTTGGCAGAATTTAGTTTCTTGCGTCTATGTGATAGGTGTCTCGTTTTCTTGCTAGCTGTAGGCTGGAAACTGCCTTTTGTTCAAGAGGTCATTGCCCCATGACCCTCTCCAGTGGCCCTCCCATAACATGTTAGCTTATTTTTACAAGGCCACCCTGAGGAGGGCAACAGACCCTCTTTTGAAGTGCTTACCTGGTTAGGTCTTGTGCACACAAGATAATCTTTCTTTTTATTAATTTAAAGTCAGCTGATTAGGAGCCTTAGTTACATCTGGGAAATCCCTTTTGCCATATAATGTAACATAATCACATGGTTGATATCTCATTATAGTCACAAATCCTACCCATACTCAAGGGGTGGAGATAATACAGGGTGGGTATCTTGTGGACCATCTTAGAATTCTGCTTGCCAACATGCACACTCACACATCAGCCAACTGGCAAAGCAGTGTTCTCTATGAGCAAATCATGTACAAACTCATTAAGTTGC
Organism: Pteropus medius; assembly: GCF_902729225.1. NCBI lineage: Eukaryota > Metazoa > Chordata > Mammalia > Chiroptera > Pteropodidae > Pteropus > Pteropus medius. The sequence continues at coordinate 28,071,727 of NW_024340849.1, read as the reverse complement.
ACTACCTCTCAAAAACTACCAATAAAATTTTAGAAATATTCCAAATACCTGACATTTGTGAATAATTCAACAATCAATACCATTAAAGTAAGTGTCGGCTATGTCAATACTAAAAATGCACATATGTAAATAATGTTAAGGAACAAAAATGAGAATATAAAATAACATTATGTTAATATATGTATTAAACTATATGATATAAAACAGTTTACTTAAGTTCCTGGACATTTCAAAAATGTATCTGTCATTTTTAAAGTATAATAATTTATAAAATGTTTACTATACAAAGTAGCAGATGACAAATGTTAAGTATTTGTGTTGACAGTGCTGTGGAAGTTCAGAGTAGGGAAGAATAATGTGGACTTGAGTTTCCCTTTAGTTGTAAGGTTAATTTTTTTTATGAGGTACTTTATCATAAATTTCGCCCTAGGACTAATTCCTTTTCTGTACCTTGTAATCTGCTCAGTGGCATCTGCTCAGTGTACATGATTGCACATCTTCTTGAAGAGGCCCAAGTCTTTTCAGATGTGGCTCATTCTCTTTTAAATGACCTTCTTTATAATAACTTTGGAAACTCAAAAATCTTAAGAATCATTGTAATAGCCCTCTTTCATCATGGGATAGGAAACGGTGTTGCTATGTATCTCTGTTAGTTGAAATTTTTTTTTACCAGTCAGTTCATCATTTTCAACTATTGCAGAGTAAATTAATGGGATTTTTTTCCCCTTCTGCTAGAGAGCTCCATTATTTATTCTATGTCTCTAGAATAAGTAAACATTTCAATTCTTTATGAATTAGTTCTTCTCTGAATAGAAGTTGTAGACTGAATAATGGTCCCCCCAAATATGTCCATGTCTTAATTCCTGGACCTGTGAATGTCATATATGGTACAAAGGACGTTGTATGAAAAGAGACTTTACAGATGCGATTAAGGATCTTGAGATGAGGAAATTACTCAGAATTACCTGGGTGAAACTGATGTAATCAAAACAGTCCCCAGAAGAGGGATACAGGAGTCAGACATCCCATGATATAGACTAGTGCTTCTCAAATTGTCGACCCATAGAAGCAGCAGCATTACCTAGCAACTTGTTACAAATGCAGATTCTACAACTCTGCTGTAGACTTACTGAATTGGAAACTCTTGGGATGAAACCAAGCAATTCACATTTAACAGGCCCTCCAGGTGATTCTGATACATGTTAAAGTTTGAGAATCACTCATCTAGACTGTTTTGCTCTCCCTGGTAGAACAGGGTTGAGGCAAAAATGCTAGGAAAGCTCCTCTATTGGCCTGTCAAAGGTGATTTGCAACTGCTTTCTCTGCCTGAGTTTTATTAGACTATAATCACTTGAACAGCTTAATTGAAAAATCGCTTATGTTTATAGCTGAAATTAAATATGTTTTGTATTTAAATAACTGCTTTTGTTTAGAATCCTATTTTGTTGAAAGTGGTTGGTTTTATCTCTATGCTGTAAAGATATTAATAAAAATTCATCAAATTTCTAGCGCTAACTAACATCCTATTTAGCATAAGGTGAAATGTTTTACATCAAATCTCATGCTGTGTAATGGCCAATCAAAGGATATTTCAAAGAGTTTTTAAGGTGGTTAAGTGGATTTCTTGACTTAGAAATTCAAAATTAAACATTTTAAGACATTAACATTTAATGCTCTTGCCTTGTCTCAAAGTTGATTTTATGTAACACTCATTATTTGCAGCTCCTGAAATCTTGCTTAAGCAACAAGTAACAACATTTTCTTTTTCTCATCCTTACAGATTTACTGAAATCTAGATTGTTTGAAAACAGATTTAGCTTTGTGGCACATGTCTGTTTAGCTGTGTAAATACTATCATTTATTATTTAAGACAAAACAACAGCTCTGTTTCAATAAAAATATGTAATTGATTTCTGAAAAGCCAAACGAAAGAACTCATTTCATTATGCTCTTATTTGATAAGTGATCTTGTGGTTCCTTTTAGGCAACCAATAGGAAAAGTACTCTCCGGTCTTCATCTATGGAACTGGATGGTTCCTACTTGAGTGTAGCCAAACCACAAACCTACTCTCAAACCAAGCAAAGGCCTAAGTCTGCAAACCAGGACTCAGCTTCAGAATCTCTTGTGGAGTTCAGGAATAATTCTTTGAAACCATCAGCCCTTCATTATCCCAAAGAGAACCTAGAGAGAGTGACATCAGAGACCAGAACATGTAATTATGGATTCCCAGGGAAAAAAATAGTAGATACAGTCCCTACAGAGAAAGTTCCACCAGAGGAAATGAAGATGAGGGAATGCCAGCACCTTAAGCCTACTACATCTAGTCTGTGTTGTGGTCATAGACCTTCTGAAAATGCAGATCATGTTCATGTTAGCCATCCTACAGATGTGGCACCTCAATATTCCAAGACACATCCGGAATCATGTCGTTATTGTGGGCTTTCCTGGGCATCTCTGATGCACGGCCAAGGGGTACTGCAGCCTAGTGAAACTGATTTCAAAAAGCAACTTTCAGAAGATAGAAGGCAGCAACTTATGCTTCAAAAAATGGAGCTGGAAATCGAGAAGGAGCGCCTTCAGCACCTGCTAGCCCAGCAGGAGACAAAGCTTCTCCTAAAACAGCAGCAGCTTCATCAGTCTCGACTAGATTACAGTTGGTGAGTCCTTCCTGTTCTTTCAGCAATGTCTGTAGCTTGAAGAACACAGTATAAAATGAACACAATATAAACTGCTGTTACTATAATAGATGTATGGGAACAGAAGTTCCTCGTGATCTAGGCTTGTTCAAGATACATACCAATTATGGCTACTAAGTAAACTCCACTGTCATCTCTGGAAGACTTGAAAGATTACCTTCCTCTAAAATGTTAGCTTAGAATATTTACTTAGCAATCCAGTGTAATTTTTGCTGGATTCCAAAGACAGTATTTTTAGATGATATTACCATTACATCATTGTAGAGAATATTATCCATTAAGTAAAAGCTTGAGATTTCAGGATGTGGAATTAGATTGTAAAGAAGTGTGATTAGCTATCATTATTCCATATTTATGTCTATCCACCATAATATAAAATACAATAAATGATGGGCTCTTTCTAAATTCAACCTTTTCCTGTTCAATAGCCAATTCTTATAGACTTAACCACACTTAAACTGTTCTTTCCTTAACAATTCATCTCTAAGAACAGTGTTTCAAAAGCTAAATTGCTATTTTGGTCTTATATAGTTTAGCATAATTTTACATGCAGAGTCGTAAAATTTGCTGACTTAATTTTTTCAAGCAAAATTAGTAATAAATCAGTTATATTTGAAGCACAATAAAATATGCCAGTTATATCTTTTAAAAATTTCAAGTTTTCATATGTATTTCATACATGTATACACACACATATATATATCTACACACACACACACACACACACACACACATATATCCCTGCCACATCCTCCGTGGTCAGACATACCATTTCCACTTTGTACATATTCTTATTAGACACACTTAGGACTAGTATTTTTTTTCTTTTCCTTTGAGTTAATGGTCTTTCATTACTGATTCTGCCTAATATTTTTTAGATTCTAAGTTTTTTTAAAGTCCCATCTTCACATTTTTCCTTAAGTATAATACAGTAGTTCTCACTTATCTTCAGTTCCACTTTCCTCAGTTTTAGTTACCTACGGTCAATCATAGTCCAACAATATCAGATGGAAAATTCCAGAAAAAAAATTCCTAAGTTTTAAATTGCACACTGTTGTTAGTAGTGTGATGAAATCTTTTGCCATCTTACTCCATCCCACTCCAGATGTGAATCATCCATTCCTCTGGTGTATCCACACTGTATATACTCCCTGTTATTAGTCACATAGTAGCCTTCTCAGCTATCCAGTCTACTCTCACAGTATCACAGTGCTTATGTTCAAATAACCCTTAATAATTTTACTTAGCAATGGCCACAAAGCACAAGTGTAGTGATGCTGGCAATTTTGATATGCCAAAGAGAAGCCAAAAGTGCTGCCTTCAAGTGATAAGTTATGTATGTATAGGAAAAAAATAATATATATAGGTTTTAGTACTAGCCATGGTTTTAGGCATCCACTGGGGGGTCTTGGAAGTATCTGCCATGGATAAGGGGAAGAGGGACTACTGTACTTAGACTTCTTGGAATCAAAAGTAGTCTTTCTCTATGATCAGATAGTTCTATTCTTCATTGTTGAAATCTGGAGGCTTTTTAAGTAAGTAAAAATGAAGCCTCTTATAACAAGATTGTCACCAAAGTCTGAAATATTGCTTCAATTTTATGACACCAAATGCTGATTCTCCAATAAATGTGTAGTCTCTCATGAGAACTTCATTCAACAAATATTTATTGAATGGCTATGATATGTGAGAAATGGTTCTAGGTACTTGGGATAGAAAAATGAATCAAACGTGGTCTTTAAAGAAGGCACAGTCTAGCAGGAGAGAATAGATAAGTTTAGAATAGGCATCATGTTCATTTGAACATCTTTGTCTATTCAAACAATGCTGCATAATAATAATAAAGTCTTCATTGTTCTCTTGATCATCCTACCTTAGATGAGAGAGCTATGAAACACAGTATTTGAGCAAGTTTTATGTATGTATAAATTGCAAAAATGTACCCACACACACACATATATATATATATATATTCTGTAGAGATTTTTATAAACTTTTTATTTTGAAATAATTATAGATTAACAGGACATTGCAAAAATAGTACAGAGGGGGCCCATGTACCCGTCACCCAGTTTTCCCCAATGGCTACTTATTACATAGCTATAATACACTATCAAAACTAGTAAACTGGTACAATGTGTGTATAGTTCTGTCATTTTATCGCATGTAGATTTGTGTAACCACCACCACAACCCAAATACAGAACCAAGATTTCCTTTGTACTACCTCATTAGAGGTGCCCCACCCACTTCTGTCACCACCATTTCTAATTTCTGGAAACTGCTAATCTGTCATCTATTTCTAAAGTTTTATCATTTTGAGAATGTTATATAAATGGAATTATATAGTACATGAACTTTTGATTTTTTTTTTCACTCAGTATAATGCACTAAAGAGCCATCTAGGTTGTTGCATACATAGTACCTTTTGATTGCTGAGTAGTATTCCATGAAATGGTTCGAGAATGATTTGTTTAAGCTTTCATCTATTGAAGGACAATATGGTTGTTTCCCATTTTGTCACAAATAGAGCTGCTGTGTACATTCTTATACCAGTTTTGTGTGAACCAAGGTTTTCATTTCCACACATGAAAGCTAGGAGTATGGTTGCTAGACCGTATGTTAAGTGTATATTGAGTTTCCTGAACATAGTATACATTTAGCTTATAATCAGTTTATAATACCTTCCCACAAGCAATATATAAGAGATCATTTCTCCACATCCCTGCTGGCATTTGGTATTGTCACAAATTTTTATTTTACTGTTCGAATATGTGCATAGTGATATTTCATTGTGGTCTTAATTTGCATTTCTGAGTTGTGTCCTCTTTTATTTCTGATTTTATTTATTTGAGTCTTTTCTTCTTAGTTTTGCTAAAAGTTTGTCAGTTTTGTTTATCTTTTCAAAAAAACTAGCTCTTAGATCTTTTCTATTGGTTTTCTATTCCATTTATTTCTGCTCTGATCATTGTTATTTTTCTTTCTGCTAACTTTGAGCATAGTTTATTCTTTTTCTAGATTTTTAAAGTATAAAATTAGAGTTTTTTTGAGATCCTTCTTTTTTATCTTTTTTCTTAATGTAGACATTTATTGCTTTAAACTTCCTCTTAGAACTGCTTTTGCTGCATCCCATAAGTTTTGGTATGTTGCATTTCTATTTTTATTTGTTTCAAGGTCTTTTTTTGTTTCCCTTTTGATTTATTCTTTGATTCATTGGTTGTCCAGGAGTGCACTGTTTAATATGCACTTATTTATAAAATTTTTCAGTTTTCCTCCTGTTATTGATTTCCAGTTAGATACCATTGTGGTTGGAAAAGAATACTTGGTATGATTTCTGTCTTCTCAAATTTATAATAATTGTTTTTTGGCCCAACATGATCTCTCTGGAAAATATTCTTTTTATACCTGAGAAGAATATTTATTCTGTCCCTGCTGGATGGAATGCCTATATATGTCTGTTAGGTCTAAAGTATAGCTCAAGTCCAATGTTTCTTTAATATCTATATGATCTATTCATTATTAAAAGTGGGTATTGAAGTCTCCTACTATTATTATATTGTTTTCTAATTCTCTCTTCAGATCTGTTAGTATTCAGGGACTCCAATGTGGAGTGCATACATATTTACTGTTATTATCACCTCTTGATGAATTAACCCCTTTATTATTCTATAGTGATTTTCTTTATCTCTTTACAAGTTTTGATTTGTCCGTTTTTTTCTGATGTAAATATAGCTACCTCTGCTGTCTGCGTTCACCTACCTACCTACCTACTGGTGTGTCACTATCAAATGTTATTATTAAACTCTAAGTTCCTAGGGGGTAATTAATCTACATATTTCTCTTTGTATATCACTGTGCATACTTGCAATTGTATAATATCTTTTGAAAATGATGGAAATAATAATACTGTTTTAACAATATGTTTTTTATTGATTTTTTACCTTTTCATGGTTTTTGTTTCATAGTTAAAGAATACAGTTTTATGGGTCTCATTTCTAAAAATGAACACTAGAACATTTCTAAAAAAGTGAGAGAATGGGTAGTAAGGGTCATATATTTGGTGCCAGTGAATAACTGCCAACCAGACTTCTGGTAGAAGAACATACTAAGTTCAATTGCTTTTCCTTCTCTGTTGAGAATGGGATTAAGTTAGCATTGATGGATAGAATTTCTTCCATTTCTTTTGGGGGTATTTTTGTGATCCAGATAAAATGTTGGTTAGTGACATGTAGCACCAGCTTTTTGAATTGTCAGTATGAGAAGTTAGTGCCACCTTTGGATATGCTGGGTAAGTTCAGTTATACTTAGTGTTACTAGAACTTCTATTTAGACTCTGGTGATCAAAATATACTTGCTTAGCAGTGGATAGAGAGAAGCTTTAAATTTCTAGAGAGGAAATTCAAAGTGCTCCTAAAGCATCTGTAATATTGAGTTTTTAAATGCTATTCTAACCAACTCAGTCTTTCCCTACTCCTATATAAATAAAGAAAATTCAAACTCTTGTGAAACTGATTTGTGTTTATGTGTATTTAGGAAGTACCCATTTATTTTTGACATATTGAGTTTTAATTTGAAAATAATTGCTGAGAGTCTAGCCAGAAGAGAATGGTCTTTCAATGCTTACCATTCAGTTTCTTAGGTTCCACAGGTTTAAAAATTCTCTGAATTTATTTTTACAGGTTAAGAACTCAAGCTGTCTTTAAGTCAAGAGAACTGGTTGCTGATAAAGAGCTTACTAAGCCCCGAGAGCTCAACCTGGATATGAATGGGAGTAACTCTGGACCAAGGTAAACTTGAGTGGTGGGTCAAGGCAAGAATATGTAGGATACAGATAATATATTTGGTATATATTTATAGCTCCATATTGGTGAATCCAGTTTTCTGATCACATATATTTAAATAAATACATTCTCATTATAAAATTTTGAATTATATAGAAAAGTGTAACAAAGAAAATAAAAAGTATTTATATTCCTCCATTCAGAGACAATCCTTTGAGCCCCTATCTATTTTTCTTTTATAATTATACTATATTGAGTAATAGAGATTATGCTTATAAAGAATTTTACTTTTTGATTTTTTCACTGTATCTGATATCATTAAAATTTTACAAAAATATATTAATTCACTGAACAAGTATTTATAGTATGACATCTATGATTCAGTATTTATCTATAAGCTTGTTGTTGTATAATACAGGGTTTTATTTTTATAAATTATGCCTTGAAGACCATTTCTGTAATGTAAATTATTTACTTTATCTGTACCTTTGTCCTTGGTATAGATTCCTGTAAGTAGACTGCTAGCTCAAAGTGTATATGACTTTAAGATTCTTGATTTGCATTGACAAGTTGCTTTCCATAAATGTTAAATCAATTTACACCCCCAAAGCTATGTCCGAGAATTCTCTCTTCATGAAATTTGAAGAACTTTTGGCTATTGTTTTTTAGCTGTATGTATATTTTCCCTATTCTTTCCTCAGCTCTTTTGGGACTACATTTACTTGTATATTAGACCTTTAGAAATTACACTACAGGTTCCTGACTCTGCTAATTAAAAATATTTTTTCTTTATTTTTTTATATTGAATAATTTCTATTTCTGTATCCTCAAGTTCGTTCATCAACTCTCATGTTGTTTAGAGTGATTTTCAAAAATTTCAGACATTGAGTTTTTCAGTTTTAGGATTTCCTTTTGGGTCTTTCTTATAATTTCTATTTCTCTGCTGAAATTTCCTGTTTTATTCATTATAAGCGTATTTTTGAAAATACTTGTCTGCTAGTTCTAACACCTGGTTCATCTTAGGGGGTTCATCTCCATTGGTCAACTTTTCTCTTGAGTATTGGTTATGTTTTCTTGTTTCTTTGTATGTTTAGTAATTTTGGATTGTTTCTTAATTATGAATGACTCTAGAATTCAGTTACATAACGTTGACTCTAGAGCAAAGTTAATTTTTTGTGCTGGCAGGCAGTTAACTTGAGTGAACTCAAATTTCAAACTATCTCTCTTGAATAAGTAGCAGTGAAAATTATTGTTGAGTTATTTTAAATTTACTTGGGATGCTTGAATCTTCCTAGTTCATATGCAGTACAAGGTCAACCAGAACTGTCAGGGTTGTTAAATAGAATTTGAGTCTTTCATTCTTTCTCTCTCTCCTCTCCAGGATTTTACCCTTTTCAACTGCTTCAGTCTACCCAGACTCTGCCCTCTGGTATTTTAAGCAAGCCCTTCAGCTAAAGGCCACACTAAAAAAAAAAAAAATGGAAACTCTCCCAATGATACTGTCTTCTTTCAAGTACTGACCTTCATTTTGTTTCTGCTTGCTTTTGGCCACTCTTCAGTGCCTCAAGAGTCCTTTTTTTTTCCTCCCAGAGTTTATAGTTTGTTTCTATAGGAGCTACTCAAGCCATTTTTAGAATTAGAACCCAATACTAATTTTAGCACAATTTTGCCATAATTTCTCTTTTTAATTGTGGTAAATACGCATAACATAAAATTTATCATCTCAACCATTTTCTGGTGGACAGTTTAGTAGCATTAAATATGTTCACTATATTGTCCACCCAATCTCTAGAACTTTTTTTCCCAGAGTTCAGCTTTTTATTGAACATATTACAAAAGAGGCTTAGTCAAAAGACCAAAGCCGCTGTCGTCATCGGACTCCTCAGATTCTTCTTTCTTTACTTCCACTTTCTTCTCCTCAGCTGGGGCAGCAGCAGTGGAGGGGGCTGGACCTCCTGCTGGTACAGTACCAGCTGCTGGAGCAGGTCCACCAGCGCCTACATTGCAGATGAAGCTTCCAATACTGACATTGGCCAGAGCCTTGCAAACAAACCCCGGCCAGAAAGATTCAACATTTACACTGGCTGCTTTAATGAGGGCATTGATTTTATCCTCTGTGACCATCACCTCATTGTCATGCAGGATGAGGGCCAAGGAGATTCATGCGAGCTCTGAGATGGAGGCCGTGGTGCAGGCGGTGCTGGGGAAGCACTGCTGGGTGCGGTGCTAGTCGCTGCATGAAGTGAGGGCCTCGCTCCCAACGCGGCCTCAGCGTCCTTGGAAGGACCAAGCACCTTACCAGGCAGCTGAGGAAAGGGTCCAGAACTTTTTTATGTTGCAACACCCAAACTATACGCATCAAATTCCTCCCCATTTCAACCCCCCTACCAGTTTCCACTCCAGAAACAAGAAGTTTTGACTCCTTTCCTTTCCTAAAGTATTTCCTCTTTTATCTGTTTCTTCTAATGTTTATATCCATATTTCTGAATAACAGATTTATGTAGGCATTAGTGTTGACTTTCTGCTAACAAAAGGATAGTTTACCTCACACAGATAACCATCTTATGGCTCTTTTTCTCTCCCTATCATTCCTTTTCTTTTCTTCTCCCTCTTTCTCTCCCCGACATTCTCTAACATATATAGTGGCACACATGCTATTTCCTTCCTTCTGTTCTCTCAATATTGCTATATCACAATATGCTTACAGTAAGACCTTAGATATTTTATACACAGCTGAGCTGCGTATTGTATGATTATTAGATTTAGTTTTTATGTAATAATTTGTTTTCTTTAAAATTTAGAAATGCCTTATTTTCTATGGCCTCATTCATTTATTAAATCACTCGAATATTTATAAAGTTTCCCACCAGATGCTTGGTACATTCTAAACTTTGGGGCATACAACAGTACACAAAACACAAAACTTTCTGGCCTTTTGCAACTTATTTTTTCATGTTTTGTCATTCCCAGATTCACCCAGGAATTATAATTCTCTAAACAACTTCAGATACATTAGTTATTCTATCATGTCTCTTCATTGCTTTCATTTGTTGCAATTTTTCCTCTTTTCTTTTTTCTTTTTCTTTTTCTTTTTTTTAAAGCTATCTTTCTTAGATCCCTTTATAATCCCTCACTAGTCTGAATTGGTTATTCTCTAAGCTCCCTGTCTAAAGATTCATCATGAAATTTCCCTTATACATCATGGAAATTTTTTTACTTTTCTGGATTATAGTCCCCTTTTGTTGGGTCACATGTTGTCCTCTTTTTGGTTTATACTCATCTTTTAGAAACATGACCTTCAATGGCTTACTGAGAAAAAGAACAAAGGCAGTAATTTTTTGAGACCTCATACCTCCAAAAAATGTCTTACGTCTATCTTCACACTTATTGTATAGCTTAGCTGGATCTAGAATTCTTGGTTGGTAATTATTTTTCCTCAGAAGAAATTGAAGGTTGTGTTTTATTATCTTCTAGTTTTTGCTACTATTGAGAAATTTGGTATAGAATCTTGTCTTTCTCTGCATTATTCTAAAAATTAATGCCAATGTTCTGGACCTTTTTTCATTTATTATGCTGAGTAATCAATGGATTCTTTCAAATGGGAAACTTCCTTCAGTTTGGGGAAATTTTTGTCAGTTTTCTTCATTTTTTAATATTATTTTTATACTTTTTCCTTCCAGAAGTCTATTAGTCAGATGCTGAGTCTCTTGGAATTATCTCTCATTTATTTCTTTTTCTCTCCTAGCTTTCATATCTGTTCCTTTTTTCCAGTTTCTAAAAGATTTCCTATACTTTATTTTTCAATACTTCTGTTAAATTTTTAACTGCAGTAATTTCCAAGAACACTTTATTCTCTGAATGTCTTTTTTTTTTTTTGTATAAGAATCTGCACTTGTTTTATATATGCAATATTTTTTTTCTATCTCTGAGGATATTAGATTTTGAAGTTTCTTTTTTCTATTGTCTCTATTTTCACCAAACTCAAGTTTCTTTCTTCCACAGATGTCTGATGATCCATTTATATTTGCAAACAAAGTAGTGAAATGCTACTGAAAGCTCTTAGTATAGAGGAGCAGGGCTTGTCAACTGATAGACTTCACTGTGAGGTAATCAGGTAGGAATCCTGGCGACACTCTTTTAGTATCTGTAGGTCTTTTCTCTTGGGGTGTTCAGTTTCTCTAGGGATAAATCTTTTGCCTGGATGGGAGCATTAGTAGAGGAAGAGGACTAGGACCCAGCACGTATTATATAGACTTTCACTTAATACCCTTTTAACTATATGATATTTCTGCCCTCAACTGTAATTTAGGTCCCCAAAGTGGAAGTCATTCTGATTCAGCTTCTCCAGAGGAGTAAACTTCCAGTCTTCTCAGGGTGAGGAAAGATAGTTGACTGGCTCTAGAGATAAAGGAGGGCGTCTTGGATATTTTGTTGCTATACAGACTTTTAATCAGCCATGCTTACAGTCCCCCTGCATTCCTGCCTGGTTCCTCCAATCTCTGAGCCTTCCAGGAGTTCTCTGGCATATTTCAGCTTGTATAATCACTTCCTCTGCCCCAGCGAGTAAATATTTCAGTTTTGATTTTTCTAGTTTGCTGAGTTTGAACTCATCTATCTGCTTTTAAGGCTTCTAAAATTTTGTAACATGTCTTGTGTATTGTCCTTTCCTTCCATTTTTCTGCCAAACATAATTTTATGTCTTTTTTATTCTTTTATTTCTAGAGATTTGTTTTTAATCAGCCATGTAAATTGATTTGTATAAACAATATTCGTCGGTTTAATAGGTGGAAAAATAGAATGCCACTATAATTTAATAGTCACTACTCAAAAAAAATTCAATATTCAATTAGGATGAATCTTTTTGTATGTGTGTTAGCCCTTTGTGTTTGTTTGCAGAATTTTCATTTTCTGACTATATCCACATTTTTTATGTAAGGGCATTACATGTCTTTTTTAGTTGATGTATAAGAACTTTTTATTACATTTGTTTTTAATTTAAAATAATTTTCCTTATTCTTAATGCTATTCATATTTAGCTATATTTTCATATATTTACTTGCTTGCTAAGAAAAATATATGAAATGCTGATTAGCCAAAAGAAGTAAATAATGCATACCCATAATTGCATCATCTGAAAATAATCTTAATATATATTTCTTTATGAATATGTGATGTGTTGACATTATACATTTTGTTTTATATTCTACTTTATTTTAATCAAACTTTGCTAGATTTCAAAAGAAAACATTTTCTTGTAAAAAGTAAAACATCCAAAGACACATCAAGAAAAGATCTGTCATCTTTTGTTCCTTATACTATTCCTTGTCCTGACTTTCTTGGTTGAATTAGTGTTAGCACCCTGATTTGTATTTTTCTATACATCTCTTTATGTTTACATATGTATACAATATCTATAAACATTTGAGATGAAACTGAACATATTACCTATTAATTTTTTCCCTCATTTAACAGTACTTAATGGTCATCTATCAGATTTTTAGATGTAGAACTATGGTAAGCAGAATAGTTGCCCCCCAAAGATGTCTGCACTCTAATCTCTGGAATCTCTCAATTTGTGACCTTACATGGTAAAGGGACTTTGCAGATATGATCAAGGGAATAGACCTTGAGACGGGAGATTATCCTGGATTACATGGGTGGTCCCAGTCTAATCACATGAGTCCTAAAATGTGGACAATCTTTCCTTGCTGGTTCAGAGAGATAAAATGGAATGAGGAGAGATTCGGAGCATGAAAGTAGCTTAACCTGCCATTGCTGGCTTTGAAGATGGAGGACGGAGGTCACAAGTCAAGGAATGCAGGTAGCCTCTAGAAGCTCAGAACAGTCCTCACCTGGCAGCTGGTAGGGAAATGGGGACCTCAGTCCTCCAATGGCAAGGAACTGAATTCTGTCAATAACCCAAATGAGCAAGGAAATATCTTCTCCTGGAGCCTTCAGAAAGGAACTTGCACCTCAGTGTTAGCCCAGTGAGACTTGTGTCATACTTCTGATCTACAGAACTGTAGAATAATAAATTTGCGTTGTTTAAGCCACTTAATTTGTGATAATTTGTTATGGGAACAAAAGAAAACTAATACAAATACTAACTTGTTTCTTATAAATGCATAATAGTCCACAGTTTCTTTATGCACCGTAATTTATCTAGCAATTCTATTGTTGGAAATTCAAATTATTTCAAGTTCTTTACCACTACACACAGTGCTGTAACAAGCATGACTACTTATTCTCATGTTCTGCTACTTCTGTTTTTTTAGGATGAATTCCCCAAAATGAAATTGCTAGGCCAAAGGCTATTTCTATATAAGAATATTTTGATAAAATATATAATTATAAATGACAATAGTCCATGCCAATTTCCTCTTTCAAAAGGTGATAGCAGTTCAAACTCCCACTTGCAATTTATAAAAGTTTTCATCACTGCTATTCAGGTAAGTGTTGTGAAAGTTTTGAAAGCCATCACTCCAGTCTAAGAGATATACATGCTTTAAAAATTTTGGTACATCTGGGCATGCATGTCCTACATTCAAATAATTCAAATAAGGTAAGACTATGCACTGCTTTCAAAAAAAATCTTTCCTAATACACCTTTAATAAGACCTTTTAAAATGTTAATCTACGTTATAGTGTTTAAAGAAACCCTTGCAGCTGCTTCTGAAGTCTGACAGACAGTCATTGGAAAAACCAAGAATTCTGTCAACAATCCTTATTTAATCCGATATGAGTTTAAAAGAAGTAAGGGCAATGAGTTCATTTGTCTCCTTTATTCAGTTGCCTCTGGAAATGATCTTATCTTCACTAATCCCAGAAAGTAGGGATGAGTCAAGGGAGAATGCCATATAGCTGTGAGCAGCCTTCATAGAATTATTTAAATAAAAATGTCTGCTGATTTTAGAAAATAAAGTATCATCAAGAATTATTATGGGAAATGACCTTCTTTCTACCTTGAATGCTCTTCGAATTTCTCCCTAGATAAAATTTAATTTTAAGCTAAATTTTGTTTACTTGGAAATTTAAATTATCTTAGTATTAAAAAATACTGTGTATATTTAAAATATTAAACTTACTCAACGTGGCATTAAGAATTTGGAACTAAAATAAATGAGATAATGAGGAAGTGAAAAACATATTTTTATAATTAACAGCTCATTTTGAGTTAATTATATACAATTACCAAAATCTAATTGCAATTTATTTTCTATTATCTATGGGAAGAATCACAGGCAAGGGAGCATATATTGCTGTTTTCCTGCATAAATGCTATAGAATGAGAATAAATAAAATGTGAGGCCTAATGACAAATAAGAGCAAATAGTAGGGCACAGCTGAGCCAAACCATTGGAAGATAATTATCACATGAAAGATGGTAATGGCTTAAAAAGTTACAAGCAACTCTGATTATTTACAAGGTTCTCTTTTACTCAGTGTTCTTTTTTACTCAGTTTGATATTTGTTTGTTGACTATGCAAAGATGATCCTTATAAAATAACATTAGTTTTGTAATTCTGCAGATTTCTAAATATCTGGCTATTTTTGTATTTTCATATAACACCAAACAAATCAACTAAAGTTTTATTAAACATCTATTATAAAAGAAAAAAATACCTGGCTTGCTAAATATATAGCAGTTGTAGAAAAGCCCTTACCTTCAAGTACTCTAATAGTAGAGTAAAGCAAATATACAAATATTTATCATCTATATAGACTATAAGGGCTATAAAAGAAATATAAAGACACTAAGAAAAGGTTTGTGGAAGAGGTAATATTTGAGATAAGTCCTAAAAGATAGTATAGAATTTTGATAGGCTAAGGATATCTATGGATGTGTGTGTGTGTGTGTGTGTGTGTGTGTATGTGTGTACGTGTCCTTGATTTCTGTCCCTCCTTCCCTCTCCTCTCCCAAACAATCTGTATGCACATTCTTTTGTTTCTATTCTATCTCCAAAATGTATGCGCTCCTCCCACCACAGTCTAAGCTTGGACTTCTGCAGAGGTTTCTTAAGTGTCCTGCTTTATTTATTTCTGTTCTTAACATTGTACAACCATTTTCCACAGCAACTGAAAAGATCATTCAAAAATAGCCATCTACTTTCCTTGCCTAAAACTCGTCAAAGACTCCTCAATGCATGTAGAATAAAATCTAAATTACTGTCTTCAAGTGTCCTACGTGATCTCACTTCTGCTTACCTCATCTCATTCCACTCTTTCTTAAATGTTTAGTAACCCCTACCTTCATTTTGCTTTTAGAGCCCTTTATGTTCATCTGTTTTGACTTTACACTTTCCCTCTTGCATCCTATGTTCCAACTGCATTGGCCTTGGTCTTCGTTTCAGTGTCTAGTACATGCTGCATCATACCTATAGCTGCCTTTAACACTCTTAATCCTGTCCTTCTTAGTTTTGACATCTTTAGATGAGAGCTTAAATATCATCTCCTAAGAGGGTACTTCTCTGGTCACTCCATGTAAAGTATGTGTCTCCCATTGTTCCTGTTTCAGTACTCTGACGCCCAATATACCACCACCCTAAGATTCATGAGTGCAAGAATAACTGTCTTTTTACATATGATATGTTATAACATCTCCTATATGTTATGAAGATTGTATCTTTGCTATACAGTAGGGGTTCATAAAATATTTGTGGAATGGATTTTTTAAAAATCCAATCGTCTCAGTAAAGTATGAAGGGAGATTATCTACTAAGAAAGGTGACAGTAAGGATAACATCTACGAAGAGGATAGAGATATTTAGAATAGCCTCAAGGGAAGGTATAGTAAGTTTTCAAAAGATTAACAATAAGAGTGTTGCATCAATAATATAGAAATTCCCTTGAATTGATAAGACAAACTACCTCAAATAGGTAATTCTCAGAAGAATAAACCCAAATAGTCAATAGGTATATAAAATCTTACCACTAATCTTGGAAAAATGAAAATTAAAAATGTAACATTTTAAAATCAATAAATTGGCAAAATCGAAGAGTTCAGTAATATGTGTTAACAAGGGTGTGGGGGAAACAGGACCTTCATGCAGTTCTGTAGGAGTACAAATCGCTAGAGCCACTTCGGTGGTCAGTTTTGGAATTTTATTTTACAGTTACTTTTAATTATTATTGATAATTGGCACAGCATTTCCCCATCTGACTATCTCCCCCTTTCTTCTAACGTCTCTTTATTTTTTCCTCTTTGTAGCTCATAGATATCTTTTTGGCCTAAAGAATTGCTCAGTCAAAAAGAGAACATTTCTCCAATTTCTCTTTCAAGTTTCCTTAACAACATGACGGGTTAACGTGGTGGGTATCACATCTACCTTAGACATGCTAAAAATCATCATTAAAATTGTAAAATGGGCTCAGAGACAGGGCAGTATAAATATAACTAAAGTAAAATGAGAAATGATTTCTATTAATTAAATATTATATAGCTTCAATAATAGAGGAATTCTCAGGGATTAGACAGTTATCTTCCCATCCTCTCAAATTTTTTTGAGCTATAATATAATTATAACCTGTATCCTCTTCAGTACTTTTTTCTAGATCCACATTTAAATCTTTTAAAATCCTTTACCTTTTTGATAAATATAAAAATCATCACTTAAACATAAAATTACCATAGGACCCAGCAATTCCGTTTCCAGGTAACATACATCCACACAAAGTCTTCTGTGTGAATGTTCACAACAGTGTTATGTATAATAGTCAAAGAGTTGGAACAAGTCAGATGTCCATCAGCTGGCTAATGGATAACCAAAAGGCTATATATTCATACAATGAAATATTGGCAGTAAAAAGGAACAAAGCACCAAGACATGGTACAATATGGATGAACTTTGAAAACATGCTAACTAAAAGAAGGTCATCACAAAAGACCACAAATTGTATCTTTCTGTTTATATGATATGTCCAGAAAAGGAAAATTTATAGATAGACTGTAAATTGACAAGTGCAGGGAGTGGGAATAGGGAGCAACTGCAGATAAGCACGAGGTCTCTTTTTGGGGTGTTGGAACTATTCTAAAATTAGATTGTGGTGATAGTTGCACAACTCTAAACTTACTAAGAATCACTTTAAATAGGCGAATTTGATGGTATATAAATTTATCTCACTAAAACTTTAAAAAATTGTCCTCTATGTTTAGTAGTATTTAGCATTCAAAATAAATTAAATATAACTACTCAGAACAAAAGAAATGATACAAAGCTTTGCTTGCTTTAAGAATATATCAGCCTTTCTCTCTTCCTCAAGATTTTTCTGCCCACTTAGCCCTCCCTCTAATTAGGAGTTGCTTCTTTCAACTTAATTCTCTGAGATGACATTCAGTTTTGTATTCATAACAAATATAATGATAAGACAAGTAGGAGCAAATACTATTCAAACATTACTTATGAGACTGTGTCCTGAAAAATGACAATGTGATTTTTTTAACTGTATATAACCAGCAATTTTAAAAAGATAAACTGGTGATAAATATACAATTTATTAAATCAACTCTCTCACTTTTTATTTTCATTTTAAGCAGTAAGGGAAATGGTTAGCACATCACCAATCTGGTGTCTACTCTGTCCATGCCTTAACTTGACCTTATATAGCCTTCAGGAGCAAAGCTTCATTCTTACATTCTATTCTGGAGCACCTTCCTACTCTATTCTCGCCACAAACACTGGTTTTTAAATGATAGCTAATAGACCAAAGCATAAGATTACTTTAGGTTCTTCTAAACTATAACTTTGCAGATTGATGACATTCAAATAGGAAAAGACAAACCTACTACCTCTTCATGTGTAATATCTACATGTTCTTGGCTCTGGATAATTTTTAACATATTTGTCATCTCAGTACATAATGAATTTGTGGAATAAATATTTTCTAAAACGTCAATTCCCAGATTTTCAGAATTAGATTGTTTGGCTACGTACTGTTTTCCCAGGGTCTGATGTATATGAATACAGGGTAAAAATTAGAGAAATTTTCTTAAGAAAATTGGTGCTACCACTGGTTAAATACAAGGAGTTAGATAATAAACTGTATAAACATTTACTCTTTATCTGCTGTGTACAAATGGATAGGCTAGTGGTGATTTTTGCCCTTCACTCTTATGTACTTACACAAATCTTTGTGAAAGTAATTTTCTTCCCAGCCAACTATATTAGTGGAATTGGGGAATTAGAAGCTTCATTGCCACTTGAGTCAGCTTGCTCTGATAATCTCATTCCCAGATTTATTTGGAATGAGAGCAGTTTGATTTCTTTTTAGACGGTGACTGCCTGTTCTCTTCCAATCTGCAACATATGGACTCTTGTCACAATATGGAAGAGAGGTGGCTTCTTGGACAGTGAACATTGTTTCCTAGAAGATAGAGAAAAACAATAGTCTTGGAGTCAGCTGGTTAAAAAATACCATTTATTTTTTAACATTTTTTTTTTGCAACTCCAATAAATAAAAATTAGTCTGAAGCTTACAACCACAGATTAGTTGTCATATCAAATCTTTGGTAGAATCCAAGGGCTGTTTCTAGATATTATGACGTAATTGATAAAATATGTCCAAGGTCTTGATCTTTTTTTTCCTTTCTACAACTATGTAAGATATTTCTGTGAAAGAAATCTATAAACACATGGCTGCATTTCATGTACACAATTGAAGTATTATTTTGCAGTGGGAAGAGGAAGTAAGAGTTAAGACAAAATGGATGGAAGCCAAAAGCATTTTACCATTACATCACTTGGGCATATAAGACTTTTATATGTAAAAGAGTAGAGAAAGCAAGGTTAAGACTAGTGATTATTAATTTTACTTATTTATTCCCGTTTTCAGAAGTCCCAAGTCCCAAGAGTTCTTTCCGAAAAGACATAAAATTTTTAGATGCCATAAAAGATTTTTATTTTTAATTAGCAGTAGATTCACTTGGCTTTTCTAACTGCCTGGATATACTTAAAATTTTATTTTTAGATTTAGGACAATTGAATACACACAGGAAAAACACATAAAAACACAGAAGTTTAAAAAACAAGTACATTCTTTTGTTTGTAGAAATATGTATGTACATACTTTCTATGTAGATAGGGTGACTGGAGGTTTGTTTGAAGATAAGATGAAAAGAAATAATAATTGTATTTCTGAGCATATATTTTGATCATAGTGTCTGAGGATATGGTTGTGATCTTGATTAGCCCATGGTGGTTTGTTGTAGGTGGATGCCTGTCTCAGAAGAACTGAATATTACATATGAAACGTGCTAATTTTTGATAATCCTACGGAGAAAATTTTACACTGAACTTATTTGTTTTTCATATTGCTCCTGTGGTGAAGAGGATTGATTTTTGTGCTGCTTTTGCTATTTGGCGTTTTCTTCTTTGGTAAACAGTGAATGCAAGCCTTAATCCTTTAACCTTGAATCTGAGCCCTGGGCTATTTGATAGAAAGAGAATTTTTCTTATGTCATGTGGCATGGTGAAAGATTGTATTAGTCAGGGTCAAACAGAGAAACAGAACCAGTAGGGGACATATATTGCGAAGTGTTTGCAAGGAATGGCTTAGGCTAAGTGAGTCTGAAGTCCATAAGGCAGGCTGTCAGTAAGAACAGGCTAGAATTCTAGTACAGACTGAAGCTGCTGTCCACAGGTGGAAGATTTCTTCTTTTTCAGGGAAGCCACAGCTCTGTTTTAAAGACTTCTGCAAAATACCTTCACAGTAACACCTAGATTAGTGTTTGGTTAACTGGGACTGTAGCCCAGCTAAGTTGACATATGAAAAAAACCATTACAGCCCACCCCTTGTCGACTTGGCATTCATACACATCTCCTTACACCATACTTAATCTCCAAATAAAGATAATAAAAAAGGCATGCTTTCACCTAACATGATACAGCTATCCCACATACAACTGAAAGCATGCTAACCTATCCCCAGAAGAGGATGTGAAATCCTTCGGTGATAGTCACTCTTCTTGATGTCCTATGATTTCAATGCTCTAATGTAAAGGTAATAATTAATAATGCATCTTAGATGATAAAGGGATAAGAGAAAAAAGAAAACAAAAGTATCTGGTTAATATACATATACAAACATCCATAACGAAGTACGGAAGAAATAACTGTTGCAGTCCCCATCTCTGCAACTAGCCGCATGGCTGTCGTTGGTATTTATAACTACTTTCTTCTACTACCCAGTCCACTACCTTTTGCTGTAAGCAAACACGTCAGCTTGTCCTTGTTCTTTGTCTGGTGGGGTGACCCAAACCTTCGTTCCTAAAGATGCTGGACTATTAGCAGTCATACCTGAATTGAATTGTTATAGCTTCCATTGACTGTAATCACAGGACATAGAACTAAGAGACACCCCAAGGGATCTTCTGTATTCCAGACATACTCTTACTTACCCCCATTGTGTAGTAACAATCCATTTTCCTCTTGGTAATTATAATCAATCACCTCAGCCTGTACAGTAACGCCCCTTATAATCAATCACCTCAGCCTGTACAGTAACGCACCTTTTATTCAGAGGCACGAACAGCCCAAAGTGGCCGGGTCAGTGTCAACTTCCAGTTCAGTGGAATCACTGTGTCTCCTGATGGAAACATCCCTCCCTTTGGAATGAATTCCTCTAGACCAATAGACCCTAAGGTTATGGGGAAGAGAAACAAAAAATTTTGCTAATACATCATTTAGGTAATAGTGGAGCCACTCCCGTTTCCATTCTTTCTTTCTTGGACCTGTGAATCCTGGCTGTGGGAGAATCAGCACTACATGTTGGACACAGATTTAGAGCATTCCCTTGCCCCACAAGGTATTGCCACCTAGCTGGCACTGTAGCTGGGTCTTCAAAGGCCAATTTACTGCTGCTTCAGGATGATGGGGGATATGGTAAGACCAGTGAATTCCATGAGCATTGGCCCATTTCCATACTTCATTTGCTGTGAAGTAAGTTTCTTGATCAGAAACAATGCTGCATAAAATACCATGATGGTGGATAAGATATTCTGTAGGTCCATGGATAATAATTTGGAAGAATCACTGCATGTATAGAAGACAAATCTATATCCATAATAAATGTCTATTTCAGTAAGATATATTTCAAGCCTATAATAGCTACTAATACTAGATATTAACAGTCTACCAGTTTAAAAGAGACATAGAAAAAAATTAAAGATAAACAAGGATATAAGGCTAGAATGAACGTTGTGGTACTAGACTGAGTCAGAGACAGTATATAATCATGTTTATGTATTGTCTTAGTCTGCTCAGGCTGCCATAACCAAATACCAAAGACTGGGTGGCTTAAACAACAGAAATTTATATTCTCACTTCTGGAGGCCAGAAGTGTGAGATCATGGTGCCAGAATGTTCGAGTTCTGGTGAGAGCTCTCTTCCTGGGTTGCAAATAACCGCCTCTCACTGTGTGCTCACTTGGTAGAGAGAGAGAGAAAGCAAACAAGTTCTCTGGTGTCTCATAAGATCAATCACTAATCCCATCATGAGGGCTCTTCCCTCATGACTTCATTTAAACCAGCTTATCTCCTAAAATCCTCATCTCCAAACACAAATACCATCATATTGGGGGGTTAAGTCTTCAAAATAGGATATGAATTTTGATGGGATACAATTCAGTCTATAGCATGTGTTTGTGTGTATGTATATGAACACAGAGAGATGGATATAAACAAAAATTAATATAGATATGGGTTAATATAATATGTTTTTTCCTAGTTGTGTTTGCTGAGAGGGTCTAGCAGCAGTGATACCCAGTAACAGTGAGCATATTTAGCACCCAGATCTTGGTTTCTAAATACTATTCACCAATAAAAGAAACCAGAACTCCTTAGGAAAATGGCTAGTTATAGGGATAGGTCAAAAAGAATGAAAGGTCACCCTGGAGCCTGAAAGCAAGGAACTACTCAAAAATCAAAAGGATAAGGAAATATCAAAGGGACACAAGGGTCAACCTAAAAGAGCATCTCATGGCCAAAGCTAGAACAATTTGAAAAACAAAATTAATAGTGTGATATTAGATTACAACCCAATATCACAACTTATTACAAAGTATAAAGTAAGTGTAAATGATGATTTCATACTGATATAAATAAATGATTGAATGACTAAATAAGTGGAAGGGAAGGGACTAATCTGCTTTAAGAAGAATTCCAAATTATATAAGTAAATACTTTCCCCTCCAGGAGGTAGAGTTAATCTCCATTCCCATTGAATATGACCTTGACTTGATGATTTTACATCCAAAGAGTAGGATATGAAAAGGGGGAAAATTGTACTTTACAGTAGAGAAATCTGGTGAACACCACCTTAATCAAATGATCAAGATTAACATCACCAATGATTAGTCATGTTGATATCATGTAACCCCTTGATAGAAAGTGATGAGGAGAGAACTTCACCTCTGCAGTATTGTTCCCAGACACTCGTAACATTGTACTAATCATGAGAAGAACAACTAAGAAATTCAAATTGAGGAGCATTATACAAAACACCTGACTAGTTTTCCTCAAAAGTGGTCAGGTAAGGTCATGAAAGACAAGGAAAGCAACTGAGCAACTGTCTCAGACCAAAGGAAACTAAGGCGACATGATGAATCAATGCAATATGGTATCCTGGAGTGGATCCTGGAACAGCAACAAAGGCATAAGTGTAAAAACGGACGAAATCCTGATAGTCTAGAGTTTAGTTAAGATTAATATATCTATGTTGTTTTCTTTGTTTCGATAAATGTACCATAGTCTTGTAAAATGTTAACTAAGGAAAGTTCGATGAAGTATATATGGGATCTTTGTTATCTTTGAAACTCCTTGGAAATTTAAAATTATTCTAAAATTAAAACTTTATTTTCAAAAACAGGAAGGTATAAGAACAGAATATTATGCAAATTAATCAGAGAAAGCATAGGGTTTTTTTAAAATTCATCTTGATTCTACAGTGTACCAATGTACATTGGTCTATGGTCATAGTTTAGTCTATGACTACTTAGTATGATCTCATGGTAGCCACATTACTTTATCAATGAAAACAGATGGTATTGTAAACAAAACATTGCACTGAATCCAAGTGACATTTACTAAAATGCCCTTTATAAGAATAGTAATGTCAGGTATATTTTGTTTTTGTTTTTGTTTTTGTTTTTTTGCTTATTTGTTTCCTTGTAAAATGATTCATAGAAGGAAGTTACTTGGGTTAAGATAGAAGGGAGAAAAAGCAATTGACCTTACCTGCAAAGAAAGGAGGATGAAAAGAGATGAATAATTATTTCTAATTCCTCCCAATTTGGTAAAAGGCTTATGTAATCTTTGTTACTTTGGTAGTAAAGTGAAATGTAAAAACGCTGGATGGTGTGAGAAAGGAGTGGTTTTACTACAGACATCAGAAGGTCTGGCAGTTCAGGCAGAGAGCCAGCCCAGAAACCCTCAAGGAAAACCAGAAAAGGCTGTAGTTCTGCCTGAAAGTAACATTCCTAACCATGAAGTAGTTTACTATTCTGATGAAGTATAGAAATTTTACTCTTCTAGTCTTTTAATCATAAGTATTTTACATGCCGCATGTGTCTTTGAAGGAAAAGTGAAAAAGATACCTTTTCAAACTTCACCTCATTAGAAAGTTTGAAGAATTTCTAGAAAGAATGAAAAAACCAATATAAAAGGAATCTGGAAGTATAAGATTCTGATCAAGCATGTAGATTTTTAAAATTTCTAGCTTTCTTAAGAGGAGAAGGCACTGTCAAGTAGGTGGCAAGTGGAAAAAAATGACAGTATAAAGTGAGGAAAAACAATCTCTGTTCTACCATACTTATACAACAGAAATTGTGCTTTTTGAAAAGTTAACAATGAAAATAATAAAAACCAGAATATAAAGATGAATATTAAAGTTTTAGAGCTTAAAGAGCCTATACAGGCATTATCCAACTCTCATTTTATCAATGTGTAAACTAAGTAAAGAAACTGGAAAAGATTTAATTCAGTTGTCATTAGGTATATGGGCAACAATTTGAGAACACAAAACAGGAAAGAAAATTGCTAGGTTCTAGCAGAATCAAGGAAATCTGTTGTTGACTTGTATAAGAAAAGAGTTCGTCAAGTTAGTTGATGGTTTTCTTATACCCATTTGAAGGTAGCATTATGTAGACTCACATATTCATATGAAACTGCCATCATTAGGACTTCTATCTATATTGTTAAAAAGAATCTTTTGAGACTCTTCAAATCTAATTATTCATGTAAGTATGAAGATACGACTACATATTACAAAAATATGTTTCAGTAGTAGGATCATGTCTTCCATCAACTAGAAAATTTGGTCTTAGCTGTAAGTGGACTATGATGAGTGAGCTTTGGGAAGAGCATTGAGAGCTAGCTGTCCTAATAAGAGAACTATAGCAAATACAGAGTAAGTGGGATGAAACTATGAGCATGTTGTATAGGATAGTAGACTTAACTTGACAAACAGACTAGAAGAAAACATTTATACTTCATATGAGAAAATATCTGGGAAGCGGTTTTGAAAGCAACATTTACAGACTTGATATGTTCAGCATGTCGAAAATAAGATGACAACACTTTCACTGGACTTTTAGGTTTCTTAAAGGAATCTAGGCCTCATATGTGTTACTTGGGTAAATAATGAATGGGTAAAATGTTTGACACAGAGAGAGAGAGAGTGTGTGTGTGTGTGTGTGTGTGTGTAAAACAGGAATGGTCATTGAAACCAAGATCTTTTGTATGCTCAGGTTGTGCTTGTTGCATGAATTAATTTTTAAGTCTTGTATATCCTGATACAATGTAGCTGATATTCAGTAAATATTTTATCATGCTATTGTCATTATCTTTAGCAAGTAGTTTTTGCATATTTTTGTGGCCACTACAGATTCAAAATAGTATTGAAATTGTCCTTGCTCTCCAGAGCAGGTAAGTACCAAAGGTGGCTGAGTAGTGCTATTCAACATTTTCAACCATGGTTTCTGATCTCTTGATTTTGTGTTTGCAGAGCCTTTGAGCAATGTTTTTGTTTTTGTTTTTGTTTTTTAAAAAGGAGCTTGTATCTCTAAATGAATAAACTAATAGACGTGATATACTGTCATGATTTGTTTTTCATGGCCAAGTGGTTATTATATAGTCATACTTAGCAATTTTCGCTCCTACTTCTCACTTTCCTCCAACAAGCAATCCAGCATGGCACCTAGCAGTGAAGTTTTTGATGAAACACACTTACTGCACAGAAGCCTTTCTGCAAAACAGCACAACTCAATAAAGACCAATTTTAAATTGCAGAATTTAAAAACTATGGTTCATTCGGTAACTATACAGTAATGCCAATAGCAACAAATATATTAGAAAAACATGCAAAGGACTGTCTTTGTGTAAATTATATATAACTATTAATATTAAGGTAGTGTGATTGATTTCCTTCAAACTAGTCATACCAGGGTAATTAAGGCTTTCACTTTTTCCTTACATTCTGGGGCTTTTCATACTGTTGAAGGGTTCTGGGTCAAATGGGTGCCAGGGCATGGCCCATACAAACTGTAAGAAATCCATGATTTTATAGCTCAAAGCTGGCTGCTGTAATTATGGGTCCTTTTAAGAGTTTTCTTTGAATCTCTCTAAAATGCTATTTTTTTCTTTCCTCCCAGCTTTCTGTTACATTCTCATTTACTTCAGTGGATGATGGTTCTATGAATAGGACCTATTGGCATAAAAAAAGGATTTCTAAATTGCTATTCATGTACCTAAAGCTGCCTGTTATCAATGGCTGTGAGCCAGTTCTGAGGTCCCTGTGGCAGAGAATGGTGTGTATATATTTATGGTTATATTGAGTGTAGGAAAACACAAAAGGTCTTGTAGCATGCTGGTGCACCCAGAATTTTTATAGATAGTTTATTGATTGTAAGTCTCATATTACCAGCTTGGTTGTACCTTATATAATAATCAGAGCCCGAGAAGGAGATCTTTTGCTCTTTTGGGTCCAAGAAGACAAGGAAGCCTCTTGATGTGGTCTCTTGCGAGTTGTTTGACTCAGTAGTCAGACCTCGAAACACATGGTTCTGTAAATACCAGAAAATGGGTTATTTTTGTGATGCTTGTTAATCAGGTGAGGTTAATGAGAGTCTCTCAAATGGGTAGAGGAGAAGGGAAGATTGGAATTGGAACCCCTAATAAACGCTCAAGGACTTTATTTGAAAAAAAGTTGACTTTCCTTCAATAAATGGGGAATAAGCATCCCTTAATGTAAATGATGTAGACTGATCTTAGGAACTTTGGATGGTATTTTTAAATTTGTTAAAAAACTTTTGTTGAGAATATAGGAACAGGGCTCTTTTTTTTTTTTTTAGTCACCGAACTTAATTTTTATTTTTTATTACTAAATTTTTGAGGGTAACATTAGTTAATAAAATTATATAGGTTTCAAGTGTACAGTCCAATAATATATCATATTTATATTGTATTACATGTTCACCACCCAAAATCAAATCTCCTTACATCACCATATATTTGACCCTCTTTACCCTTATCTACCTTCCGCCTACTCTCCACCTTCCCTCTGGTAACCAATAAACTGTTGTCCCTGTCCATGAGTCTCTGTTCATTTGTCTTGTTCATTTGTTGCTTTCAGATTTATATCCCGCATATGAGTGAAATCATATGGTTCTCAACTTTTTCTGTCTGATTTATTTCACTTAGCACAATAATCTCAGAAACTAACCATATTGTCGTAAATGTCAGTATTTCATCTAATGGCTGAGTAATATTCCATTGTATATTTGTACCACATCTTCTTTATCCATTCATCTATTGAAGGACACTGTGGTTGTTTCCATGTCTTGGCCATCATGAATAATGCTGCTATGAGCATCAGGTGCATATTTCTTTACAGATAAGTGTTTTCAAATTTTTTTTAGATAGATACCCCGAAGAGGAATTGCTGGATCATATGGTAATTCTATTCTTAATTTTTTGAGGAACCTCCATACTGTTTTCCATAATGGCTGTACCAATTTACATTACCACCAGCAGTGTATGAGGGTTCTTTTTTCCCCACAGCCTCTCCAGTACTTATTACTGTATGTCCTGTTGACAATAGCAATTCTAATATGTGTGAGGTGGTATCTCATTGTGGTTTTGATTTGCATTTCCCTAATAGCTAGTGAAGTTGAGCATCTTCTCATATGTCTGTTGGCCATTCGTGTGTCTTCTTAGGAGAAGTGTCTGTTCAGGTCCTCTACCCATTTTTAATTGGATTGTTTGTTTTTTGTTGTTGTTGGTTGTATGGGTTCTTTGTATATTTTGGATATTAGCCCCTTATTGGAGGTGTTGTGTGCAAATATCTTCTTTCATTTGGATGGTTGTCTCTCTGTCTTGTTGATGGTTTCTTTCACTATGCATAAACTTTTTAGTTTGACATAGTCCCATTCATTTATTTTTGCTTTTACTTCCCTTGCTTTTGAGATCAAATCCTCTCTAAATCCAAGGTCCATGAGTTTAGTACCTATATTTTCTTCTATGCAATTTATTGTTTCAAGTCTTATTTTTAGTTCTTTGATTCATTTTGAGTTAATTTTGGTGTACGGTGACAAATAGTTTAGTTTCATTCTTTTGTATGTGGCTTTCCAATTTTTCCAGCATCATTAATCAAAGAGGCTTTCCTTTCTCTATTCTGTTTTTGGCTCCTTTGTTGAAAATTATTTGCCTATCTATACGGGGTTTATTTCTGGGCTCTCAGTTCTGTTCCATTGGTCTTTGTGTCTGTTTTTCTGCCAATACTATGCTGTTTTGATTATTGCCACTTTGTAGTGTAATTTGAAGCCAGGCAGATTGATACCTCCAGCCTTGTTCTTTTTTCTCAGGATTGTTTGGCTATTTGGTGTCTTTTGTGATTCCATATAAATCTGATGATTTTTTGTTCTATTTCTTTAAACAGTACTCTTGGGATTTTGATAGGGATAGCATTGCATCTGTATATTGCTTTGGGTAATAAGGTCATTTGAACTATGTTGATTCTGACTTTATTAAAAGAAATTGAAGAAGACACAAAGAAGTGGAAAGATATTCCAAGGCTCATTTTTAAATATGGTATCAGTGGTAAGAGCCACAAGGCTACTTTACCCTCCGACTGAAATTAAGAGCTTCCTTTAGTCACTTGAATCTTCATTGTAACATATTTATAGTAGCCAAAACCTAGATATCACATATGTTCTTCAGTGGGTGAATGGATAAATAAACTGTGATAAGTCAATACAATGTAATAAAACTCAGAAATAAAAAGAAATGAACTATTGATAGCCTCAGCAACTTAGATGACTCTCAGAGATGTGCCAAATGAAAGCAGCTCATTTCGAAAGAAAAAGTTAAATCCAGTTTGATTCCATTTACATGGCATTCTGGAAAAGACATAACTGTAATGATGGAGAACATATCAGTGGTTGCCAGAAGTGAGGGATAGGAGGAGGGTGTGACTACATAGAAATAGTAAAGGGAGTTTTTTAGGGTGAGGGAGCTATTTTGTATCTTGGTTGTGGTGATGGTTAAAAGAATCTAATCAAATGTAATTATTACTATATACTCATTTTTTTAATTATAAACTTCTGTAAGAAAATTTTCTCCTGCCATTAATGCTCTAGAATCTTCCATAGTGAGGCCACATTCAGTTTTCCAGAGAACATGTTGCTTAATTATTTCCATGGACTCATCATTTATCAAACTATGTAGAGTGACAGTTTTTAAACATTCTGATCTCAGGACCTTTTTACACTCTTAAATTTTATTGAGGACCCCAAAGAACTTTTATTTACATTACGTCTATTTAATGCAGGTTGTATTTATTAATATTTACTGTATTGGATATTAAAATAGAAAAATTATATTCATTTAAGAATAATAATAGTAATCTCATTGCATATAGATATAAATGATATATTTTTATGAAAATTATATTTTCCAAAACAAAAATTAGTTAGAAGAGTATCATTGCTTTACATTTTTGCAAATCTTTTTAATGTCTGGCTTAATAGAAGACAGCTGTGTTCTCACATCTGCTTCTACATTCAGTCTGTTGATGTTACATGTCATGTACCTCCTGGAAAATTTTATTTTCTATTCATGAGAGAATGAAAGTGAAAAAGACAGTAACATTTTACTATTATTATGAAAAAATTTTTTACATCCTTGGACATACTTTGAGAACCACTGCTTTAGAGCTAGAAGAAACATGATCTGGTCCTCATTTTGTATCTTCAGTAATACCATTGGATCTTGGTTTTCTTTAGGGAGATTTTCAACTACAGTCCTTAACTGACCACCACAAGGTTTTTTTGACATTTCCAGTAAATTTTTAGGTCTTTGTGTCTGTTTTTGGGTATCTTGGTTTGGGTTAGCATGGGTTCTAAAATTTTGCATTATATTTGTGGTTCATTTGCAAGATTTTTTTTGGCATAATATAAACATATCCTCATGTCTTTCATATCTTATGCCAAATTTCTGAAGCTTCATAAGTATATGCTTTGATGAAATTAAAATGATCTAAGAATGACTCTGAATGGTCCTGAATGCAAAAAAGAGGTAACAAGTAACTGACTCAAAGTTTTGCTGTTTTAATCTCACAGATGCCTTCCAAATTATAATCATTTCTTCAGTAGATATATGTTGGGCCTCTTCTCTGTGTATATTCCCATGGAAGGCATCACTGGGGATTCAGAGAAGAGTGGGGCATGGTAACTGCCCTTAGGAAATTGTGCAGTGAACAGTCTTCATACTTTTGTTTATACTTGTGTTTTAATTTATATTAAATTGTCATTTTCATCATCCCAACTGTTAACCTTCTCTTACATACTTTTAAAAAGTTAAAAAGCACTTATTCTACATTGAAATATATATTAATTGACTTAAAAAGTCATTTTCCTTATTGAAAACCATAAGACCATAGAGAAATTCTGAAGATCAGAGCAGCAGAACTCTAAATTAGTGATTTGGTGATGGCTACAGCACACTGTTTTATTTAGTGCAGCTTCATCACCATTCTCTTCTTAACTCCCTCAATTGCTTCTTCTTCTGAGAAGAATTAATATAAAAATATTATAATTAATGAAATTCCACCTACGTTTTCTTTGGTATGGGAGCAAATTAATATCTAGTAACATCTTCAAGTATAAAGTGTACCTTCACTAAAAATATGAGTTCTACCCTAATTTCTAATTATATGATGAGATCACATCTTTGTGTGAAGCACTGACCTCTCTCCAGAGTTCATATTTTAAAGTGCCTGTCAGGCATTACTGCTTAGAGGTGCCATAGAGATCTCAAATCCAAATGTCTCTTGCACGAGTGCTTTATTCACATTTCCTTCCTGTTTTCTCAACAGTTTCTCTGCATCAATACCTCTTTTTAAACATCTTCATGCTCTTTTTCTATATGCTCAAAGATTCTTCACCTTAAAAAATAAAACGCATCATACACACACACACCCTCATCTTTGCCTTTTTGCCTTGCTATTGAACTACTGCTCTATATATATTTTTTGATTTTCTTGAGAGCATAGTCTACGTTTTCTCTGCTTCCACTTATCTTCCAATTATTCCTCCTCTACTGTATCACGCAGCTGGAGCCATGTACCTTATGGGCACATGTATCCTCCTAATTCCCAAATCTTTTTGTGTTTTTTTTTTTTTCCAGTCCTCATCTTCTCAATAGTAAGTGACACAGCTAACCTTTCTGATATGTCTTTCATTTCCTTCTTTTCCTGAAACTTCTTCTTTCTCTGCTTTCTTCCCTGGCTTTTGCTTTTCTTCCCTCCAAAATATTTTACTGCTTCTTTGCCTCTGCCTACTGTTAAATATTGGTAATTCTGTCCTCTTCCCTCTTCTCAATAGACTTCTCTCTGTGGGAATTTAGTTCATTCCCATGACTTTAGACCATATCTCTATGTCAGCAAGTCTAAAATCTTTATCTCAGGTCTCAGCTTTTCCCTCCTGAGGTCAAAACCTGCCTTGTAACTGCATGATAATATTACCTAGCCCAAATGATTTACAGGTCCCTCAAATTCAAGGTCTTCAGATCCAATCCAATTCTCTCCCCCCTGTCCCAGTGACCTACTCTGTCTCTGTAATTCTCAGCAATTATACCATCCATCTGGTCAGCTAGTCAGTAATAACATATTGAACACCTACTATGTGCTGGATGTCGCTCTAAGTCTCCTCGATGTTGCCTCCTTTAATAATAAAAATAATAAATAGTAAGTAGTGATAATAATAGAACTAACATTTAGGTAGTATTTATGTGCTAGGAACTCTTTTGCATATCACACATATGTTAATTAATTTAATCTTCACAGCAACCCTATGAGTTACATACTATTATTAATCTCATTTTATAAATAAGGAAATGAGGCTCAGAGAGGTTAAGTAACTTGCTTAAGAAATTACAGCTATCAGAACTTATAAATAGTTATACAGTAATCAGTTCTGTCTGACATCAAAGCTAATAATATTCTATGTTACTATACTGCCCCCTAACTACCCCTCAGGATCAGACTCCTCTTTTTCTCCTGCCATGCATATCTAAATTAGGTCTTTTTTTTTTTTTTTTGCCTGAAGTACCTATTGTCTCCCTGAGACCATTATTCTATCCAGTACTCCTAAAGTATTTGGCATACTTCCAAAGTAAATTCTTTACTGAGGTGGCCACATCTTTTGGAGCCAGGGACCATGCCAGTGCCTTTTGCATAGCATATGCTAGTAAGTTGTTCTTATCATTCTTTTTGCTGACTTATTCTACCTAACCCTCCATTCTCATCTTGCAAGCTTCTTACTAGCATATGCTAGTAAGTTGTTATTATCATGTCTTTTTGCTGACTTACTCTACCTAACCCTCCCTTCTCATCTTGCAAGCTTCCTGTTACGTGTATCAAGTGTATCAACTCCCTATAGCACTTTGCTTATATTGCCATCATAACACCTGCCACATTTTGTATTCATTGTTGAGCTAGCTATTTCTTCTTGTTTCCCTGTAAATATTCAAAGGTAATCACTTATTCTTTTGTGTACGTCCATGCCCAAACACAGAATTGACATATCATAGGTTCTCAGATAATATTTATTGGATATATGGAAATAAAATTTATACTGAAGATCTTAGAGTGGGAAAATAGTAAGGTCTGACAGTATATAGAATATTTCATTTTTGAAATTTTATTCTTTAAACTCCAGAATATTTTGTTCTGATTGACAGGTCCATCTCTGGAGACTATTAAGATTTAGTTGAGATGCTTAAGAAAATAATTTTTAAGAGCTCTAAGCAATAGGGTTATGTGCCATCTGGCTTCACATTCATTGGTAGCCAAGTATACACAGGAATGGTAACTGGAAACTCCCAACACAAGAAACCATGAATTCTTTCTTTCAAAGTAGCAGGTGGAATTTAAATACTAGTTTACTGGACCTCCTTTTGCTACGTGAATCACTTAGCACATCAGTGGATCCATCATATTTCATTTACAGACCATTTTTACTAGATTGATTCATTGAGATGAACAGCTAAAATAAGTTAAAATCTATTACCACATTCTTGAATAACTTCGAAATGAATTTAGTTAGTGTTAAATAGACATTTGTTTTTATTGTCTCAAAGATTGGACTTTTCCTCCAGTAAAGTGAAATAATATGTATATATATGGTGTTCTAACTTGAACAGTACATAAAAATTAGTAAATAAGGCCCCATTAAAAATACTTACAATGTAAGTAACATGACTCCCAGTAGCATTTCTAATGTCCATTAATGCTTATTCTGAGGATCAGAGCTCATTTTACTGAGCCATTTAGTCAAACCGTGTGATTATTTAGAAAGTTAATTCATGCATACTAAAATCTAGCTTAAGTAATGCAGAGGGTAGGAGGTAAAACTCTATGGAGATGATAGTCCTTTTTGTTATTTAATGATCAGCCATAATTAACTTGCAAATTTGAAATAATTAGAACAAATTAAAGGTATTTAACTTTGCCTCCCTAAAGAAAAATTCAAATTGCACCAAATGCAGCTTTAAATTATTCAAATCTCAGAGGTCTAGGCTAGAATTTTTTTATAATGCCTTTTCTATGATGAGAATACCAATCTGCTTTTTGTCAGAAGGCATCCTATCAAGTAAGGGTTCTTTGTGTTTAATAAATGACAGCTATTCTTCTTTGTAAAAGTATTCCAGTCTCCCAAGACTACATCAGCATTTCCGTGGCATTTTAATTCAATAAAACAAAAGGTTAATGTTTTTCTACTTTTTAAAGAATGCAAATACAAATGGTATTCAATTGGTCCTGAATGACATTTAATTTTTGCCATTCAATCTCAGACAGACTATCGCGATAGAAATTTTGGGCAAAATAGAAGGAAAAGTTTAAGCAGCTTTGGATTATTAGAATTTTATGGAACTTGAAGAATTGAAAATGTTTTTCAGTTCCTAAATCCTAAATCAGGGCTACTCAAAGCTTCCCATCTGGTATTTTATTATTTCTATCCAATAAAATATGGAGATATATTGTTCAATAAAATCTTAGGAACTTAAGAGTGACTTAAGAGTAACACCCAGTGTGGCAGTCTTAAATGCCATGAGTTTAGCCTCTTTTCTTCTGCTGAATTTTATATATTTTTATCTGGACCGTATGAAGTAATAAGAAACACTGGTCATCTGACAATTAAGTTTTGACTTTATGGTGCCTCACACAGTGAATGAATGGTTACAAAGTACATGGTCAGTGAAAGTTTCTTTAATTTAGTCTCTGGTTTTATGTACTTCTGGAAATAACATGTAATTATTAATTTTGATACATCTCAGTGTATGTAAAAATTTCTTTAATAATTTTTTTCTGCTGTTTTCTTCAAGGTTGTTTTTCAGTCAACTTCACTGAAATTTACATTTAATATAATGCATACATCAAGTTTGATGTGTTTTAACAAATGAATATATCTGTGTAACTAATACCCCAATTAATATAGAAAGTATCCATCAGCCCAGAATGCACTTTGTACCACTTTGCAGTAAGCCTCCTCCTCCCCCCACAAACTTCTGGGCCAGGCAACCATTAATCTGATCTTTCTCATGTAAGATACTTTTGCATGTTCTAACTCTTCATATAAATGAAATCATAGTGTATGTGCGCATTTGACATCTTTCACTCACCATATGTTTTGAAGATTTATGCATCTTACTCCATGTTTTATTAGTTCATTACTTTTTTATTCTTGAGTAGTAGTTCATTATATAAATATACCATAAGTTGTTTATCAATTCATTTGTTGATGGATATTTAGATCGTTTCCTGATTTGGGCAGGAGAAAAAAACTGAGCTGCTATAAACATTAGAGTTCATATTTTGGACACAAAACCTTCAATATTTATATTTACATATTTGTGTATATATGTATATGTATATATATGTGTGTGTATGTATTGTGAATATTTTCTCTCGGTGTGTCACCTGCCTTTTTATTTCCTTAATGGCGTTTTTGAAGAACAAGACTTTTTACTGATGCAGGTTAAAAAGATATGCTCTTATGTTTTCTTATAGGAGTTGTATAGTTTTAACTTTTACATTTAAGTCTATGATTCATTTCAAATACATTTTTGTGTGTAGTGTGAGGTAAGATTCAAGGTTCATTCTTTTTCTATACTGATATCCAATTATCCTGTACCATTTGTTGAAAAAACTTTTTCTTCATTGAATTGACTGATGTCTTTTCAAAAGTCAGTTGGAAATATACACACACACACACACACACACACACACACACACACACACACATTTATGGATTTCTGGTGTATCAAACTACATGTTATATCAATGTCATGCAGCCTGAATTATTTTAGCTTTGTGGTAAATATTAAATTCAACTGTTTTTCTTATTAAAAATTCTTTTAGCTATTCTAAGTTCATATATTTTAGATTTAGTTTATCAATTTCTATTAAAGAAGTGGAATTATGATTAGATAAATTTGGAAGAATTATCCTAAAAATATTATTTTAGATTTCCTGAACATAGTATGTCTCTACATTTATTTAGATCTTTTTAAATATAACTCCATAATACCGTGTAGTTTCCATGTGACAGCCTTGCACATTTTTCATTGAATTTGTTGGTGGTATATAGAAAGAGTATTTACTTTTGAATATTTACCTTGTATACTACAATCTTGCTAATATTCAAGCAGGGTGGGTTGTTCGTTTGTTTCTTTTTTTTTTTTTTATAAATTCTTTAGGATTTTCAATTTCATAGTTACATTTGTGAATAATAGTTTTATATGTGCTTTTCCAAATTTTTTGCCTTTCGTTTCTTATCTCAACTTATTGCATTGGCAAGAACTTCCAATACAATAGAAGTGGTTAGAAAAACATCCTTGCTTTGTTCTCAAGGAAAATACTCATTTGTCCATGATGGTAGCAGTAGCTTTATATATTGCTCTATTTGATTTGCTGATATTTTGTTGAGAATTCTTCTGTCCATGTTCATGAGGGGTACTAGTTTGTAATATTTTTATATTGTAATAACTTAATAAGGTTTTGGTATCACACAGTAACACAAAAATGAGTTGAAGTGCCCCTTTCTTCTTCCATTTACTGAAAGCTTGTGTAAGATTAGTAATATTTCTTCCTTAAATAGGATAAAACTTACCCATCTTATCACTTGTCTTTGTGGGAATATTTTGATTAAGAATTCAGTTTCTTTAATAAATAGGATATTTATATATTCTGTTTCTTCTTGATTCAGTTTTAACAAGTTATATTTTTCAAGAAATGTGTATATTTTATTTCATCTCACTTACTGAATATAGTGGCATAAAGTTGTTCATAAAATATTCTGAATATACTATCTGTAGAATCTAGTGATACCCTCTCTCTGATTCCCGATATTCATAAATTGAGTTTTCTCTTTTTCTTAGTTTGTCATGGTAGAGGTTTAACAAATTTTATTAATATTTTCAAAGGGCCAAATTTTGTGTTTCTTTTATATTTCTGTTTGTCTGTTTCATGAATTTCTACTCTATTGTTTCCTTCTACTTACTTTATATCTAGTTCTTTTCTTCGTAGCTTTATAAGATGGAATATTATATAACTGGTTTTAAACTTCGCTTCTTTTCTAATATAGGCATTTGTTATTTTCCCTCTAAGTACTATTTCTGTACCCCTCAAATCTTGATATGTTGTATTTTTGTTATCATTCATTTCAAAGTATTAACTAATTTCTCTTTTGATTTCTTTTTTGACCTGTGGGTTATTTAGAAATATGTTACATATCTTCCAAATACTTGAGATTTTTCTAGGTATCTTGTTTTTTACTTTTAATTTAACTCTATCTTAGTCAGATTATATACTCTATAACTTTTCATTATTTCGAAATATGTTGAAATTTATTTTATGGCTCAACACATCTATTTTGGTCTATATTCCCACATACTTTTAAAATATATATTCTGCTGTTGGGTGTAATGTTCTGTTCATGTCAATTAAATCCACTTGATTCATAGTGTTGTTCAATTCTTCTGTAGCATACTGAATTTTGAGGGGTTTTTTCTATCAATCGATAACAAGGGGATATTAAAATCTTTAGCTATTAGGGTGAATTTCTCTGCTTTTTCTTTTAGTCTTATCAGTTTTATTATGTTTATTTTGAAACTCTGTTTTAGATGCATATGTATTTAGGATTATTATGTGTGTCTGATGATTTTCTCTTTTAATCACGATGAAGTATTTTTATCACGATGAAATATTTCTCTTTATGTCTGATAGTACTCTTTTTCTTAGCATCTAATTTATTTGATATTATATAACCACTCCAGTCTTCCTTCTATACTGCTTGCATGGCATATCTCCTTCTGTCCTTTATGTCAACTTATTTATTCTCTTAAAATGTGACTCTTGTAAACATTATATGGTTTGGGTTCTGCATTTCTCTAGTCTGGCAATCTCTTTCATTTGATTTGAGTGTTTAATTCATTTCAATTTAATTTAATTGTTGATATTGTTGTATTTAGGTCTAACAGTTTCCTTTTTTTCCCCCTCTTTCTATTAATCCTATCTGTTCTTTGTTCCTCTGTTTCCCCTTCTCTGACTTTATTTGGGTGGATGGAGCCAAATAATAAAAAAATTTTTTTCAGTTTTCTGTTTTAATTCCTTTATTATTTCATTAGCTGTACCTCTTTGCATTTTTAGTGATTTCTATAGGAGTTAAATATGCTTCCTTAATTTATTAAAGTCTATGTGGTACTAACATTGTGTCATTTTATGTAGAATATAAGAACTTTTCTGTTGTATATTTACCATCCGGTAATGTTATTGCTTTTGCTTTAAACATTCATATATCTTCTAATAATATTAAGAGAAGAATAAGAAATACAGACTCTTATATTCATTAACATATGTGCTATTTCTGATGCTCTTCATTTCTTTCTATAGATTCGGATTTCCATCTAGTGTAATTTTCCTTCAACCTGAGAAACCTCTTTTTATTTCTTGTAGTGCAAGTCTGCTAACAATAAACTTTCCCTGTTTCTGTTTATCTGAAAATGTTGTTTGTCCTTTGTTTTTGAAGGATATTACCATGAGATACAGAATTCTAGGAAGACAATTTTTTTCTTTCAGCACTTTAAAGATTTTGTTCCACTATCTCCTGGGCTTCATTGTTCTGATGAGAAGTTAACTGTAAATATCATTACTCTTCTCTTTGTAATTGACATTATTATCTCATTTTCAAGATTCTCTTTATCTTTAGTTTTCAACAGTTTAACTGTGATCT
Source organism: Pteropus medius (assembly GCF_902729225.1). NCBI lineage: Eukaryota > Metazoa > Chordata > Mammalia > Chiroptera > Pteropodidae > Pteropus > Pteropus medius. The sequence continues at coordinate 28,033,470 of NW_024340849.1, read as the reverse complement.
GTTAGTCAAAGTTTTTCATCAAATCTGGGAAATATTCTGCCATTCTTTAAAATATATTTTTTCATATTTTTCTACCTCATTCTCAATCTCGTCTCTTTCTGCAACTTTAATTATGTTTGTTAGACAGCTTAATATTTTCTCTAAGATCCCTGGAACTTTGATCATTTTTCCTTAGAATTTTTCTCTGTGTTCTTTAAATTGGGTCATTTCTATCGATTCTGCCAGAAAATTCACCTATTCTTTGATCTTTTATCTTTGTTTTCCTATTTTGATTTCAATCATTGTAATTTTCAGCTCTAGAATGTCTATCTTGTTTTTTTTTTAGAGTTTTTCTCTCTGTTGAGAGTGCCTATCTGTTCATTCATTAAGAGCATATTTTTATTTATGTCTATCAACTTTTTAATAACTTTAGTTTTCAAATACAGTTAACATACAATATTATATTAGTTTCAGGTATACAACATGGTGATTAGACATTTATATAACTTATCAAATGATCACCCCAATAAGTCTAGTACCCATCTGACACCATACATAGTTATTACAACATTATTGACTATATTCCTTATGCTATACTTTACATCCTGTGACTGTTTTGTAACTACCAATGTGTATTTCTTAATCCCTTCCTTTTTCACCCACCTACCCTCAATCCCCCTCCAATGTGGCATCCATCAAAATGTTTTCTCTACGAGTGTGTTTTTGTTTTGTTTATTTGTTTTGTTTTTTAGGTTCCACATGTAAGTGAAATCATATGGAATTTGTCTTTCTCTGTCTGACTTACTTCACTCAGCACAATACCCTCTAGGCCCATCTATGTTGTTGCAGATGGCAAGAGTTCATTCCTTTTTTATGGACATTGTATATCCATCACCTCTTCTTTATTTCTTCATCTGTTAATAGACATCCAAGCTGCCTCCATATCCTGGCTATTGTAAATAATGCTGTGATGAACTTATGGATTCACATGTCCCTTCGAAGTACTGTTTTGAGTTTGTCTGTATAAATACTCAGAAGTGGGATTACTCGGTTCTTCTTTGTCTCTTTTTACAGCCTTTATTTTAAAGTCTGTTTTGTCTGGTATAAGTATTGCTAACCTGGCTTTTTATTTGTTTGTTTGTTTCCATTTTCCTGAAATACCTTTTTCATTTCTTTACTCTCAGTCTGTGTGTGTCTTTAGATCTAAAATGAGTCTCTTGTAGGCAGCATATGTGTAAGGGTCTTGTTTTTTTACCCATTTATCCACCCTATCTTTTGATTGGAGCAGTTAATCCATCTACATTTAAAATAATTATTGATAGATATGTAGTTATTGACATTTTATTATTCATATTTTTTATCTTTTTTCTCCTTTCTCCTTCTTTAAGAAGTCACTCTAACATTTCTTGTAATACTGGTTTGGTGTCGATGAACTCCTTTAGCTTTTTCTTGTCTGCGAAGCAATTTATCTGTCCTTTGATTCTAAATGATAGCTTTGCTGGATAGAGTAATCTTGTTATAGGTCCTTGCTTTTCATCACATTGAATATTTTCTTCTAATCCCTTCTGGCCTGTAAAGTTTCTGTTGAGAAATCAACTAATAGTCTTATGGGAGCTCCCTTGTAGGTAACTAACTGTTTTTCTCTTGCTGCTTTTGAGATTCTCTCTTTGTCTTTAACTTTTAGCGTTTTAATTATGATGTGTCCTGATGTGGGCCTCTTTGAGTTTATCTTACTTGGAATTCTCTGAGCTTCCTGGGCTTGTATGTCTATTTCCTTCACCAGGTTAGGGAAGTGTTCTATCATTATTTCTTCAAATAGATGTTCAGTCCCTTTTGCTCTGTTTTCTCCCTCTGGTATCCCTATGATGCAGATGTTGGTACGCTTGATGTTGTCCCAGAGGTCCCATAAACTTTCCTCATTTTTTAAATTCTTTTTCCATTTTGCTCTTCTGATTGGGTATTTTCTGCTATCGATTCTCTGCTTCATCTCATCTCCTGTTAGTCCTTCTAATATACTTTCATTTCAGTTATTGTATTCTTCATTTCTGACTGGTTCTTTTCTATGTATTTTATCTCCATTTTTATATTTTCTATCTCTTTCTTAAAGTTCTCACTGAGTTCATGTACTCTTCCCCTAAGTTCATTGAGCATCCTTATAACCAGCATTTTGAACTCTGTATCTGGTAGATTGTTTGTTTCCATTTTTTTTAGTTCTTTTTCTGGAGCTGTGTTCTCTTCTTTCATGTAGGACATACTTCTTTGTCTCCCCATTTTGTCTCTCTCCCTGTGTCTTTTTCTATGCATTAGGCAGGGCTCTTAAGTCTCTCAGTCTCAGAGTGGTCTTATGTAATAGGTATGCTGTGGGGCCCAGTGGCACAGTCTTCCTTGGTCACCTGAACTGGGAACTCCAGGTATGTCCTTTATATGGGTTGTGTGTGCCCTCCTACTGTACTAGAGAGGTCTTGGTTGGTATTTGCACATCAGTGGGAGTGACTGACCCACAGGCTGATTGATTGTAAGGACTGGCCAGTGAGGGGCTGACCCTACAGAGCAGGATTCACTTTATCAGGACTCTTGTTCCTGCCCAGTCTTCCCTTTGGGTATGTTCTCTTCACATATAGCCCTGGATGCTGCTCTGGCTGGGTCTGAAGCCATCTACCAGGTGTGCTGGCCCCGGGCCTGTTGGAGGGGCCCTGCCACAGGCCAGATTCAGCTGCAGCCTGTGCCATTCCCAGGGTTACTTGGCATAATCCACCCAGAAATCCACAGATGGCCACAACCCACACTGGGGTTAGAGGTGTGTAGAGAGGCCAAGACCTGAACTAAGGCTGGCTGCTGCTCATGCCAGGCTTAGGACTGCTCTGTGAGAGATATGGGGCATCCCATGGCCAGATGCTTGCTTGTTTGAGTTTTGTGAACCTTCAAGAGATTTTAGGAAAGTCTGCATCATGAGCCAAGACAGGCCATTTGTATGGAAAAGCCACCAGAAACAGCTTGAGTGGAACCACAAGTTTGGTATGGCAGGGTCTCAAGGAATCACCATGGCAGGGTGATCAGTGTTAGCCAGGATGATGGAAACCCAGACATGGAGGCCACCTGAGTGCACATGCCAGGAGTGGGAAGAGTTCAACAAAGAAGCAATGGATTCTACTAGCACCTCTATCTGGGAGAAAGATGCTCTTTCAGTCCTCACTCTGAAGCCAGACAACCTAGCTCCTCTGTGTATGTCCCTGAAACTTTTCAAGCAGCTGACCTAGCATTGGAGCTCAGAGCAAGTCAGTCTGCCAATAAGTAAGTTCTTGCAGGTCCTTAAGAGGAACACCTGGGACTCCAGCGGCTCTCTAACTCACTCAGCCACAATCTCCACTTTTCAGAGCAGATGTTATGGAACACTGGACTGGAGAGACTGATGTGGGGCTGGGACCCCTCACTCTGCTGGGGGTACTTCTGCAGCCAAGATAGCCCTCTCAATTTTTAACTACAACTTGTGGGTGTGGGACTAGCCCATTCCATGTCTCTGCCTCTCCTACTGGTCTAGAGGTGGCTTCTTCTGTAGCCAACATATTTATAATAGCTGATTTAAGTAAAGTTTCTACCTGCTAAGTCCAACATTTGGGACATCTTTTGGTTGATTTTAATTGACTGATTTTTTTTTTTCTTTAGCTATGGGTCACATTTCCTTTCTTCTTGTGTCTGGCAATTTGTATTGCATCCTTGATATCATGGCTGATAAATCTAGAGAAGTGGATTTTATTATCATTCTCTGAAAAGCGTTGATTTTTATACTTCCCAGCAATTTAATTACCTACTAGTCATCTTAAACTTGGATAAGTTTGGTTAATGATTTGTGAGGGCAGATCTCTGAAAAGCCCAAATTGTCTCCCAAACTTGTCTAAATTTATAAGATACAATGTCCAAACTCTTTCCTCCCTGTATATTTGTCATAGCTTGATTTTATGCTTTGTTAGAGGTCTACAACAGCAGTTCCCAACCTTTTTGGCACCAGGGACCGGTGCTCCTATAAGAATCTAATGCCTGATCATCTGAGGTAGAGCTGAGGCTGTGATGCTAGCACTGGGGAGTGACTGAAAATACAAAGGAAGCTTCTCTGGCTCATCTGCCACTCTCCTCCTGCTGTGTGGTGCTGTGTGACCCGGTTCCTAATAGACCACGGACCAGTACCTGTCCATGGCCCAGGGACCAGTACCTGTCCATGGCCCCTGGTCTACAGTAAGCCTTTGTCTAGGATGTGGACTTTCTGGTGTCTCAGCTGAAGTCTGGGACATTAACAATATCTCTCCATTCTGTATCAGACCACTAATTTCTCTAAGCATTACCCAATTTGTAGTATTTTTATATTTCCATTCTGCTTTGAACCTTGTAGCACCCACTTTTTGGTAAGTCTTGCAGTTAAAAAGAAAGTCAGTAATAGAGAAAAATCTACAAAGCTAAAAGCTAATTCTTAGAAAATGTAAGTAAAATTAATAAACTTTTTCAAGATGATCAACATACAATAGAGAGAAAAACAAGCTATCAATATCAGGAAAGAAAAAGAAGATATCGGTGATGGCTCCATATTGTAGTGGTTAGCACATCCGCTTTACACGCAGAAGGTCCTGGGTTTGCGCCCCAAGTGGAGCCATGGACCATACCCCCGGTGCACCAGGCCCCCCGAGTGCGCCGGGGGGTGACAGGCCCCGCCTTCAGAGATCCAGTTCAAACGGCAACATCCATAGGTCAGTGGTGGAAGTGGTGGTGGTGGGGATGGGGAGGGATAAAGGTGGGAAAAAAAGAAAAAGAAGATATCACCATAGATTCTAACAATATTTTAAAAATATAATTAAGGAACATTAATGAATAATTTTTTGCACGTACATTTGACAAATTAAATGATATAAATTCCTTGAAATTGGCCATGTACCAAAAATTATACCTAAAAAATAGTAGAAAATCTGAATAGCCCTCTTTCTGTTAAAGAAATTTAATTTTCTAATTAAGAAACTTCCCCAAAATTAAACTACAGACCTATGAAAATTCTGCTCAATATCTAAAGAAGAAATAATATCAGTCTTGTGAATTCTACCCAATATCTAAAAAAAGAAGTAATATCAGTCTTACACAGATCTTTCAGAGACTAGTACAGAGTTTCTCAGCCTTGGCACTATTGGTATTTTGGACCAGATAATTCTTTACTTGTGGGGATACTGTTCTATGCTGTGTTGGATGTGCATTGTATAAAGACAGCATCTCGGTCTTCTACCCATAGAGGCTAATAGAACACACACCCGAAACTGTGACAATAAAAAAAATTCTCCAGACAATGCTAAATGTCCCGTGTGGCAAAATTCTCTCCTTCTACCCTACTTGAGAACCACTGTACTAGAGGAAGAAAGAACTTTTCCCAACTCCTTTTATAAGACCTAAACAAGGTAAAAGCATTAGAAGAAAATGACAGACCAATCTTCCTCATGAACATAAATGCAAAACAAAAAGTTGCTTAACAAAATATTAGCAAATTAACTCCACAGATATATAAAAAGGGTAATCCAGCTTGAATGAGTAGAATTTATCTCAGAATACAAAGTTAGGTTACATTTAAAACACAATCTGCCATATTAACACAATAAAGAAAAACATCATCTCAGGCAGATGCAAAATAAACATTTAACATAACTCTTCCAAAGCTCATTCATTATAGGGGAAAAAAATGACCCCTCATCAAATTAGAAATCTCATAGAGGATATGAACAAAGATACATCTCTTTAATGATTAACACTTTCAGGAACAAGGATCTCCACCGTTACCACTTCTATCCCACATCGTAGTGGAGATCCTAGCTAGTATGATCAAGCATGAAAAATAAGTAAATAAGTAAAAAAGAAATAAGTAAAACTATCTTTATTATCAAATAACATGACTCTCTACATAGAAATATCCTAAAGAATCTACAGAAACAGCTACTAAAATTCTGAAGTGAACTTAACAGAGAATTCAAGTTCAAGTTCGACATATAAAAGTACGTTTTATTTCTATGTATAGCAGTTAGCTGTCCTATAGCAATAAATTAAAAAAGCAAATAGAGTATAAAAGAAAGTATTTACAGTAGCAATTAAAACCATCAAATGCCTAGAAATAATTTAACAAAAATGTATAAAATATTTACATTAATAATTATAAAATACTGTTATACAAATTTAAGAAAACTTATATAATGGAAAGAGAGATATACCATGTTCTTGGATTAGAACACTCAGTATTGTTAAGATATCAATTTTTTCCAAATTGAAGCTGAGATTCAATGCCAGTTCATTCAAAATACCAGCATACTGTTACAGAAATTGGCAAACATTCTGAAATTTATATGGAAATGTAAAGGGCCTAGAATAGCAAAGTCGGTCTTTGCAATTTTGAAGAATAAATTGAACGACTTATGCTACTTAATTTTAGGTATGTAAATCAAAGTTATATAATCAATACAGGGTGGTAGTCATCTTAAGACAGATAAATAGATCAGTAGAGGAGAAGAGAATCCAGAAATAGACCCTCATACTCATATGTTCAGTTGTTTTTTGACAAAGGTACCAAGCAATTCTGTGGAAAAGGCATGTCTGTTAAATAAATAATTCTGGATATACTGGATATAGATATGGAAGAAAAAAAAAAAGAACCTTGATCTCAATCTCACATCATACCCTAAAAATTAATATGATCATGGCGTATTAGAGTCTGATCCATAGAGGGCAGTGTAGCACAGAATATCAGACCCTATGCCTGGTGGGAAGGACTTTCAGACTGGGGACTGTACTTGTGTAAGGTGCTGGAGCTTGAACCTTGAATTGACTTTGTGTCTGCTGCACCCTCCCAAGAAAATCCTAATCCTGGGGCAAGCTCTCAGTCTACTTTCTCTGTTTTCACATCTGTGCACCTGAACCCTGACATACATTTATGATTTCTGATTGTTAGGCATTCAGCATTGCAGAACAGTTGGTTTCTTGTTTTGGGTCATTTTTATCTTGAATTCCCTCAGTACATACTCCAAATCTTCACCTTTCTCAATACCCATTTCTTTCACTTATAGGAATGACTTTACCTTTTCCTTCATCAAGAAAATTGAAAGCGAAGCATATACTTCCTCAGTTCTGTCTCTCTCAGCCCCACCACTCTAAAGTCAGTCAGCCAACTAGCAGAAAGTGACAGTTATTGATCCAATTGCTTTCTTGAAATATCTTCCCAAATGTTGCATAGGCACCTCAAGTTACATTTAATTTCTTCTACCCTCCCCGAACCTTCTTCTCTATATTGCTTATCTACCCAGAATTCTGCCAATCATCCTCAATTTCATTTCTCTCTTACTTTTCGCATTCAAACGCTCCTCAGGTTCTGCCAATTTTAAATACTAATTGTGTTTTTAAAGCTCTATCGTTTTCATCCCTTCGATTGCTTCTCTATTTCAGACCCTCATCATCTTTCATCAGAGCTGTTTCAGCAGCCTTTTGACTCATCCAACTTTTTGCAATCTGTTCTCAAAATGGTGCCAGAGTAATTTTTCATAAATTCAAGTTGGATCATGTCATTTTTCCACTTACAGCCCTTCAGTGACTCTGCCTTGCCTACAAGATAGAGTTCAAGCCCTTGACACAGGAAACCAAATCTTTTATGATCTGAACCACCTTTATCTGTCCTGCTTCACCTTCCACTTCTCCCCTATTCCCCACACTTTATGCTATAACAATAGCAAACTTTTTAACTTGTCCAAAATATATGATGAAGTTTTACTAGTTGATATATTTACTAATATTGTTTTCTTCTGCCTTTCATCCTTCCATCCTTCTTATCTTTTGCTTAACTGCCAAGATTCAGTTTGAATGCTTCAGGAATTTCCCTTCAGTTATACAGACAGAGTTAGGTGCTCTACTTTTCTAGTCCCGTAACAACTTGTGTTTTCCTGAGTTAAAGCATTTATCATATATTTTAAACGATCTGTTTCCATCTCTGTCTCCACCATTAAAATCACTTTTAGAACAGGAACCTATGTTTGTATACCCAGCACCTAGCATAAATCAAGTACTCAATATTTGTTTCCATGTTTGCCCATCCCAGCTCCATAGCATATTATCTCGCCATAGAGTATATCCTCAATAAATGGCTGATGAACAGATAAATGAATGATTGATTTGTCAGTTTATTGAACAGAAATACGGAAACTAGAAGTTGAAACAACTGAAGTTTTTCATGTAAATGACAGGGAGAATGGTGATATCCTCAAATGAGAATGGAAACAGGTGGGGGAATTAGTTTAAAGATAATGATAATACATTGCTTTAAAAGTTGGTTTGGGAGGTATGGCAAGACATCCCTTCTCAGCTTTTCAGCAGGTATTTGATCACATCAGTGGTTTTGAACAGTACTGTGGACTAGATGAATCTATTTAGAAATTGTAATTGAAGATGCAGTGGTGTGGCAAAGGCCAATGAGAAATTGCTAAGAGGGAAGAGAAGAAAGACCAGGACAGAATCTTCAGAAATGTCTTCATTTAGGGGGTAGGAAGTAGAAAAGTTCCCAGTAAAGGAATCTGAGTAGGAGCCTCCTAAAACTAGGTAAATAATCAAGATGATATATTATGAAGTCAATTTCTGAGAAGTGGCCTAGTAACAAGCAAGATTGTTGAAAGAGAAAAGGCCATTACATTTGTTCTTTAAAAAATAGTTTTGGAGGTATGTCTGTTAAAACAGTTTTTTTCCTAGAAGTTTGACAGAGAAAGGAAGGAAAAGATGGTAATGTAAAAAAGATGGTGAAAGTGTTTGGTTTTTTAATTACAAAAGCACATGCCTATGAAACAAAGCATTCATAAATATATAAATTTAATTATAAAAGTCTTTCCGTCAGTTACTCTATTTTTACTTCTTTGGTGTGGTTTTTATCCATCCAAAACTTAAAAAAAATTTTATATTTTTATTTTTATAAAAATAATATCATATTATACATTCTATTATTACATACTGCTTATTTGTTTTACTTTATAATATGTCATGAAGTTTCTTCACAATAGTGTCGAGAACTACATGCCTAATTCATTTTAATGGCTAAATATTATTTGTTATGGTGGATGTATTATAGTTTGTTTGCTTATTCTCCTATTGAATATTTGCCTTGTTTTTCACTATTAAATAATCGTGCAATGACCATCTTTAAATATTTTCATGTTATTGATTATGTAAATCTATAGGATAACTTCTTAAAAGTAGAATTGTTGGGAGGGTAAGTGTGTTTTTATTTTGTATTGACAAATCACCCACAAAAGGGCTATGCCAATTTATAGTTCCTCCAGTCCTGTATTAAAATGCTCTTGTTTCACACCCTTGCTGACACTGAGTATTATTATATTTTCCCACTTAAGAAAAGTGATTTTGGTTTTAGGTTCGGGTTTTTATTTTTAATAGAAAGTCTGATCTTGCTTGTAATCCTAGGAAAGAATCCAGTTGAGAAGAGGAGGAGTTTGTAAGTTATAAGAAAAAGAGGTGATTGGCAGGCTATAGTCACAGCGGGCATGGGTCAAAATGGTATCAAGAGTATGAATAAAAGGTATGATTTTTTTCTGAGATATTGAGAGGACTAGTAGGTGGATAAAGATGGAAATAAATGCAAATGAAAGAAGAAAATTTTATATGGTTATCTTTATTTCAGGGAAATTAGAAACCACGTCCCTCTTGACATAGAGAATTACTAGGATGATGTTAGGAATAAAAGTACAGATAAGCTTCTGTATAAAATGGGGTAAAGAATCAGGAAGCAATCAGTGTTGGGAGTGATCAGCACTGGTTGGTATAGGGAGCTCACCTGAGCTGAGAATGAATGAATTTGGGGACAGCAAGTAGTCTTGGTCATATTAACTTTTCTTTAAGAACAAGACGGGTGTAGTTGTTGGATTCGCCTGGTTTGGAGGCTTCTGGGTTCAGGTACATTTATCTTATAATCACAATGAGGTAGTTTTATTCTCCTATTTTCCTATCCCATGGATAAAAGTGATATGAGCTAAGAAACACATCCACTGATGAGGTCACAAAGGAAAATAATCCCTGGGTTCTGATAAAAAAAAATTTTTTTAAATATATAAATGTAATACATTGCATTATGTCCATATAAAGCCATACTGCTACCGATATTGCTGATACTTTTTGTTTCTTTATGTCACTCTGAATATAAAGCCATTTAATTTCTTGGTTTTTATTAATAAATTACAATGTAAGCAAACATTACTAAAAGTTCTGATCAATACAAACAGAAGCCCAGAGATTTTGGTGGGTTTACATGATTTGAATTCTGGTCCAGGGCCATGTGGGATTAGTAATGGATCCAGTAATCGTCAACTCTTTCTTGTCTAGAGATTACCTCTGTTTCTGGGGAATTTAAGCATCTTAATTTTTAAAATCTTACCTTTTGAGTAAAAGTCTTCTTTTTCTTCACTTTAATTTTCACATTGTTTACGGGCATGGAAAAGACAAAACTGAAGTGTCATGAGTCTATGGTGAACTTAAATTAGAAGAAAGAGGCTGGTGGAATAGTAAGGGATACATTATCAGAACATTGCCTTCTAAAAAATGAAATATTATAAGAGGAAATGTGCTAAGGTGGGAACACAGTTTATTAGAGAGAAAAGCATGTGTACGTGTGTTTATTTTTATTAAAATTCCTTTCATTCCATGTTTCCTTTTCTACTTTATAATGAAATTATATAAGGACAAAGACCACTTCGCATGCACTATTGCACTACTCGCTATATACTCTGTGTACATAATAAATACTATAACAATTGAAAATGAGAAACAAATGCATTTTGAAGCAAATTGGTGATATTTTAATCTCTGTTCATTTTTAGTACTTGGAAACATTTCAGTTATGCAGGTCTTGTTTTAGCATACTTTTTACTTCTATGGATATTCTGGTTCTTAGTCATACTCTTTGGCTTTATTAGCAGTTTCATGGGTCTGAGTCTCATTTTCCTAACTCCGGATAGAGGCTTTTTGAGGATAAAGACCATTTCTTCTCCAAAATTGTTATGGCAGGACACAAAATAGACCTTCAGTAAATTATTTAAATTATACCTCAATAAAAAATGAGAAGAAAAAGAAAGTTTTTACATGAATCGCATTTTAACTTATGCTGAATTTATATGCCTTTCTGTGATCTGTACCCCTTCTATGCTCTCTGCAGCTCATTTATATTTATCTTTTTCAGTTTGTCGAAGTCTAAATGTGATGGCTGGCTGCTTGGAACATCGTCATCCATCAAAAAGTACCAAGAGTCCACCAACAGTGGAGAGAATAGAAGGGAGAAGAAGACAGTTGGATTTCAGTCACATATGGAAGATGATACCCTGTGGACATGTCAAAAGGAAGAAACAGGTAAGCTTAACATCTATAGTAGCAAAAAGAGAAGCTGTTGGAGGCAGGTGGTTGCTGGTGGCTGCTAACCATGAACTCCAGATGATTCCCTACAGGCCAGAGCAAGAGTTAAGTCTATTACAAACTGACATGTGCCTGCAAGACCATCGGTAGCACATCTAGATCAGTGAGTTACATCAGCATTTCTCTTAGAATACTCAGTGAGAAACTATCCAATTCATTCCTCTTTTGAAAGCAGAAAACTGTAAGAATTAGTCAGCAATAAGTGTGGTCATAGACATAAAATAATGTTACAAGTGAGTAAAGTGACAAGAAATTGAACATAAATCTCTGCCGGGAAAGTAAACCCTAACAGCTATGGTTAATCTTCAATTAACTGAAAATATGGAGAAGGTGGAAGAAAGATCATGAATAATTCTACATTGTGGCTAAAAGAAACCTCATAAGTCTTAAGCATATATTGTCTAACCATCTTAAGTGCTGGTAATTCTTCCTATTGTATATGTTATAGATTTTTTTAAATAAATTATAAATGTGTGAAACGTTAAGTGGAGCAGTTCAATTTAATTGTTTTCTGGTTGTTTCTGAGGTGGCTTTGACTTAATCTCTCCTGGAATTATTAAGGAAAAGATTTAGGGGCAGAATGGAACAAGTCTGAGTTTCATTGTACAGAAAAGATGTACAAGAAACAAAGAGCCAAAAAGGACTTTACTACTAAGAACAAAAATGAAATTGAGGAGACTTAGTGTCTGAGATAGAATCTTCTTTACTTTCTGTTAGTAGTCCTTCAGAAATGGGAAACTCTTACCTTGGCTTCCTGCGTTCTACTCATTGCACTTTGGAGAGTGGAGAACCAGTCAAAATTGGTGTGGTGGTTACACTGCAAGGCTTAACATAGTCTTCTGCTAACTTGTCAACAAATTTGTGTTGTGTGTCAGCACTAAAATAAAATGACAAAATGAAAAAATATATAGTGTAATAGCAAAGGGACAGATAACTTGTGTTACTGGTTAAGACCACAGCCACATTGAAAAGGTACTTTGAGAAAGGTATCATCAGGCCAGCCCTTGCTGTGGTGGAGGTTAATCTCTCCCGGGCCCAGCTACAGAAGCCGGAAGCCTGGAAAGGGCTTGTGTCCAAAAAAAATCAATTTCTAATTTGAAACAAAATCATTTTTGACTAACAGGGGTTCAGAACCCATTACTTTTTGCTGTATAGTCTGCTGACATTTCAGCACTTTCTGTTGTGCACAATGAATCCTAATAGTCATTTTATAATGTTGCTATAGCAATCAATTTAACCAAGAGAAAGCTGTTACAATTCTGCAAAGTTTTCAGGAACAGTTTTCACTTATGGTTTTATTTTTTTCATTAAGGTTTTTATTTCTTTTCTTTTCTTTTATTCTTTTTTTTTTTTTGGCGAGGTGGTTATAATGTGAAAAATTGAAACTTTTTCATTTTTTCAAAAGATTTTTAAGGTACTGTATTCATAGGAATTAATCTTTTTTCTACTCTTAAGAAAGCCTGTCTTGTATATTTCTTTTCTTTTATTCTAATATGGAACCACTAACAAAATGATGGTATACCTGATCACTAGGAGAGCTGAAGTTGCCCCTTTGAGTTATTCGGCTCATAAGCCTGCTGGTATACACAAATTCTAGCACAGGGCAAAGTTATTGCATTGGCATTTGCTGTGACACTCAACCAAATAGGAGACAGACTTTCCAAGGTGTGCTGCAGAGGGTTTGGACACCTTTTTATCATAAGGCCAATGACCTAGCGCTAAGTGCCTAAGTTACACTGCTTGATTTAGTGTCTCCTTAATTGCTTTCCCCTCTTTAGCATGTCTGAATTTTCTAACATACTTTTCTTCTGTTTTATATTCTTTTTTTCTTTTGTTGTCCTTTAATTATTAAGTACTACTTAGAATCTTTAATCTTTATTAATCAGTCTCTATCCCTCTCACCATTCTGTCAACTTTATAGGTATTAAACATGTAAGAAAGACCTGATTCTTATCTCATGTGATTGCAAAAATATGTACGGTGTTGTCAGAATTACACTTAAAATATAAATTGTTTTTAAATCATCAGTGCTTAGAATGCTCTATCTTAGTTGCTTTTTATTGAGTTATGTGGAACAAGGAGACATTACTTAGGAAAATCTAAACTTGAGTCAACAACTTTTAAGCTAACGGCAGAAATCTGGAAATACCCAGTCTCCATTTCTCTTTTTTGCTCCCTACTCAGTGGTGTTTTTATTCCCTTCCAGCTTGCCTCGAACCTTCCCTGCCTGAGCCATCACTGATTCCCTTTCATAGTAGCCCTAAAAGCTGAGGGCATTTTTATCCTGTTATGCTAATGGACTAGCAGAGGCTGTGAGGCCACTGAGCACACATGTTCCAGAACTGAAATGTTAGACCTCAGTGTTTGTCACTGCCCATTCCTACATAAAGCTGTAAAGCCATCCCAAAGCCCCCTACTACATTTAGAGCTACTTCCTGTTTGTTCCTCTTTCATTGATCTCTGCATCTCCTTAAAACTGAGTTTAAGACTGGCTGAACCTAGAGTAAGTAATTTGGATTTACCTGATGGTATTGACCATGCCCTTCATTTTATCTTTGGGTTTTTTTAGGTTAGATAACATTCAGCAACTGTCACTGATAGAGGCTCCCTGAGGGGCTCCCAAACACATTTTTCTTTTACTGGAAGAGGATTATTTTAGACTCATCTGAATCGAAGAATAATCTCTGAAGCTCTTAGCTGTTCCTCTAAGTGAACCTGTGCTTGCAGTGATGTGGGTGCTCTTTGTAGTCCATGATGGACTAGTGTGGGTGACATGATTAAAGAAATAAAGAAGTCAGAGTATCAAAAGTACAAAAACCATTTCCATCTTGCCTCTAAGGAGTATTTATTTATGTTTCTTTTTTTATTAGCATCATCATTATGATTTTATGTTTAATCATTTGTAAGGATACCACAAGATATTATTCTGATTCCTAGAAGTCTGAACTAAAAGATCTGTTAAAAGTTGATGGCTTTATCAACAGAACGCAGACACAGGCATAGTACAGAGCTATGAATAAACCCAGACATGTAAATTAAATTGTCCTGCCCAGTCCACTCAAAAAAGGAATTCAAATGCAAGAGATTAGCGTTGAGAGTTGAAGTTGCTGTGTACGGAATAATGTCACTTAAACCAGCCTCAAAATACTATATAACTTACATATTTTTTATATTTTAAATTTTTCCCACTAAAGTATGTGTCTCATATGTTCACTGTTGTAGCCCCATCTCCTAGACCATTGATTAATATGTGGTAGATGTTCACTATATATTTATTGAGAGAATTAATATAACATTATATATATTGATTTTTCTCTGTGTCCGTGCCCCATTGTCCCACAGAACAGATCTAATGAGTTAAACCTTTTGACCTCAGTGCCTGCAGTGATTTAGTGATTTAAGAAATATATGTGCTTGTCCCTTCAAAGTCCTTATGGTGATTGATTGATAATGTCAAAGAGATATCAACAGAGTAAGGTCTTAAAAATAGCACTGCCTTAAAAGTCAAGAAAACTGTTGGTTTTTTTTCATTTCCTTTTATTCTAATTGAGATTTAATTTATATACAATAAAATTGCATAGGCCTTAAGTGTACAGTTTGATAAATTTTGACAATTGTATATATCCATGTAACCACCAGTCTGTTAAGATGTAGTACAAATCCATTATTCACAAAAGTTCCCTCATGTTCCTTTCGAGCAGTTCCCCACTGAGGCCTCTCTCCTTGGCCTGGAGATGGTTGTTTACTCGTTGTGTCCTCACAAGTCCTTTTCTCTGTGAGCTTCCATCCCTGGTGTACCTCCCTCTTCTTATAAGGATACCAGTCGTATTAGATTAGGGCCCACCCATATGGCCTCATTTAATCTTAAGTAGTTCTATAAAGCTTTCTCTCCAAATACAGTCACATTCTGAGGTAAACTGGGAGTTAGAACTTTAACATATGAATTTGGCAGGGAGAGGACATAACTCAGTCCATAACAACTACTTTTTTTCTAATCTTTATGCTTTTTCACCCTTATTTCATACTGCCTAAGACTTTCATTACAATGTAGAATAAAATGGTAAAAGTGGACTTTTATGCCTTGTCCCTGATCTCACAGGGAAAGCAGATAGTCTTTCACCTTTAAGTATGATTTTAGCTGTAGATTTTTTGTAAATGCTATTTATCAGGTTATAAAATTTCCCACCTTGTTTTCTGATAGTTCTTATTCATAGTGAGTGTAGAATTTCATCAAATCTTTTTTCTGTACCTATTGAAATAGTCAGAGTGTAACTTCAAAAACAGCTTTGAAAAAGTTTGACATTATTTATTAAAGATAAAGAACAAATACCCTGAATCCCAGCAATTCATTTCTAGGTATACATAGAGAGAATCTCATATATACAATGATTAACTTAGAAATGTGTTCATAGCTATGTATTCAGTTAGAGTAGGCTAAACTATGGTAACAAATGGACAGGGGAAAAAAATCAATGGTTTAAAGAACAATAAGTTTCTTTCTTTCTCATGTAATGGTCCAGGATAAGAGTTCAGGGTGACAGCAGTTTTGCTCCAAAGAATGATGGCTTTGTCATCTTTTTGTGTCTTCCAAGCTCACCCTGAACATTGCAATTACACAGGGGATGGCAAACTTGGTCCATGGCCAAATCCATACCACTGCTTGCTTTTGCAAATAAGTTTTATTGGAACACAGCCATTTCCATTTTTTACATATTGTCTGTAGCTGCTTTCATGTACAACAACAGAGTCAAATAGTTGCAACAGGAGCTGGATGGCCCACCAAGCCTAGTATATATACTGTCTGACCCTTTATAGAAAACTTTTGGTTGGCCCTGCGTTAGTAGGTCTGCAAGGAGGAAGAAAGATATGGGAGAGTACATGTGGAAGGTTTTTATAGGACAAGTCCGAACTGGCACATGCAATGTCCATTAGTTTTCCTCCTGATCATACGTAATTACTAGGGGGATTGGGAAATATAATCTAGCTATATACCCAGGAAGCAGGGAAGAGTGCATGAGTGGATAACTAGCATCCTCTGCCACAGCACCATTCTTAATAGCCCCAAACCAGAAACACTCCAAATGTCCATCAGTAGTAGAATGAATAAAAAGTCATAAATGCATAGCATAGAATGCTGTATAGCAAAGAAAACAAACTGCAGCTATGTAAACATCAACATAGATAAATCTCACAGAAATAATATTGAGCAGAATTCTTCAAAAGAATATATATAATATATTTCTATATTTATAAAGTTCAAAAGCAACAAAACTAAGTCACATTTTGGGGATATATATGTAAATGGTAAAACTATAAAGAATAGAAAAGGAATAAAAACGAGAACAGTGGCTGCCTTCTGCTGTTTCAGAGGGGAGAAGAGTTGTAATTGGGATGGATATTGGTGATGCTTCCAGGTGGCAATGCTGCCAGTATGTTATTTCTTGATCTGAAAAGAAGTCACACTAGTATTTTCTTTATCACTTATTCTTTAAACTAAACTGAATGTATAATATAGCTCAGCTATTTTTAAATTGAAAAATAAAACAAAGAGCCTAGAGACAGAGTTTTCCTAAACATTGAATTCTAAGAAGTTATCTCATCATGAGATATTGATTGATGGATGAGCAGACAACAGACCCAGCTATATGTAAATAGGACGTGATCCATTATGTTCAATTCCATCTGTGTATGCAAAAATGTGTGTGTTTATTTACATAAATATATTCACATATATTTACATATATAAAAATATATACATTTATATATGAACTTTATCAGCCTAATGGATAATATTCTTACCAGCACTTTTATTTTTAAAATGTGTATATTATCTGCGTGTGTATGCATAAATATAGAGAAATGTGTAGTTCTATGAATATGCATAACTGTATGTAACTATTGGTATACTAAACATTAAATCAAATTCTGTAGAAGGAATGGATGTAATTAAAAGCTGATATATAACTTTTTAGAAACTGAATAAGGAATAGAGCTTAGAGAATTAAGAAAAAGGAATAAACTTACTCTAAGGCATAGAGATTCCATACATTCCTGAAGTACATTCATGGGTCCCATTAGAAGTCCTTGGACCCTCTGTTAAAATTTCTTTAAATTGTTCCCATCAAATGTCAACTGTCTCAGCTTTTGACAGAAGTATCAAAATAGAAAAAATAAGACTAATGTTCAGGCCTGATGTGATAATGACTCAAAAGATATTTATTCTGTCACTACCAGGCATTTCTCCCCTCTCATCTCTCCCACAAATCCCTCTCCTTGTTTCTGTTACTGTTTGCTCATTTTAATTTCCACTTCCATCCCCCAGGAGTCTGCCTGGACAATAATAGTAGTAATGAACTGTTTTACCTGCCTCCATTCTCTTTGTTTTTCTCTGTTCTGAATTCTGTCTCCAAAGACCAATTTGATTTTTGTATTGTCATCACTGCTGCTTTGTTTTATTTTTGAGGCCAACTAGCACAACGTTTAAGAGTTTGCAGCACACATTCAAACAGACCTCAGCTACGTTCATAACCCAGCCGTGCTCTTACTAGCCCTGCAGTGATGGACATACTGCTTGACCTTTTCAGTTTGCACTTTCTTATCTATAAAATGAGGACAATAAAGGACTATTGTAAGGATTAATGAGATAACACATTAAAATAATTTAAAGTGATTAGCAAGGTACAAAGACGTAGTGAGTTCAATAAATATTTCCTGAATACACTAAATATTTAGCCTTGAGGTTTTTAATTTAACGCTTTCACTAGTTTCATGCTCCTTATTCATGCCTATCAAAATTCTACCACCTGTATCATATCTTCCTTAATCCTATAGCCAGATGTGATCTCTCCCATTTCTTAATTCCTGAGACTTCTCATACTATACATTACAGAAGTGTACTAGCATAATGGTGAAAACTCTGGGATTAGATTATCTGGACATGAATGTTCATTCCATCACATACTAGCGTTGTGACCTTGGCAGGTCATGTAAGTCCCCTATGGCTTATTTTCCTTATCTGTAAATTAGTTACAAAAAGTAGTATCTATCACAAAGAGTTTTTATGGGGATAAATTACTAGAAATGGCCAGACTATAGAGATAGAGCTGGAGTGGGATAGAAACAGATCAGTCAGAGAGAAGATGTTGACTACAAATGGGCACGAGGAAACTTTTTGGAGTGAGGAAATACTCTAAAACTAGATTGTAAAAATAAGTTAATACCAAGACAAAAAAATTTTTTTAACTGAGTTGTGTCCATGCTTTCATAGCTGAACAGATTTATTACTATTTATCAAACTGTACACTTAAGATGGTTAAATTTGATAGTATTTAAATAATACCTCAATGAAACTTTAAAAAAAAAAAAAAAGAATATATGGTATATGGAAAAGGCTTAGAACAGTACCAGGCACATACTAAGCATACTGTATCTGTTATTACTATGTTATACTGCCCTGGGTTATTTGTGATTCTTTACAGGATTGTTCAGAGTACCTCATTTTCTTACTCTCACACCTTCCATCCCCTCCCCCTAAACTAAGCTTGAGCTTAATCCTAGCACCAGCCCTTGCTCTTCATTAGGTACTCAGTGAATATTTACTGACTGAATGCAGGTATGGACTAATAGAGTTTATGCCTAGGATGATAATGTACTGGTTTGGGTTGAGGATCCCACAGATTTGTGTATGCGAAGAAGACTGAATTGTGCATTAGATGGCTAGTCTTTTACATATATACATAATAGAAAGCAGTTAATATTAAAGATAGCTTTCAAATACCAAAGATCATGGTAATTGTTTTTATGCTAATAAAACTATGCTAATAGTTTTATAGGTGATTGTTTTTATGCTAATAGAACTGTGCTATAGTTGTATGACTCTTGCTTTCTCTAGGCCTGATATTCTCTTGTCACACCTAAACTGTGCCATCCCAAAGTTAGCATACTGTATTCTTGGCACTTTCGGGCTTGTTATTCCCAGCATGGCAAAGCTGTCTTTGTGTTATTTGAATATTCACCCTTTCCTCAAAGAAAGGCTGAATATCCCCAAATCTCTTCTTTAAGCAGCCAGGACAATAGTCTCCCAGAAACCTAAAGAAAACTGTGAATGAGATTCTTATAGTCTTCCAAGAAAAAGACAGAGATGTTTTGTATTGTTGGGAAAATAATATTAAGAAGAAAAAGGAGAATGTTATTATTAGAAATACTAATAATTAGAAAACAAACAAGAACAAAAAAATTTCTGTCCATTCCATTTTATTATTTAGCACTCTAGAAAATTAATGTCAATATAACGTTGTTAGAAAGGAACAGAAACCAAATCAGCCCTAGAATGGTTAGTAGAGCATCTCTTCTAGTTAAAAAAAAAAAAAAATTGTTTTAGCACAGTGTAGAGTTCTTTGAAAGAAACATTCCAGATTCACATCTACCTTGAAAGTTTTGGCGGTAGAATCACTTTAATATGAGGGATTTGGAGGTAGAAAGTGCTAAAATTTTCTATTTTGTCAAAGAGAAGAATGATCTTTTCCTATGATAAAGAGAATAAAATAAAGCAATCTACTGTCATGGGCATTGTCACAATAGACCCAAATCAGCAGGAATAAGGAATATGACAGGCCATCAGGTTTAAAAACAAAATCCTAGTTAGTCTGTTATTGCACAAATATACTTTTTTAAACAATGTGTTGTGGATCTCTGATATTTACAAAATCAAAATAACCTACCGAGTTTTCCATCTGTCATTGTTTCATGTTGGGAGGTGGTGAATTGCTTACTTTTAAAGCTTAAGGATTCCTGTAATCTCTATTACTCAAAATGAAATTTTTCATTTCCTTTATAGAATGCCAAAATTATTTTCTTTATTGTTCACACAGGAGCAATGACAGAAGTTAGAAAAGATGCGTCCACATCTCCTATGACAACAGGAAGCCAAAAGGAGCTTGTAAGCACAACCACATCATCATTCCAACACAACACCTCCCGGTAAGTTTTAGGGATTCTTCAATTTAACATTCTCCAGATAAGAGCATTTTTTTAGTTTATTTTTTATTTTTTATTGACATATAATTGACATACAATGTCCTATTAATTTTAAGTATACATTATAGTGCTTCGATACTTGTATACATTATGAAATGATCCCCATAATAAATCTAGTTACCATCTGTCACCATACAAAGTTATTACGATATTATCGACTGTATTCCATATGCTGTGCATTACATCCTCATGATTTATTTCTATTTTAACTAAAAGTTTGTACCTCTTAATCCCCCTCACCTATTTAACCCACCCTCCAACTCCTCCCCTCTTTGGTAACCACCAATTTGTTTCTTGTATCTATGAGTCTGTTTCTGTTTTGTTTTGTTTGTTCATATGTTTTGATTTTTAGATTCTACATATAAGGGAAATCATATGGTATTTGTCTGTCTCTGTCTGATTTATTTCACTTAGCATAATACCCTCTAAGTCCATCCATGTTGTTGTAAATGGCAGCATTTTATTTTTTTATAGTTGAGTAATTTTCTGTTATACATAGAAACCACATCTTTATTCTTTCATCCATCTATGGATACTTGGCTATTGTAAATAGTGCTGCAATGAACGTAGGGGTACATATATCTCTTTGAGTCAGTGTTTTTGTTTTCTTCAGTAAATACCTCCAACTAGAATTGCTGGAATGTATGGTTGTTCTATTTTCAATTTTGTGAAGAGCCTCCATACTGTTTTCCATAATGACTGCACCAGTTTACATTCCCACCAACAGTGTGCAAAGAGTTCTCTTTCTCCATATCCTTGCTAGCACTTTTTTCTTTTTGTCTTTTTGATAATAGCCATTCTGACAGAAATTAAGTAATATCTCATTGTGGTTTTTGATTTGCATTTCTCTGATGATTATTGATATTGAGCATTTTCATGTTTCTGTCAGCCATCTGTGTCTTTTTGAAAAATGTCTCTGCCCGTTTTTTAATCGGATTCTTTGGATTTTTTTATATTAAATTGTGTAAGTTCTTTACATATTTTAGATATTGACCCTTTATTGAATATATGATTTGCAAATATCTTCTCCCCTTCAGTAGGTTGCCTTTTCGTTTTATCGATGGTTTCCTTTACCCTGCAAAAGCTTTTTGCTTGATGTAGTCCTATTTGTTTATTTTTGCCATTGTTTCCCTGGCTTGAAGAGACTGGTTCAGAAAAATATTGCTAAGACCAGTATCAAAGAGTTTACAGCATGTGTTTTCTTTTAGGAGTTTTTTGGTTTCAGGACTTACATTCAAATCTTTAATCTGTTTGAATTTCTTTTTATATATAGTGTAAGATAATGGTCCAGTTTTATTCTTTCCCATGTAGCTGTCCCGTTTTCCCAATACCATTTATTAAAGAGACTATCTTTTCTCCACTGTATATTTTGCTTCTTTTGTCATAGATTAATTGACCATATGTGTGTGGGTTTATTTCTGGGCTCTCTGTTCCACTGATCTATGTGTCTGTTTTTGTGCCAGCACCATATCGTTTTGATTACTATAGCTTTGCCAGTATGGTTTGAAATCAGGGAGCATGATACCTCCAACTTTGTTCTTCTTTTTCAAAATTATTTTGGTTGTTGGGGTCTTTTGTGATTTTATACAAATTTTAGGATTCTTTTGTCTAGGTCCATTAAAAATGCCACTGGCGTTTTGATAGGGATTGCAGATTGCTTCAGGTAGTATGAATATTTTAACAATATTAATTCTTCAAGTCCATGAGCATGATCTATCTTTCCATTTATTTGTGTTGTCTTCAATTTCTGTTATCAACGTATTATAGTTTTTACCTTGGTTAAATTTATTCCAAGGTATTTTTTTATGCAGCTGTTTCTTTTATTTCTCTTTCTGATAGCACATTATCAGTACAACTGATTTCTGTATATTAATTTTGTATCCTGCAACTTTACTGAATTCATTTATTAGTTTTAATAATTTTTTGGTTGAGGCTTTTGGGCTTCCTATGTATAGTATCATGTCATCTGTAAATAGTGACAGTTTTACTTCTTCCTTTCCAATTTAGATGCCTTTTATTTCTATAGAAGCACTTTTGTGAGGTTTGTTTAATAAAGAGTGGAAAAATCTTGACACTTCTTAATGGCTTTTGCTCAGGAGAGATACCCTTATTTGGATGCATCTGGATTTGGCCAGGTTGAACTTTTGGAGCCCTCTTCTTTATACATGCCCTTCTTTAGTTGATGATGGTAATTGGCAAGGATATCCATAGAAACACAAAGCTAATCCTATCTTTCATCAAAAAGTCTGCTTAGTAGCAGGCTCTTCCCAAATTGTGCACTTGGACTATAAGTTTAACTAACTGAATTAATTGATATTGACAATTACAGTGGGCTTTGTTAAAGGACTGTCAACATTTACTTATTACAGAGAAATTTGAATGAAGAGAATAATTTGATCAGCCTTTTCTGGAATCAGGAAAAGAAACATGTTATTAAAATTTCTCATATTGAATAAAATTTCTCATATCTAATATGTTCAACCTTTACATGTTTAAGGGCTAAATATATAAATATCAACACCAAAAGGGTTTGGTTTATGTTTCCCTGGGAATATGATTTTGAACACTTAAATACCTAGTATCTTATCAGATGAATGAATATAGGTTTTAAGATAATTTTAATTTTAAAGAACTTTTGGGAAATGACCCTAACACAGAGGATAATAATAATGGCTGTCATCTATTAAGCATCTAGTATGTTGCCAGCCCTTTGTACGCATTATCTGATTTAATCTTCATCATAGCCTTATGAAGTAGTACTATTGTCATCCTCATTTTAAAAAATTAGGAAACTAAGGCTCAGAGAAACTGATTGACTTGCCTAAGGTCACATAGCTAAGGTCAGCCAGCATTTCAGACTCTAAAGCCCATAATCTTAAATACTATAATAATTGTCAATGACAACTTCCTTATTTTGGAGGCCACCCATAATCAAAAAAAAAATTTTACTAGTTTACCACGTTCTTTGTTCATTACTCCTTTCTTTTATTTTTAATGCTGCTGTTGTTATCATTCTACCAAAGACCCACCGTGAATTGTGGTTATGAAATATCGACGGGGTTCCCTCCTTGGACTACTTAATGTTGTGGCTGGATGCTTGTGCTCATAGAGGATCTGTCCTCGCTCACCTTGAGAGATTCTGCTGGAGGAGTTACAGGTAGGGAGGAGAGAGAGCCAGGATTTTCAGTGTTAGTGAATTTCTCTATTGTTGAGGATTAAAATGAGATCTCTTAACTCCACTTCAATGTGTATTTGATGATTACATTTCAGCTTAGAGAAAAGCATGAAAAAGAAAAAGAAAATGCTTTCCCAGTGAGGGTTTTGTAGAACATCCTCAGCACACATTTTCTGAATGGACCGTATCAACAGTAGAGTTTTACAAGGCCAGTTAAAATTGCTGTGAAGACTCATATTTATGGACCTTAAAAAAAGGATTCTTGATCTGTTAGTTCTCAATACTACAAATCAGCTAAATATAGATTCTCAGAAGCTTCTTAAGTAATGAGCATTTGGCTAAATAAAACCACGTGTAGCACACCAGATTTTATCCTTAGGCATGCACGATGGCATATTATAGGTCTATTATACAATGTGCAGAGTTGAAAAAAAAGATTCAGTACTATGAAAATCAGGTACCAGGAAGGCACAGTGTTTGCTTTCCAGATTTCCGAATCAGGATTATTTGAATTATTTTTATTTCAAAGTGTAGAAAAAACATTTCTTATAGACTGCTTTTTAGTTACACACAAACTCTTACTGCAAGAGAAAAGCCTGTTCTTCATCCTGACAAATCTTTGAAAGTAGTACTTAGGAGAACAAGAGTAAAAACCCTTTTCCCTGTCCACCCTAAATTTTAAGAATTTTCAAGACTTGCAAAAGAGGATGGGGCTGTGACAGATGCTAGTCCTGGACAGGTTTTCCTTTGTTTTCTAAAAAGTGTTAACACCTACAGGGCTACCATATTATTCCATGTGCAGGTAATAAAACAAGGCATGGCAAAGTAATCTTTCTCATTCATGGTGTAGGCTGTTAATTGTTCTCTCTGCTGCCTGTCAATATGTGAAATTTTCATTCCCCATTCAAAATGGAAAAAGTTGTGGCTGAAAATGTTAACATTTGCATTTTTATTTGTTGATTTATTTAAGGGACAGCCTCTCCTACAGCAATCTATCACTTGGTGACACCCCAAATATGAATAATGTATTGTAGACTTGCAGCTACCATGTGTAACAAGTGCTAGAGACAGTAAAGGAATGTTAACGATGTTGCAAATGTAATATTTATTGACTCATAAAGTTTATCGCTTTTGAAGTTCAATAATACTGACCGTAACACATTAATATCACTTCTCCTGATTTTAGCTGGGCACCTTTGTATGTAGAAATATTCATCTATCTCATGCTAACAAAATAAATATGTAATTTATAGCACAAGCAAAGAGGGCTTTGTAGTTTTCAGTGCTGAGAGCTGTAATGCTTCTTTCTTTCCATTTCACTTCTGGCCTCCAGCATTGATCGCACACCCCTGAGCTGTCCAAGAGAGTTAGCACACTGCTCATCTTGGCACAAGAGGGTGTTGCCACTGAACTAAACAGTACCTTGCATTTCCGCATGGCTGGAACAGGCAACATGGCACAAACCACTCCACCTGGAAAGAGAACTACAGGGGCCTTTTCTCCCTGTCATTCTGACCGCCCCGCTGGTAGGTGCACACACCTTCACTCAGAAAGTCCAGTATTTTTCCTGTCATGATACTGAGTCATAGTTTACTGATTCTACTTGAGCCTCTTCTCCAGTGTGAAGCCAGACCTGGGCAACTTACCAATGAATTTGTTATGAGCCACAAATGTTACCAATGATTAACCCTTTTGTGCCTTCCAGAATTAGATGTGTCCATTGCCAGTAAGAAAGATCATACAGGAAATATCTGGCCCCCAGAGCAAGAGAAGTAATGTTAATTAGCAACCATCAGCTGTAATTGTCATCCCCATTAAGATGCAGAATTATGTATTTCTTCGTTATAAATAACCTTTCTAATTGTACTTGATGTATGCCAATTTAATCAAAAAGTATACTTGCAACAAGCAGATATTTGCATTAATGTAGCTTTGGATCTTCCAATCTTTTATTTCAAATTTGACTAGAAAAAATCTGTTGCAGCTGTATATCTTTTATATGTTGGTGTCTTTTTCTTTTCAGGTATGTAGATCTGATACATTTTATATTTAAAATGAAGACAGTACCTTCTGGGATTGTTCAGTGAAACAGAAATCTTGTCACTTTTTCAAATACTTGGAGTTTCTCTATCTCAGTCATGTGACAACTCAGTGATGATTGTTCCAAACTGATAAACAGGGGCAAATACCAGGCCTGCAACCACAGGATTACATTCTCAGTCCCTGAAGAAAAGGTTACTAAGGCCTCTTCTCTCTGTTCTTCCCTGACTCATAGGAGTTAAGGCTGGTATTCCTGGCTTCTTTTGTGAGCGTACGTGAAATGTGAAGAGGGAAAGGCAGATCTCACTAAGTCACCTGATTAGTGAATTTTTGGAACTGGAGATAGAGTTAGCCTATTTCTAGGAAGTACTCTTCACCTCGCTCTCTTTTTTCTTTTTTTCGGAAAGATCAGTTTTTTGGTTGTTTTTTTTTTACCATAATACAGAGCTAAAGTTTTTTGTTTTGTTTTGTTTGTTTTTGAGGTATGTTGGGGGGATGATTTTGTGGAGCTTGTTTTTTACTGAGGGAAGTTGGAAAATATTTGAGTATGTGCTTTGAAGAAATTTGATTGCTTATTTGGGGGCTTCATATGAAAAATAGCTTTATTTGTTCCTTTTTTTGTGACCTTGGTCCTTTGCTGTCAAACCATATGCTTAATGTGTTTTGAAAATTTTGCTGTAAATTTGTACCTTGCTGAGCTGTCTATAGTGCAATTGCCCGTGCACAGTAATGCTCACAGGCAGCTGTTTGCACACGGCTGACTTGAAGGTGGCTTGTGGAGACTCTTTGCCCATTGCAGTTGAGATTGAGGGACCAGACTCAGAAGTATTGGAACCCTGGGACCACACTCTACCAAGTCCAGTCTGGAAGAATCTAAATACCCTCCAATCTATAACTTAAACTTCTGTCTTTAAGACAGTATTTTTCTGTCTTCATTAGAAAAAAATCTCTGTTCAGATCCTTTTCTCATTTTTTAATCAGGCTGTTTATTTTTTGCTACTGAGTTGTAAGAGTTCCTTATATATTTTGTTTATTAACCCCTTATCAAATATATAATATGCAAATATTTTCTACCATCCATAGTTTACCTTTTCATTTTATTAATTATTTCCTTTGCTATGCAGAAGGTTTTTAGTCTGGTTTTTTTGTTTTTGTTTGTTTTGTTTGTTTTGTTGCTTTTGGTGTCAAATTCAAAAAAATATATATTTTAAAGACCAATGTCAAGCTTTTTCCCTATGTTTTCCTCTAGAAGTTTTACAGTTTCAGGTTTTACATTTAAGTCTTTAAATCCATTTTGAGTTTATTTTTGTGTATAATGTAAGATAAAGATCAGTTTATTCTTTTGCATGTGGATATCCAGTTTTCCCAACACCATTTATTGGAGAAACTACACTTTCCCCATTGTTTATTCTTGGCTCCCTTGTCAAAAATTAGTTGACCAGTTATGCTTGGGTTTATTTCTGAGCTATTTATTCTATTCCATTGACCTCTGTGCCTGTTTTTGTGCCAGTGCCATACTGTTTTGATTACTAGAGTTTTGTAATGTAATTTGAAATCAGGAAGAGTGATGCTTCCAACTTTGTTCTTTCTCAAATTGCTTTGACTATTCAGGGTCCTTTGTGATTTCATATGAATTTTAAGATTATGTTTTCTATTCCTGTGAAAAATACCATTGGAATTTTGACAAGGATTGTGTTGTATCTGTATATCACTTTGGGTAGTATAGACATTTTAACAATATTAATTCTTTCAATCCATGAACACAGGATATCTTTCCATTTATTTTACCTATTTCATTTATTTCTTTTATGTTTCTTTCCATTTATTTCTTTCTATTTATGTCATCTTCAATTCTTGACATCAGTGTTTTAGTTTTCAGCGTACAAATCTTTCACTTCCTTGGTTAAATTTATTCCCAAGTATTTTATTCTTTTTGATGCTATCGTAAATAGGATTTCTTTCTTGCTTTTCTTTTCATATAGATCCCTGTTGGCATAAAGAGATGCAACTGATTTTTGTATGTTGGTTTTGTATCCTGTAACTTTACTGAATTCATTTATTAGTTTTAACAGGTTTTTTTTTGGAATCTTTAGGGTTTTCTACATGTTAAATCATGTTATTTGCAGAGATAATTGTACTTCTTATTTGTTTGGATGCCTTTTATTTCTTTTTCTTGCCTCATTGCTCTTGCTGTACTTCCAATACTTTGTCCTATCTTTTCTTTGTACTAGATCTTAGAAGAAAAGCTTTCTGTTTTTCTTCATCGATTATGATTAGCTATGGGCTTTAAATATATGGCCATTATTGTATTGAAGAAATTTTTTTCTATACATATTTTGTTGAGAGTTTTTATTATGAATGGATAGCGACCTTTGTCAAAGAAGACAAACAAATTGCCAACAGGTATATGAAAAGATACTCAACATCACTAATTAGGGAAATGCAAATCCAAACCACAGTAAGATATCACCTCACAACTATTTGGATGCCTATTATCAAAAAGATAAAAGATAACAATTACTGGCAAGTATGCGGAGAAAAGATAACCCTTGTATACTATTAGTAGGAATGTAAATTTGTCCAGCTATTATAGAAAATAGTAAGGAGGTTCCTTAACGAATTAAAAATAGAAGTACCATATGATCCAGCAATCTCTCTTCTGGGTATATACCCAAAGAAAATGAAATCAGTACTGCAAAGAGATATCTGCACTCTCATATTGATTGCAGCCTAATTCACAATAGCCAAGATATAGAAACAACTCGTGTCCATCAACAGATGAGTGGACTGTCAAATATTCAGCCTTAAAAAAGGAATATTCTGCCATTTCGACAATATGGACAAACCTAAAGAACATTATGCTAAGTGAAATAAGACAGACACAGAAAGAGAAATACTGCATGATCTCATTTATATGTGGAATCTAAAAAGGTGGACTCGTAGAAGCAGAAAGTAGAACAGTGGTTACCAGGAGTGGGAAGGAGGAGAAAATAAGACGTTGGTCAAAGGTTCATCATCCTAGATGAATAAGTTCTAGAAATCTAATGTGCAGCATGGTGACTATAGTTAATAATACTGTATCGAATATCGTAAATTTGTTAAAAGAGATTTCAGGTGTTCTTACCACAAAAACAAATTGTAACTGTATGAGAGGATGGATACATTAATTAGCCCAACTGTAGTAATCATTTTACTATATATATGCAAATCAAAACATCATATTGTATATTTTAAATATATACAATTTAAAAAAAAAGACTTTTTATCTTTATTTTTACCTTAAGTAACTTGACATGAGCACCCAGTTGCTTCCAGCCCCCATTATGATGGTATAACCTTTAATGTGATAGAACGACTGATGGCATCTTAGTCCTTTGCTGTGCTATGAAAAGGGACAAACATTTCTGCATTTGTCCCTTTTCATTCTCTGTGGATTATAAACCAAGGCTTTAGCCTATGGGCAGTTCGAGCATTGTTTAGTTTTCTATGTCATATTTCCAGTAACCACTTACATTGCAGAGAAGGAAAAATTGTGTAAATAATTGTAACAATGATCTGTTTTATCTCGGGCAACCAAATTCTGGATTGACAGCTGCCAGGGGATTCGAAACCTACACAAGAAACATTTCTATTATACTGGTAATAAATATATAATGCTGAAAGTTATAATTACCTGTTCATAATCCTTGGCATTGTACTTGAGAGTTGACAGTGCTTTTAATGTGCATTATCTCATTTAAATTGCACTAAAACTCTGTGAAGTAAGTAGTAATATTATTCCATTTTACAATGAGGAAATGAGAACCGAGAGAAACTGACCACCAGAGGTCACACAACAAGGAAACAGAAAAGAGAACTTGAATTTAGCCCTTCCAATATCAAATTTCAGTGTTTTTTCATTCTTTTATACTGCCTAAAATTTGGATGTGGTTCAGAGGTATTGACACTAAGCTGATAAAATTCTGGTTTAGGGTAGGAATCACACAAACTTGGAATTTGTTTTTGTAACTTGATAGGAAGAAACTTAGTCATACAGAGAAAGCGAGATGTCGTGGTTTCACTATACACAACAGCCAAATTGCAATGCTTTCTTGTAGTTATGCCCAAAATCATAATAGTGACGAAAAAAAATTTTTAATCAGACTTTTTCTCACCTGGACATTTACACAAATAATTTAAGTACTCAGCCAGATTCCCTCATGTGCCTAGCAGAAGAAATAATAATGTGTTATTCTTCCAAAGGTAGAGAGATAGAAGCTAAAGTAACATCAAACTAGAGCCCACGGGCACTAGTTGGGTTGATGTGAGAGGTTTCAGTAGCAGACCTCACTGCCTCTATATAAGAGAGTATATGAGTGTTGACCTTATATAATGATACTGACTACTATTCATTGAATGCCTATTATATATCAGGAATGTGTCATATGTCTAGCTATATTTATTTATAACCTATGTTCATGCAAATTACATATCATTGTAAGGTTTTTTATGACTATTAAAACTCAATTTCAAACTATTAAGTAGAATTTCTTCTTAGATTTTTGTAATGACTTACTAAAATGTGGGCTACTGGACCCTAAACTATTATTTTACCTTTATCTGCCCTCATAATAACAGTTTACACACTACACACAATCAAGTAGCATTTACTGTAACTTTCCTATTTTGTGTATATTGTAAACAACAAAATGAAAACAAAGCTTAGTGAAATGATCTACATAAAATGACAATAAAAAGGAATAATCTGAAGACTTCAGAAAAAGAATGTGTTAAATATATAAAAGAAAATATGAAGTTGCAAATATGCCTCTCTGTCTTCCATCTTGAATCTAAAGGATGAAAAGCCCAGCCATTCAAAAGTGTTTTTAGGTTAGGTTAGTAATTTGGAATTCCCTGCCAGCAGTGCATTACTACCAAGAACAGTTGAATGCATGTAAATTCTTACGTGTTCAATGAAAAGACATTGCTTTTAATTAAGCCATGCTGTTGGGCTGTTACTATAATTCCCACTGTTAAAAGCCATTAATATAATCATCCATTTCTCTTGTACATACTGTTTATAGTGTGTAAGTTAAGAAAACAGAAACAAATAAGCTAAGTAGAAATAATAAAGACATAGCACAATTCCAAGAAATGAATTCAGCCTAAGGAAGTTTGTGAAGACATTCTTACCATAGGAAGAACATACCGTACAGGGAAAATATACATTACAACACCTTATATTTACTAGTCGCTTAGAATTCTAGTCCTTGGCTTTAAGAAATCTTTCCAAATTCCAGGTGAACTATTTTATTGTTCATACTTTTCTATATTTTCTAAATTTTCTACAACCAACATGTATTACTTAATTTCAAAAACAATGTTTTAAAAGAAAATAAAGACTACACAGGTGTAGGAGGTAAACCCATTTCAAACTTTTATACTCTAAAGTTACCCTTGGAACATATGACATAAATATGTTATTTCTTTGTCGAGCAAGCAGTAGATGAGGTATATGTTTCCTTGGTATGTCTTCTCCAGGGTCTGAACTCTGAAAAATGCTATGATTAGTGACATCTGTTCAGTATTGCCGGTTCCCACTATCATTTCACAGTTTTTAGCCTCATGAGTTGATGTTTCTGAGTTGTTCATTTGGCCCTAGATAATTAAATTCCCTTAACTTCAATGTTAAAAACATCGTTGAGTGTCACTGTTCTGGGCACTTAATGCTTTTATATAAAAACTCTTATATGTGTCACCTAATGTAATCCTCACCATCATGAGAAAGTTATGCTCAAAGAGGCAATTATAGAACAGTTAAGAGCCCAGGTGTAATAATTATAACACCTAGGTTTATAGGCCCAGGTTTAAATGCTTGCTCTATGGTTTTGACAAATCTTTTAATTTAATCTATGATAATAATATCTCCCTCACAGGCTTGTCATGATGACCAAGCAAGATAGTTTACATAAAGTATTGAGCACAGTCCCGGTATATGACAAAATAGTAGTTGTCATTGGTGAACTTGCTTTGGACCTTGCTGTTGTAATTCCAAACTCTGTGTATGTTCTCTGGCAGAAGGACAGTGTTAGGTTCATCTCAGAAATAGGCAATAGGATTGTATTCTTTAATATTCACCTTGCAGACATTCCTGTTACTTCTCTACGCCTGATTCCTCATGTGTAAATAAGAATACTAACAAGCACTTTACACATTTTCTCAGATTATGCGTGACTAGATATGCAAAGCCCTTAACTTGGTGCAGGCCGTAGTTGGCATTCGATGTTAGCTTCCTTCTTTTGTGCTTTGGGCAGCAGGACTTGCTTGTGTACCTAGAACAGTGTGTGTGAATGATAGTGGCCCCTCTGCCAAATGCAGTGAGTGACAGTGATCTGCAGATATGTGACTTAAAAGCAAATATTAATGACCCTGCTTTCAAAGGATTTTTTTTTCCACAATGTTGGCAAATTTTTCTAATGTCTCGAGATGTCCCCTACTTGTTTTTCTTCTAAATAGAGGCAAGTGGTGAGTAAAATCCTTGGCTAGTGATAGAGTTAGTATTTAACGTGGTGTTCCAGGACTTCTGTTTCTGGGGTCACTCAAGACCTCACTGAAGTTATTGATAATGGATTTCTTCATCACATTAGTCCTTTGTAAAAGTTCTAAAAGGGTTTAATTCCCTTTAGAGCAGTGGTTCTAAAGTCTTTCTGCACATTGGAATCACTTGGAAATCTTTGTAAAAGTACCCACTTCCAGCCTCACCCTAGATTAACTGAATCAGAATTGTCAGGGACGGGCCCCACTGATGTGTGTGTTTTTATTTCCCCAACTGACTCTGATGTACTTGAGCTAAAGATACACATTCGGGAGCCCCTTCTCTGGAGCTGCACATCTCACGGTTTAACCCCAACACACCAGCATTCTCCCTTTCTTCTTTCCGCCCCCACCCAACTGCAGGGCCTCGCCTTTCTGTTAGCAACTTTCTGTAGCCACTGTCATCCTCTCCCCAAGGGGTTATTAGAATACATCAATTAGCCTGCACTGAAAAAGTGTTTAAGAAGCCTTTGAAGGACCCGCTTATCAATCTAATGTGTTTTTATAGTCTTTATCTCCCCATCCTGTGCCATATAGAATGTAAACTTCAAGAGGGCAAGGATTTTTTTCTCTTACATTCATTGCTATATCTCTTTGCTAGAGCAGAGCCCAGCTCATAATAGACAATCAATCAATAAATATTTATTGGATGAATGAATGATCACAAAGTGAATGTTGTCTTTTCAATTTACCAGTTCATGGCATTCCTATAGACAGCTGTTTTCCTTTATGCCTTCTCCACATCTATGAAGGAACCATGGTTTTACTCAGCTTGTACATTTAGTTGTGCTCTCTTACTTCTCAGAACTTCTTTGCATTTTCATCTACTCAAAGGTTTTCCCATTCTTTAAGAATTCTAGAATGTCTAAGCTTCTAGATTTTCAGTCTGGATGACAACAGATGCTCAATTGTGAGTAGTTTCAGTGTGTTCCTCACATTGGGATTTGATTGCTTAGACCAAGAGTCCCCAGCTCCTGGGCCGCGGACCAGTACCAGTCAGTGGCATGTTAGGAACCAGGCCACACAACAGGAGGTGAGCAGTGGGGGAGCAAATGAAGCTTCATCTGTATTTGCTGGCGCTCCCCAGCGCTAGCCTCACCGCCTCAGCTCTACCTCAGAGCATCAGGCATTAGATTCTCATTTGGTACCAGTCCCTGGTACCAAAAAGGTTGGGGACCACTGGGATAGTATCTCCCAACTGTCTTTGCTTAGCCATTTCTTACGTTGTGTTCAGCCATAAGGTAAGATGCTTTGGTCTGTGGCTGGTTTATTTTGGTTTTCTCATGGTAAAATTCTTGCCTGCAGACAGGCAGCAAGCTTAGAAGAGAGAGCATTAGAATTAAAGTTCGAAAATCTGGATTCATCAGTACCTGCCTCAACCACTTACTGGCAGCAAAACCTTAACTGAATACCTTAACCACATAGAACCTCAGTTTTCCAGCCTTCCATCCTGTCTGAATCTTACCCTTTGTTAGAGATAATAATCAAAATGAAAATATGTATTTCTGTCTCCTGATTGCAGAGTAGTTTACACATTTGCAGAATAAAATAGCAAATGAACATTTTCAGAAATAATTGGTTTCGGAATAACATTGGTTTAATCTTCTCTTCAAAATCTTTGTGTTTTGTGCCGGCCAGTAGTTTAGAAAGATTAAGTGGATAAGCAAACACAGCACAAGTCATTCACAGCATGGCACAGAGCATTTCTGTGGGAATATCTGGCCTTCCCACTTGAGAGGAGACCGGGTACAATTTACATTTCCTGCAATTATGTGAACATGTGTATACTGAAGGTTTTTTAACGTTTAAATGCAATCGTGTCTTGAAAACATTAGCTTTTACTTTGGGGAAGACACCAGGAGAAAGACAGAAAAAAGATAGCATCCTTCAAGTCCAAATTGAGGTCATTAGCCACATTGAAGAAGGTGACCGTATATTAGTGTAGGCCACATGCTTTGCCTTGGGGAAAAAAATTGTCTGGATTGTGCATGATAGTACCAACGATGCCACTGAGTAAATCAAAGACTTTTATCAGCAAGAATACTCCAAAGGAGAAGACAGAGATTAATGTAGTTAATGGTGATTGACTAATGTATCTCCAGCTCAGCTGGACACTTTTGTGTACTGTTTCTATATTTAAATATGTGTGTGTACATCACCATTCCTAATATATTTAACACTTTTCATATTTTCCCATAAACTATTTGCTTTTCATGTTAATGAGATGTACCTCTCAAAAGATATTACAGTACCTTTTTTGACTGTCAGTCTCTCTTTATTTCTTGTTTGAAATTCATTTTGCCATTTTGTATTATCTGTATCTCTTAATGAGTTAAACCACAAAAATTAAGAGACACATATATGAAAATTCTTTGTAAACAGTAAAATGAAATACATGAATATTTTTATTTTCATTAGCCTTAAGACTTCTGGATCTATCTTCTCACCAAAACGTCTTTGCTATGCCTTCTTAAAGAACTTGAATGAGCCACTTGGTGTACACATCCTAATATTACCCATGAAAGGAAGGTTCCAAGTTGGCCTTGAAGCTGCAGAGTAATTGGCCAGTGCGTTACCTGTTTACTCATCAAGTCTTTCATTGATTTTCTTTATTCGTGGGTGCATTCTGAGTATGACTATTACTGAGATTAAAAGCTCATCATCATGTTGCTTGGCACTCATCCATAAATGCTTATAAAATGATCAACTTGGTTGGAATGTGAATCTCTTGGCAAGCAACAGGAGAGTGATTACTATTATATGTGAGAGGCCGTTTCTTGCTTTGGAAGAGCTGGGAGATTCTGAGGTGAGTTTGGATTTGTATCAAAATAGGGGCCTGCTTCAAGCTTCTTTGTCACAGGACATGGGCTACTTGAAAACCAGAGCTATTGTTAGAGCCAGAGAGAAAGGCTGTAGCCCAAAACCAGGATAGCAAAGTAGAAAGCAGACAAACCTTGTATACAATTACATGTCTCTTATAAAAGCAGTGTATACAGTTTTCTTGGCATATGTGAAGAATTCATTCTTTCAACCTTTGGACAATTTAAAAATATTCTGGATTAATTTTCATATTAAATAATAATTCAGAAAGATAAGATAAAAGGTGTGCTTAGTCAATGGGATTTTTTTTTTTAATATTATGCCTTAAATAAATAAAAGGATGGTAGGAGTTGTACTTTGGGCATTTTTTCTTCCTGGGGCTCTGCGTAACCCTGCTGAAGCACTTTTAAGAGCCAGGATGAAAGCCAGGGCTGGGAAACCATGCCAGTCTATTCTGAGTGAAGGGATGTAAAGTTTATTTCTTGTCAAAGGCTGTCTCTTCTCTATTCCCTGAAGAAGTCTGCCCAATAGGAGTCGCTATAGTCACGTACTTGACACTTGGTATAACTTAGTGAAAGCTGGAAGCATCTCACCTTGGGACACCTGCCCTACCAGGTGCAGAATGGACTATTTACCATACATTCTGCATGGAGTTTCATTAGGATGCTTCGAAATGCTTTCCATTAATGAAGTGGTGCCCTTCTGCATGGGTAGTTGGAAGTACATACTGTGCTAGCTAGCTCCGAGGAGAGTCCTCAATCAGTGTCCCTTTACTCCATCCATGTCTACTGTCCTCACAGTCTCAGCTCATCACTGAGAAATGTGCTGCTCTTAAAATAAAACTTTTCTGTAGACCAGTTGATAACACCCCATACCCAACTCTTATCTTCTGGGCTTTGGAGAGAAATGGACTATGGTGGAAAAAACAGATTCCGGTGAAACCTGAGGTGTTGCTTCATCTCAAGGGTGGATCATACTTATAATACAAACCATTGATTTACAAAGGAACAAGCTAATTAGCAGCAGAACTAACATTGGAACTGGCCCCTAAACCACTGGGAACCATGACCTCTCTGGACAATAGGAGAGAGAGGAGTCAACAGATTGCCGAGGCACTCGAAGAAGAGCCACCCACGGCTTGGTCTGCAGTTCCCCTTTGCTCATTGTCCAGGTGCTGCTGGAGCTCAGTAGCTTTCCCAGAACTGTCCCCTCCAGTAAGTTTATGCTTCATCATAGCTTGCCTCAATTCTTTTATTTTCTCCCTTTGGTTATAAATATTTTTGTGAACCGCACAATGTTTCCACTGATGTACAAACTGTAGGTCACATGGCATTGACTTTTATTCAAACCAGAAGGTGTCATGCTAGGATTCTAGCATTGTATCATTACTTCAGTGGAGTCTTTTGTGTCAATGTGAAAATTTTAATTTCACGCCCTGCAGACTTCATAGTCTTTGAGCTCTCTCTGCTCCTGTTGTTGCATAAAGGGTAAATCCTCGTGTCACGTTCATGTTAGACTGAAGAAAAGTAAACTTGATTCATTTGAGATCTCCAAACAAAGACAGAAAAACTCTGTTGGCAAAAAGCTGTTATTTAAGGGGGAAAAAAAAGAATTCTTTTCAGTTAATATGGCTTTCCGTATGGGTGAATATGGTCTCAAGGCACAAAAGAGGATAAAAACTTCCCTGTTAACATTGGCTACTGGTCCTATTTCATTAGTAAAGATTATCATTAATTTCCTGATTGAAACACAAGATGTTCTCAAGTGTTTGGCTATAAAAAACAGTTAGACTCGGGCCAAGATCTTTTTTAACCAGTCAGTGCTGGCAAAACAATTAAAAATTTTTCCTTCATTCAACTGTTTATTTGAGAGAAGAAAATGTTGTAGAGAAAGCGGTAAGGAAAAGCCCGGATGTATAGGTTAATAGCAAACTTGGTGGAAATAAATCAGAATTTAGTATTTACATTGGATATATGATTAAAATGAATTTTTTTAAAGTGAAATGAAAAGCTTACATATGGAAGTTTTTCATATCAGGTTTAAGATCAAAGATATCACAAAATTAGAATTATAACTTAATACTATAATCTATTTATCATTAACTTCTAAGTGCTATACTCTTGTGGCCTTTACAAAAATTATGAAATATTGTGTGGCTTATAATGAAGTATTTCAAATTTACTTTCTTACCTCCGCTTTTAGTCTCTGATCTCAAAGTCAGGTTTAAACTGCTGAATATGATTAATTATCTATGAATGGGCACCCAGCTTTCACCCCTCATAATACCAATTATAATCCTTTTTAGAGGACTGTGTATAGGAGTTCAAGAATCTGTTTTCTAATGAATTTTTAAAGAAACCGATACCGGTGATTTGGCAGCAATTACTGAAGCACTTGTGCTTACTTGGGAAAATTGCAGTTGTAATATATATTTTTTTAAAGTAACATTTAAATCACCTATAATCCTAGTACCCACTATATATGCTGTGTATACTGTATATATCACCATTAATATTTTACTATTTAGTAAATTTCCCTCCAATCCCTTTTTTCTTTCATTTCTTGTACACTTTTCTTTCTTTAGACTGTTTTTTTCCTAAATTTTGAAATGCCTGAAAGTTGAAAAAAGGAAAAACTCTTATTTGTATTAACCATTCCATGAATACATTTAAAAAGAGGTAGGTGGGACATAGGAGTGCTAAATAAAATTGCCTAAATTGGCCTATTAGAAAGGTTGGTTGTTGGAATGAGCATGTACACATTTCTCCCATAAGTTACGTGAGGAATGCTATGATGTGATTGTGTTTCTGATAAAACTTTTTTTCTTCATTGGATCAATACACAAATTTAATCTGAAGTATAAATCACTGCTATAAAATGGATGGCATTTTGTAAACATGACTCCTACATCTTTTTTGAGATGAGAAAAATATGTGTTAAAGTTAGATCTTGTGATTAAAATGGATTTCTTTGTATAGGAAAAAATGATTAAATAGACTCTTCCTGGTTAGGAGTAATGGAAGACAAAGGCATTTACTGGAGCAAGCACCCAAATTTGCTGGTTGCCAATCTACTTTGTTGCTTTTCAGAAGCAGAGGTGGCTTTGGCAAGCCAGGTTGCATCTGGAGTTTGAGCTCAGAAAGAATATTATTCTCTTGCTCTGAGACTGTCTTCAGACACCAAAATAATATTGGATTTTCACCTTAGCATAACGCATTTATTTATTCTTTTACCTTCTTCCTTCTATTTATCATTGATTTTGACCCAAACAAGATATGTCAGGTTCAATTACTATGTTGGCTCAGTGCCAACTATAATGAGCCAGGAGATCCTGGCCTTCCCATTAATCGTCCTCGGATTCAATCTTTCTTATTGACTCCTCTGTATTTCAATATCAAATTCATTAGGCTATTCCTTGTCATCCAGTTTTCTAAATCCTTCCAAACTGGGGCAAATAATTGATCTGTCTGGGACTTTTCACTGCCAGAGCACTGGGAGAAACACATTGGGTCTCCCAGTCTTGGTAATGCTCTGTTAAAACTCTCGTTTTCCCCCATCGATTTCTGCTTTTTCCTTTCCACATGTTTACAACAGCCAAAATATTTCCACTCTATTTGGCTATGCTTGTTTTCCCCTCTGTTGACTCCATTTCCTTTCTCCCTTTCTACAGAATAGTTCTAATTTTCCTAGCATCAGTAAAGTCCATTAAAGGAAGTTGGAACAATAAATCAGATGGTTTCCTGTACTACTTATCCCCACCCTCACCCCCCAGTAACAAAGTAACATGGGAGGAACAGTAGGTACCCTCAAATCATATTTTTTATCATGGTCTGGGTCAGAGGCATATTCATTTACAGCTGCTTCACCTGTGGTGTCCCCTTTTTCATTAATAGAGTTGGGCAATTGCCTTTTTCAGAGTACCCACCGAGTATTGTTGACCTTATCCACCCTAAAAGTCTGGACATTCTCCCATCTCTAATTTTCATTTAAAGTGTCATAGACGATGGCCAATTGGTGTTCATACATTAACCCAATGCAGCCATATCCAGAATTAGGGAAAAGTCTCAGAGTTCACAGTACTGACAAACCACTTAGGTAATGACTCTTCTGGGAGCTATCTATACCTATCAACAAAGTGGGTGAGCCCTTTAACTATATGTATACTGGTTTCTATTGTTTCATGATTTTGCCCTCTGCTAACCAGTATCACCTTCTTTGTGACAAGAGGATGGAGAGGTATAATTGTTATCTTAAATTGGAAAAATTTCAGGTATCTTCCTTCCAAAGAGCTCCTGTTTCGCTTGCTCACAATAAGTTCTAATCTCCCAGCTTCAACTGTGGCACTGAGAGCAAGCAGGACACCTTAATTTCCAGCTCATTCTGTCCCTGATATAGCAGCCTTAAATAGCTGGTTTTACTTAAACCTAAAGATGACAGCCTGTGGTACACATATAAAGAGAG